>NW_017728995.1:12314313-12347876 GCF_001723915.1 Gavialis gangeticus
CATGCAGCTCGAGCATACTGCATGTAAGCCTCACACAATGCAGCCAGGCAGAGCCCATGCCCAGACTCTGCGCTTCTGCTGCCCTACTGTGGGTCCCTGATGATCCCAGAGCACCTCCATGGGCTCTGTGCCCACCCACTACCACCATTTCCCTTTCTGCCACATTCTCCAGTCTTTAAACCTTTGTACAAGTTCTCCTTTTTTTCTGACTCCTTGTCCAAAATTTAGTTCTCATTTCCTTCCTAAACTATTCACTACTCAAAAGGCTTTTCAAAACCTGATTTTCAGATGTAAAGTTCACTACCTCCACTTTTTCTGAAGTTTTAATCTTACTAGTCTGATCAGTCTTTTCTCCCACTATCCTGTGATGCACTTCAAGCCTTTACACCAACTCATTTCCTTTAATCACTGACAGTTTCCCAATACCCGTATTCAGAAGGCCAGTTTCACGCACAAGCCACCTAAACACAACATCAGATTAAGTTCCCAAGTGATTAGACACCAAGAACTAGCAAAGTTGAAAGGGTGCATTGGATAAATCAGTTCTTAAAACATACAAAACTAATATACTTTAAACAAATTTGTGCTGCCAGACACTGAAGATCAAGGGTTATTAGGGAATAAAGAAAAAGTTTGTAGCTTTCACTGTATCAATTTAGGAGTGGAAACACTGGATAGGGCACCTTGGAAAGCAGTAAAAGCAAATTAGCTGATAAAATTATTCTCTGTAGTATGCTATACAATTTTTATTTGACAATAAGTCTGTGTTAAAGAAGAAAGAATGACTGAAAAAGAAATTAAGCCCATATTTTACCAAACAGAGAAAGAAAGTAGTTTCTCCTAAAAAACACATGCATGTGAATGAAAGCTTTTACTTCTTCTCAACACCCCTGTTACTTTTTCCATCCAACAAATTCTGCTCTCCTCTCTACAGCCTTTTCACATGGAGTAAAGAGTCAAGCCTGCCATCTATACAGTTTAGGTGCTTCGGATTTAATCACATACTGATTATTACAAATGTTAAAATTTTCATAAAAGGATCAATGTTATCCTGTAGGAACTTTTTCACCAAGATCTTTCATGCAGAGATTTATGCTCCATTAGCTTCTTGCAGTTTAGCATTACATAGAATCATAGAATCAATGAGTCGGAAGGGACCTAGACAGATCACCTAGTCCGACCCCCTGCCATGGGCAGGAAAGAGCACTGGGGGTGGCAGGGGTCATAAGACCCCAGCCAGGTGCCTATCCAGTCTCCTCTACATTGAAGGTAATGTCTCAGCAGGGTCAGGCCAGATGACATTATTAGAAGGATGTCAATTAGTGCTTAATATGTTTGTTAAGCTTGGATTCTGGGACATATCCTCAGATGATATAAATCAGCCTACTTCTCTTTAAGCCAGTGTAATTATGTCAATTTTGGCCAGCTGAGGAATTTGACTCCTTTTCTGCAGACAACTGTGAAATGTGGGGTTACAGTGCTGGAACCAACAGCAGTACAAGGGACAAAAATCAAAAGGAATAATTTCTGGAGGCTTTCTATAATTAATAACAGAGAGTTTGAACATATGTTTAATTTAACATATATATGTTTTAAAATCTTTTTTGTATAACATGATTCATACTGGTGCCTTCTGAAACATGAAAAGAAACATCAAGTTAGCTGAGACATACAAGGGACCACCATTTCAGATTCTGGATAGTAAAAATTCCTCTCAAGTCTAGCACAACACATTATATTTGTTTGGCTGTACCTAACCCGGTGTTGTTACTGCAGAAAATTTCATGTATGCATCTGATGCGGTATCTGTGCACCTTACATAACATGTCCTTCCCTCACTGTGACTCTCAGACTGTCCATCATAATTTGAAGGTGGAGAGAGACAATAATGATGGGAAGGACAGAAAGCAGACTAGGAGAAGTCTGGCTGCCATTGAGGAGTGATCTAATTTCTGACCAATGGAATAGTGACAGCTTTAGAATTGTAGACAACTATCCTGAGGCTAACTGAAAATTTGTATTAAACTGACTGATCTCATGTAGAATCTAGAAACCCATCACGTTCAGCCCTGGTGTCTCTCATCAAGTGCCAAGCTGTTTAGAAAGTAAACCTGTTCAATTGCACAGATCTTTCCCAGAGTATAAGAAATCAAAGGTAAAGCAGACAGCTTTTCTTGTTATCCTTTCACAACAAGGCTCTAGCAATTTTTTTCCCCCATTAAAGCACCACCTTTCAAATAATATGGTGGAAAATGAATGTGACTTACACCTCTATACATTTCCGGTGTGGGATATATTTTTACCTAAACTTATATATGCTAGGTACCATTTTAAGTTGTGTTTATGCAGTATTTTACAGTATTATGGAAGTTTTATTACTCTATGTTTTTCCTTCAGTTACCATACTAATATTTCATGACTTCTTTTGTGCACAGCTGTGTTGCAATGCCCTTGTTATGCATGAAGTATAAACCACAAGCAACTTTGGGTCGCACGTACATCTATGTCTCTGATTAAATTTGATTAATTTTTAGTAGCTCTTTCTTACAGAGTTGAATTACTCAGATTGGACTACCATTAACTTAATTTCTTGTTCACTGATTACTTCATACATATTTGCTCCAAAAATGGCTTTGAAATTAATGGAAAAGATCAGTATATGTAAAGCAACTTCTACGACAAAATACACTTATAATGCATTATTATTTATAATGTTTTCAATTATTGTATTGTGATAGTGTGTTCAGTATTGGAATATGTTCAAGTAAGAATCATCCAATAATGAAACCTCTTATTAACAGATTCGCTAGCATATGCACAGGGGGCAACCAACACGGGTTCATTAGAGGCAGGTTCTGTCAGACCAACCTGGTGGACTTCTATGACCAGGTCACCAAATATTTAGATGCAGGGGTAGCAGTGGACATAGTCTTTCTGGACTTTCAGAAGGCCTTCGACACTGTCTCTCAACCTATTCTCATTAAGAAACTGGGGGACTGTGGTGTCAACACCTACACAGTCAAATGGATTGCCAACTGGCTGGAGGGCTGCACCCAGAGAGTGGTAGTGAATGGGTCATTTTCGACCTGGAGGGATGTGTGCAGTGGGGTTCTGCAGGGCTCGGTCCTCAGGCCCGCACTGTTCAACATCTTCATCAGTGACTTGGACAAGGAGGTAAAAAGCACCCTTGTTCAAATTTGGTGATGACACAAAGATGTGGGGGGATGTGGGCACATTAGAAGGAAGGAATAGACTACAATCGGACCTAGATATGTTGCAGGGGTGGACAGATGAAAATAGGATGGGATTCAACACTGACAAGTGCAAGGTGATGCACCTGGGGAGGAACAACCAGCACCATACCTACAGGCTGGGGAGCTCCCTTCTCATCAGTACAGAGGCAGAAAAGGATCTTGGAGTCATCATTGGTGCTAAGATAAATATGGGCAGGCAGTGTGGGGATGAAGTCAGGAAGGCCAACTGCACCTTGTCATGCATCCACAGATGCATCTCAAGCAGGTCCAGGGAGGTGATCCTCCCCCTCTATGCAACACTGGTCAGGCCGCAGTTGGAGTACTGCATCCAGTTCTGGGTGCTGCACTTCAAGAGGGATGTGGACAACATGGAGAGGGTCCAGAGGAGGGCCACTCGCATGATCAGGGGGCAGGAGGGCAGACCCTATGAGGAGAGGTTATGCAACCTGATCCTGTTCAGCCTCCACAAGAGAAGGCTGAGGGGGGAATCTAGTGGCCTGTTACAACCTAGTCAGAGGGAACCAGCAGGCATTGGGGGAGTCCCTGTTTCCCCAAGCACTACCAGGAGTGACTAGAAATAATGGTCACAAGCTGGCAGAGGGTAAATTCAGATTAGACATCAGGAGGTGCTACTTCACTGTCAGGGCGGCTAGGATCTGGAACCAACTTGCAAGCAAAGTGGTACTGGCTCCTACCCTGGGGGTCTTTAAGACAAGGCGAGACAATCACCTTGCTGGAGTCGTTTGACCCCAGTACTCTTTCCTGCCATGGCACGGGGTCGTACTTGATGATCTGCTCACGTCCCTTCTGACCCTACTAACTATGAAACTATAAAGCTAAACATATGATATTTTAAGGTAAAGCAGGAACAAACGATAAAAATACTTATTCAGACCATCCTGGAAATAAATATGAAAGAAGCAAACACACTAAAATGGTCTTAAAATAAATTGTGAAAAAGTCAGTTGATGGTAAAAGGTACAACATGGCCTTTTAAAAGTTTTATCACTGTGGCACCTGACACCAATAACTTTCTCATCTGAGGGCAAATTTAACCATCTGAATTTGTTTCTGTCATAAAATCATCTTTCTAGGCATTTACAAAAAGCTCATGTTTAATTGCACCTCTCTGAAGCTCAATACACATATTGCTCATAGAATTAAACATTTTATCTGAAGTATTTACAATTAGCTAGCAATTCTAAATGTGGAAAAAAGAAATCTCAAGAGGCACTATCAGCCATCTTTAATTATTTAAAACACATGTGTATTAAAAAATGTGAATTTGGGGGAAAAAAAGCATTATTTTATTAGTGTTAGAGTGATGTTATAGCCATGATGGTCCAGGAAATATGCAAGAGGCGAGGATTTTTGGATGATAACTTTTATTGGACTAACTAGTTAAAATAGGTTTAGGCAAGATTTTGTATGCAGTGATCTTTTTTCTGGATTTATTTCAGAAACTTTTTTCAGGAAGTTAATATTCAGGTTAGATGGGTACCATCTTGCAAATTAGCACAACAATCAGTTTTAGAAATAATTATGGCATGGCAGGCATAAGTGGTTTTCAGCGTTTAGAAATCTGCTATGTTTTAGTCTAGGAACAGCACCATATCATACCATCCAGACTTCATTCATCATTGTCTTACACCAGATTCCTATTAGTGAAACTCGTGTGATTTCAGTGGAGTTGCTGGGATGTGCATCTATAGTAATTCATTACCATGTTTTTTTTCCTATTCAAATGGAGGCTTTAACATTCTGATGACTATAAATCATACTCATCTAGTGAATGGTCTAATTATCACACAGTTTTTACACTGGAAGACTCAACATAATAGATAATATAACTGACCCTTTTTCTTCCTGCATCCGTAATAGCTGTGGAGCATGGAAATTTGTTTTTGGAGGTATGACAACTATGCCATAGACCTGTTAGGCATGTGCTGTAGGTTCTCAATTAGAGCCATATGGCTACCTAGCTACCACTTAGTGGATTCACCCAGGAGTAACAATCATAAACCAGAGTCAACCAAGTAAACAAGGGGTGAGTAGAGTCATCTGTCACGCCCAGACTGTGTTCATGTAGATTACTTTAAGTGAACATAGACTAGGAGTGGAAAGTGCAACCATTTGCTGCCTCCAGGAGCCATGCAAATGTAAATAACTCAAGGTGTGGGGAGAAGTGGGTGGGATTGGGGGGTTAGGTCCACAGAGGGGTTTCATGGGTCTGAGGGGGCATTGGTGGGTAAAGGGGTACCTGGCAGGTCCACAGGAGAGGGGTCTGCAGTGGGGGGCTTGCCTAGTTGGGGGCAGAGTCAGGAGCCTAAGATAGCCCAGTCAGGATCAGGACAGGTGTGAAATAGGGCATCCCCAGGGCTGGGGGAAGCAGCTGGGCTTTTACAGCCCTGGGCCTACGCTGCAAATGTGTGCAGACATTCAGGAAATTGAGTTAACTGAATCTCAGTCTAAGTTGATTCACCTACTCAGATGAACTTACATTAGGTGTGTCATTTTTGGAGCAATTCAAGTCCCCTGTACACCTGTATAAACAGGCACGCGGATCAACCTAACCCTGGTTAGGTTGATCTAAATGTAGCACTTGTATGTGCCAAAGGACTCTTATTCTTACTCTGACTAAGACAACAAGCACAATAAGGGAACACTGAATAGAATTACATGTATCAAATGCGAACACATCAGAAAACAATCATCTGCAGCCCCAGGTCCAGTGTCACCCTCAGAACCCTTCTTATATCCTTTATGGTAATTATGATCTTTACAAATATTTTTTTTTTTAATTTTCTAAACCCAAGATGTCCTTTCTCAGACTCAAAGCTCCCCTAAAAGTGAAAGGTTACTGGTTGAACTTTATTTACTGAGGCCCGATTCTCAGCTTTCCTTGCTTCCCTGAAACCCAGAAAGCTGCTTGTCTTATTCTTGTCTCCCAGGATGGCTCTTATCCCTATCCCATTCCACCCTAAAATGTTTGTAAAACATCAGTCTCTTGCCAGTTTGTAACCTGAAGCAGCCACACCCCTTAATAAAGAGACATTAAGGACCCATTTCAGGCCTAATGTACTCTGAAATAAATCTGAGAGAATCCTTATATGCCAAGAAGATTTCGAGCACCCTCACCATTAAGGACAGGAGAGGAAAACACTGAAATCATTGGACCATGTGATATGAATGCAAATAAATCATGAGGGTGCATCTATATGTGCCCTTTAATGCACATTAGCCTGTTTAATGCACATTAAAGCATCACAAAAAACTGTGCTATTGAGTTAATGCTCATTAAAATAGGCTGGTACACATTAAGCGTCAATAAAATATGTGCTTTTTAGTTAATGCCCATTAAGACAAGCTAATGTGCATTTTCCTAGTATCTCACAATGTGGTACTAGATTTAATGTGCATTTACTAAACTGTGTTAATGTATATGTAGATGTGCCCTCAGTCAATGTGTTTATATGTGCCCAAGTTTAAATAATTTTGTTGGCTAAACTTGAAACTTCTATTTTGCTGGAATCCTACTGTGAAAAGCATACCTATTAGAGTGAAATAGGTGTTCAGTCTATGCACCATTAATTGTGATGATATTTTTAGTAAATGTGCCAAATGTTTCTTCCATCTGACCACTAAGAAGCAGACTAAGGCCAGGTACAGCCATTACACTTTTACCGGTATAAGGGATCAGAAGTCTATACCCATAACAGAACAGAATTTTGGCACGCAGACCAGTTTAAAAATGGCAGAACCCAGTTAAGATTTGCTCCTCTCACCAAAGAGAGAATATATGTTCTGTTCTCTACTGATCTAAACTATGCCACTTACAGAAGACCATGTAATTTAGCTTGATTCTGCCTCTGGCTCTTTGAATGTTTGTACCTAGCCCGAGATTAAAAGCTGATGACTTTCAACTATTACAGGCAAAATTCCTGTTCTCAGCTGGAGTAAAGCAACCTAAGTAATGCCAATGAAATCATGTAACAACCTGTCCATCTGAAGGGTATGTCTGGTACGGAAAAGTACTGAAAGGGAGGGGTCCTTTGATCATCTCAGCAAGCTGTTCTTCCTCCAATAAATATTTTTATTGCCTGAAATACATATGTAATAGGTATAGCTGTATCTCTAAAGTGGCATGTTCTGGGTTGCTATAAATTACTTTTAGTACATAGTACACTGGCAGTAAAATGCCTAATACTATGACAATAAAAATAACCTAGTTTAATAGTTCTAGGGAGCATAGGATCCTGTCTCTTTAAGGTATACATTCACCAGGAATGTTAAAATGCTAGTATCTCATGATTTTTGCCCTTGGCCCCACGTTTTTTTTAAGGAAAATAGTATTTGTCTCACAATCCTAACTTAGGTACCTCTTCCTATATGAATCTAGATGTCTGAATTCTGGTGTTCCAAATTAGCTAAATAACCCTTAACTTCTTCAAATTTGTATACTGTAACTCAGTGGTGTTTTTCTCTTTAAGAATTTAGCATAGCATGTGTCTTTCTATAATTTATTTTAAAGGAGAGAAACATAATCATGCTGACTTTTGAAAGGATATTTGCATGAGCAAACTGCAAGTTGTTTGCTTGTTGATGATCACAATGGAAGGATCACCTGATGCTACTATAACACGGAGCATCTTACAAGTTCCTTTTTTTGATACATGGGAAAACTTATAGTCTGTGGAGAAATTGTGACTTGCCTGAGATTCCTTGGCCTTACGCTCATTCCTATTGTGACCTCTTCTATTCCAGGAAATGTATAGAAAAGGGTTGATTCAGGGTTGATTCAGAAATTATCCCAAACACAGGTCATTTATTTCTTCTCCAATATGAAGTCAACATATATGACCTTGGCGCATTCCCCTAGGTGGACAATACTCAGAATGGGCTGTAACTGATTTATTAATAGAAAAATACAGATCCTGCTGGAGGTGGGCATTTTAAATTCTAAACATGGAACTTATAAACTCTAAAACAATGAACAGCATTTTATCCTTCAATTAAATTAATTAAAACTTTCTTAGGAATTTTCATAATATTATAGCTATATCTAGCATGCTAATATATATCAGACAATTGTTCTTAGCAAAAACTTGAGACATTTCATTAATATATTTTTTAAGTTTCATATGTCATGGGAAAGCTAAGGTGTTGTGTCCTGTTGGTCGAGGTGTAGTTGTGACACTGTAGCCGTGATGGTCCATAAATTATGTGAGAGGCAAGGATTTCTTAGGGTGGTATATTTTATTGCACCAACTATGGAGTTGAGATAAAGCTTTGTTTACTGTTGATTTCATTTTATAGTGCCCTTGTTCTTCCAAATCTTGGCTGGAATTGATAAAACATAGTAAAACTCTCTCCTTTCTTACCTGCAACTAAGCAATGGAAGTAGGGAAAACTGTGCAACTGTGCATTATGCATTCTTTTGAGATTGCCAGTGAAATATTCCATTTTAAAGAGATTTGTTTTACATATGAGCCTGAGCTGTAAATATTTGTAAAAAATTTAGATCTCAATGCAATTCAGTGAATTGTTTAAGCACGTGAAGCTTCCACTTAGAAATGTCCTTGAGAGCTTTGCTCAACTGAAGCCAAACTCTGGGTATGGATCCAAATTCTGACAGCATCTTGATAATGATGCCATCCTAAAGTAAATTCTCAACACCTAAAAATTCAGAACAACACCTAAACACTCAGATCACTTTCTAATTTGGACACTTTCTGCTTTCAAAAAAGGAATCACTCTCTTGGATATTTACTTGTACCAGTTTAGAACTCTGGCCTTACCAGAACAGAGATTAAAAATGATAAAATCAAGTACTGAGAAGACAGAGAAGTTATTTTTTAATAACCCTCAGAGCGAGTGAATATCTAATGAAAAGTCACAACCCAGGTGTCTAAACTTCTCTTGCCTGACCAGGCAATTCCTTGTTTTGACTGATAGAAAGAAGTCAAAGGCATAATTTTCTTTTCACTTAGGTTGGGTTGTACATGTGTGTATAACTCCGCTGTCACTTTATCTATGCCTGATTTACATCGATGTTATTGAGGACAGATCTAGTTTGTTCTATATAGGATCTTATAGAGCAAGGATAGGCAACCCCTGGCCTGGGTGCCAGGTGTGGTACATGGAGGTATTTTGCTTGGCATGAGCATCTTAGGGTGGATGGCAGGGAAGGAGACAGGGCTGCACTGCTACAAGGATTGGGCTACTCATGACTCCCCTGCTGTCTGCCCCTGGCATGCCAACATCTTACAAGTTGCGGGTGTTTTTGGCACTCTGCTCAAAAACGTTACTGACCCCTGTTACACTGATTATGACTATAATATTTGAGCACCTTCCAGTAGTGAATTAAGCAATGTAGCTAATAGCTGTCACATATAGTTTGTTATGCTATTTGCTGTCCGGGGGTGAAGTGTGCACAACGGATGGTTTTGCTTGGAATTTAAAGACACACACACACACACGTATAATTATTTACACACACAGATACACATATTTGAACTCTCATAGATACATACATACCTGTGTGCACTCATCGTGGTCATTAATGACCCATACATTTTTTATATATTTAATATTATAGGAAGCAATTTCTAAAAAAGTAGAAGTTACAGTGGAAGTCAGTGGGGTTTGTGATATTGCTCAGGTCCTGTGGGAGTTGGTCCTACAGTCCTGGATAGTGCCTGAGAATGCTCCTTTTCCTGCCAGGAAACTCAGACTCTGGAGATGTGATTGCATTATGTTACCTCAAAATCAAATATATATTAAGTTAAAACTTTTTTTTCCCCATTAGATGGATGAAGCACCCTTTTTGCTAGAATTTCTAAGAGATATAATGAGATAGTTTGTTTCACTAGATATGTGAATTGTTAAATATTTTCTAATGACAATATATAACAATTCTCTTCTTTCTGTTAAGATATCTGTTACCTCTCACAAATTGCAAGTCTTAAACTTGCAAAGGGATTTGATTGCCATTGTGTTTATCTCAATAGTGTGTTGGTAGGTCTCAATTCAGGCCTGCCCTGAAGCTATGTATCTGGCTGTTGCTATATATGCATGCCATTCAGTGATTCTGCAAGGATAAATATATGACCACATGTTTGCCCACAGTTCCAATTTTAGCTAACACTTGTACACAGAGTGCTAGGTAAGATATTATGGGAAAAACGAATGTGCTTTTTTGTTAGAACTAGACCTGGTTGGACTTTTTTTTAAGTGACAAATTTTTTGTCCATTAAAGTGCTTTATTTTTATATTTGCTCATGGAAAAAAAGAAAACATTGATTCTTTTTAAAATGTTGTGACATTTTTCCATTTTTATCAAAACAGGGACTGAACTGCTCTGAATTAGAGAATTTATAATGATTTTAATTAAAATTCTGTAAACGTTTTCATTTAAATAACAGAGAAAACCCTCAATGGGTTTACAATCCAAAGATACTGGAACACCTATGATTTTTTTTTCATATTTTTTTAAAGTTTTAAATAGCTCTCCTTATTCAAAACGGGGTGAATCAATGTAAAGGTTCAATAAAACTGGTGGAGCTATGCCTTTTAATATCAGTTAGGCATGCGTTCCACATTGTAAAGTCAGTTGACATGGACACCTTCCTACTAGATGTTTTAAAACCATAAAACTTCATAATTTGCAAAAAAGACAACATTGAAGCATAAACCATGAAAATATAGAAAATGTACATTTGTAGTATCTATTATTAAAACAGCACGTAGCATCATTTAATCAGAGTAACTATACTGGGTGTTGGGTGAATGTTAAGCTGAAACTTGTGAATTTACTCATGAATAACACTGAAAACCCTGCCTGTATTCATATACAGTACTCTTTTTGTTCTCTGAAATCCAGCTTCCTGTTAGGATGGGGATAGATGTCCTGTTTGTCTTCTTGAAATCTTCTTTTTCCTTTTTCCAGTTGCTATCTACAACGATACATTTTAGATTACAAGCGTATGGCTGTCTGTATCTAGAAAAAACAGTAAGTTAATAGACTACCCTTTCATTTGAGTTGACTTGAGATTTCAAGCCTGTCATAACATCAAGACTGAAAATGAGTTTAGTGATTGCAACCACACCCACTTCACAAACTCAAAGCCTCTTTCAGTACAGCAACCACTGCTCATGATGGGTGGGATTGTCATCCTCCTTAAACAACTCCAATTGCCTGTGTTTATCTTCATCAGCAAAACACACATATGCAATATGATCTCATTTCAACTTTAGAAAAAAAGGTAATGTTCTATACATATGAGGGAAAATTAAGATCACAAGTAGAACCCATTCTATGACAACTGCCTTCATTTGCACCTAGTTGTATGATCATAAAAGGGCCCATGAAGCAAATTGGAAAGTGAAGGAACAAAATGAGAAATAAGTTCTGGAAAATCTCACTTAAAACATTTTTTGAGTATTTTAATGAAGCTTCTGTATATTGTGTTCAAAGGCTTGATGTCATGCTTCATGATCATGACAAAAACATACTAATATTTATATAACACCTTGTTTTAAATCTTTGAAATGAAAATACAATGATTGTGGAATGCCAAAGTCAAAGGGACAGGTCCTGCTCCAGTTGCAGTCAGCTTGGCAAGCCAAGTGCTGATCCTTTCTTAACAGGGCATCCCATTTACTTAAAAGCAAGGATTAGAGGGAAATATCCCCAAAAGAGGGTGAGGGCAATTGAATAGGATATCCAATCTCTGGTATAGCAAGGAGTTGATATTTTTAGTTTACCCCCAGGCTATGTTGGGCTTTGGAGCTATGGTGCTGAAACAAGTACACACATTTGGGAGAGGATGGGATCAATTAATTGGCTCAGGGCAAGCCCTCCCCTGGTATTAGATTATTGAAGATCTTTACTAGATGAGTAATTTCTAGGTAGTTACTCTTTGAATTAAGTGAATAATGCCTCTGTCTGGTTAAACCACATTCATTGACTTCCATTCTATAGGGTGTGGAAGCAAAGATGTCAATAGCTCATGTCATTAAGCACATCTACAGCCAGAAAATTGATGCGTGTTTTTATCGGCCGTTCTCTACATTTAGCACTCATTAGCTGTACTATAATCAAAGGAGAATATACATAAATGGAGTGATTTTCAAAATCACTTGTCTTTGCTCCAACCCTGCTCTTGTTGAAACCAATGCAAGTTTAACATAGTAAAGCTAACACCAGGCACTTCTGAAAAACCCACCTCAAAAAACTGATAATAAATAAGAAAAATCCAGAAAGAAGGTTCTAAAAAGGCAGTGAAAGGGATGGATTGTCTTAGGCCAATGGAAGCCAAACTTTTTGGCAGGCATGCCACAAATTAAGCTCCATACCCTCCCCAAGTACCATTCTGATCGCCTTCCCTTGCCTGATAGACCACTGCTATCTCCTTGTCTTGTGCTCTCTACCTAATCTGCCATTCAGCTGCCTGCCCCTCACTCACATGAGACACACAGAGGTTGTCCATGCCCTTGTGCCACAAGCTGGCCATCCCTATGTTAGGTGATCATATTAACAGCTTATAGAACCCTTCCTTTTGAGGTCACCAGTCCAAATCCAACTTAGCTATTATTGGACAGGAAATCATTACCTTCTCATCAACATCAGCAAATGACACTAAAACTGAAAAATTCGGCACTACAGTCAACATATTACAAAAAACATGTCAGTATCAATGAATAGCTCATCATACCATTCTTCCTCTAAAACCTCTAATTTTATCACATCTGATAAGAGGCATCAGCTGTCACAGGTCTGTCAAAATGCCATTTTTTCAAGCTGTCATAATTTGAACATCAATGGGTTTGTGGGATGGACTGAATAATATTTGTTTGAACTTTATTCAACACATTTTTCCCATCATTAATCGTACAGTTTATTTGAAATCTGTTCCCTTACTTACTCTGTGAAATCGGTTATTAAAATATGTATGTTATTGTCTAACAACTGGCAAATAATGTACTCACAAATAATATTTTTCAACTAATTTCGTCATTCTTATCATTTATTAGGAAACACAAGTGTTGGCTCAATACTATGACTTAGCAATTTCTTAGGCTGCATCATATCTTTCCGGAAATATAGATGCAAACAAGCTTGCCTAAGCCCTAATTCACATATGCCTTACTAAGTTGCTGTGTTAGCTTTCTTCCCTAAACATTACTTTTAATGTTTATTATTGCAATGAATATGGGTGATCATGATTGATTCCGGATTATCATAGTTGCAAAGTAGAACCTAAAATGAAATACCACCTTTACTGGTCCATTTGAAAGGTCTATCCTGCAAAAAGACACATTTCATAAGGATGATGACTGAGTAGAAAGGTGCTCTTTATATGCAGGTGGTCATTCTCTATTGCTTGCAGAAGAAATGAGGGAAAGATAGTGGGAAACAGTGCCAAGACAGAACTGCCCTGGTGTCAGTGTATGAAAGACTTATTAGTCATTCAGAGTAAGAACGCACAAATAAGAGATTAGCAGCTGAGATGAGAAATAATGAGCTCTCTTCAGAATCAGTGAAGAGGAGCAGCCACCAGAAACTAGTTTTGCCCTTGCCTATCCTTCACCATCTGGCCACATCATAAGTTAGATTTGTTAATTAACACTTTTAGTGACCACGGGCTTGTAATGAACCCACATAGCTGAGCCTACCCTGGATGCATCTACCTTCTTCCTGTTACATTGGGATGGGAAAGGAAGGAAGCTGGTGCAGGAGCTGAGTCTATTAAATTCTCATTAAACAGATAGAGAGCAAGCATAAACAGGAATACTTTTGCCCTGGGAATTTCTAGTCCATTTAATTTGCCTTTGCTTGAGTGACACAGAACAGACTTAGACGAGTAGAAAATGTAGTTCAATGGTTCTTAGAAGAGAAAGCAGTAAGTAACATCCACTCAGTGCCATAGGAAGGGTGGTGGTGTGGGCGGCAAGTGGGACCACCGCCCCTGGTGTCGAAGTGAAGGGGTTGTTGACAACAGGCACTGCCCAGCCAGAGCAGGTTATGGGACAGAGCTATGAGTGGTCCATTTGTGGGGACACGGGGATGGAGGAAAGGTGGCTCCCGCCACTTTGTGCACTCCCGGGCAAGTACGGGGGAAGGGGTATGTGCCTCTTGGATCTCTGGAGGGGGAAGGGTGGGCTGCTGCTGCAAGCTTTGCCCTGGGTCCCAAACTTTGTTGCTACAGCACTGCTTCCACTATTTTAACTGTTTTCTTTTTCTTATTTCCCATATTAGAGGCATTCTGTCTAAGTATTTCCTTTCCACTTTTTACTGTCTTTCTTCATATATAGGAAACCACAACAGCCAACACCTATATCTTAAAAGGGAAGGAAAACGTGGAAAAACTATAATTTAAAAAAAAGGCCTTCTGAATAGAACCCATTTTCATGTATCCCTTTGCTCTTTTTCAATTTCTTTCCCATTTAACACAGTTTCTACTAAGACTGGGGCTGAGGTGGCTAAAACAATGGTTTTAGAGAAAGCATGTTTTTTCTCATTGAAAGTACAGCAAGAATGAAAAGACTTGCTCCAATTTTGGCTGGTGAATCAGAGGCTGGCTGTTGGGAAAGAAAGGCTTAAAAAGGGAGGTTACCTGTCTTGACGTACAGAACAAAATTTCTTCAATAAAGGAGCACAAGGTTTCCCTGGAAAAGTAGGTCCTATTTTCATTTGCAATGAGCTCAACTGTGTGTGCAAATGAGGTAAATGACCATGCAGACTGATAAGTAGGAATTTAGCTAACAATCTGCATGCATTTACACAGCATGGATTCTATAGAAATGCACATGCTTAAGGACTTTGATGTCTAGGTAGACTGGAAAGGTATAGATTGCTGAAACTTGCAGTAGTATTGAATAACCATCTAGTGTTGAAGAGGAAACAAGTAAGTTAAAGGAGAATTTCCTTGCTCCTGATTAAAATATTTATCTATTTATAGTATAAAGCCAAATCTTTATTAGTTTTGTGTGACACCTTTATTTAGCTTGTTAGCCTACTACCTGATCCTATGCCATTGTGGAACCAGACATGCAGAAAACCAAGCTGTAAAGTTGTTTTTAGAGTGAAAAGTTCTTATAGGCATAATTTGCCTATCACAACCACTGGAGAGAAGACTCAGTGTATTTATTACTATTCCATCTAACCTGACATCATCTACACTAAGGCTTTTGCTGCTGTTCTGACCAGATAGTTGTATCATTAGTGAACCATGCCTACCAAGTTTGAACAAAAGAAGCTTGGACCAGTTTGGACAAAATGGATCAAGGAAATATTTATACTTTTTTTTTATATCTGGGTATTTTTAGCTGCCTGCGGTTTGCCCATCTCAACTGCATTATGATGTTGTTAAAAATAAAAGGACAGAATTTATTATTATTATTATTATTATTATTCCAAAAATCACAAGTAGTCCAGCTGAAAACCTCTCTGAAATCTTTGGAAACCTCTGCTGTTAATTGATTTGTATTGGACAGCCAAATTTTCTTTCAGTGTATGTAGCTCCTCCTGAAAGATTATAAAAAGAAAGGATGTAAGTAAAGATAATACCTGAAGCAATTTCCAAGAGGAAGTATGAGAAGAATGATTTACTGTGAGTTATAATAAGAAACAGACGTCCAGTTTCATAAATTAAGAATAAGTACTAGTACTGCATCTACCTCAATTGATGTCATCTGTTTAAGTACCATGAGTGTCTCAGAATCCGTCCTCAAGACTGCACACATTGCACTTGGGTTACTTAACAGTGACTGGTAGACTGGCAATAAAGAGGTAAAAAAATCTTTGCATCTTGGTGAAGGTGGTGTCATCATAGTTCAGAATGGTTGGTATGAGTGGCAAAGATTGTGCTGCCTTTATAACTGATTTAATAGGATGTCAAATGCTACAAAGTTCAAGGACTTTTAGATCCCAGATTTTTTGAAAAACAAAACCCTGCAATATTATTGATTATAAAATTAAAAAAATATGTATTGTGGAATGAGAGAGGGGTAAAAACTTGCATTGAGCCAGCTAGATATGTTTAACCTATGAATCCTCACAGCTGACTATAGAGCTCAGGAAAAAAAACCCACCAGGATAAAAGTTCTTCAAGGCATCTGATGAAATCCTGTAGATGAGAGGAAGAGTTGTATTTTGTCTCAGTTATGTGACCCAGAAAAATAAAATTATATTGAGAATTATTTCGCCCAAAGGTATGAATTCCAAATGAATTGTAATTCTAATACCGTTAAGACCTAGTTCAGAATCATGGGAAAAAGAGGGAAAGAGAGAAACTGTGTAACGTGCATAAATAGAACAAAATGAGATCTATATCACAAGTTTTATTAAATTTCGAATTGGCTGATGAACCAGAAAGGTAGAGCTAAGTAAATGCATGAAATTAACTAAGGGAAAAATGAGTCTGAAGCACAAATAGAACTCAAATTTATCTTTGCCAGAGACTCAACCAACCTGATTGTGACCTTGAAGTCTGTGTGCATTTTGTTCACAGGGATGTGATGTGGAAGTATTGGAAGCTGTTACCAAAGGCTGTGGGTGTGCTTTGACCACTGCTTTCATGCTGGACTTTCCTGTACATTTGTTACATTGTACTCCCTCTATTCATCTGTCATTTTCAATTGTTATCTTTTATTTTAAGGACATTTCTTTTTTGTACTCTGCTGAGAAAAAGAGTAAATTACTTCAGATGAGGCAGCATGCATATGCACCTGGACTCCTTCATTAGTTCAAGCTTACTCAGGTATCTCTATACTGAACTGCAGGGGCTCTAACTTATATAGGGCATGGTCCATTTTGTGATATGTATGTAGAGTACATATGCATAATAGCAGAGGGCAGAATAGGGAATTGAGCTACAATGATATCAACAAACAACAAAAATAATAGTCTCTGCTAATACTATATTCCTACCTCCTTTACTAGAAGACATGAAACAAAATATTTATGGCCAGGTACAGACATTACGCAGTATAAGTGATCAGAAACCAGTCTATGCCTGTAACAGAACAGAAGTTCTGTGCATAAACTGGTCTAAAAATGACAAAACCCTGTCTAAGATAGATCTGGATTGATGTGGTATCAGACTTAAGTGATTTAGGTTAGACCAGTTTGTTGAACTTCTGTACAAGATCCCCTCCCAACTTTAGTTAGCTTGCTGTTCACCAGCATCCAAGGCTGCTTTTTTGGTCCCTCCTAAGCCCCTCTTCCAGTGTGCTGGAACTTGACCCACTCTGTTCCCAGCCCTGCCTCCTGCCTCTGGACAGCTGCCAGCAGCAGCCAGGGTGTGGGGGAGAAATCCTGATGTCTAGTGCCAGGCACAGGAGGAACAGTTCCCCCTCCACTAACTGCCCTGTCATGCAGGGACACAGATGCAGCTGCAGCCAGGCAGGGGGGGCAGGGGGAAGGCTGGCATCTGTGTCTGGGGTGGCTGGGGCCAGGGCAAGGTTGGTGCAGCAGGGTCCTCCAAACCCCCCCTGCTCCAGCTGCTGCTGACATCTGGCAGAGCCTGAGCCAGCTGGGAGAGACCCACTCCACTGTCCCCCACACTGCCCACCCACCATGGCTGACAGCTGGCCACCAGCAGGAGGCAGGGCTGGGGCAAGGGGTTGCATTGGCTAATCAGGGGTGATTGGCTGCACTTGGCATTCTCTGGCAGCCTGCTGGGAGACATGTGGGAGCACCTCCAACTTGCTGGTTTGGTCAGTGCAGGCAGGGCAAGCTTGTGTTCTGTTCACTCCCTAGTCCACTTAGAGAAACCCATGTAAGTTAAATTGAATCTGCTTCAGGCTTTCTGAATGTCTGTACATGGCCTATATGTCCAAGCTATGTCCTCAGAACTCTTATAGAGGGCTGCTCCCACACATCCTGCCTGCCCACTTCCTAACATGTCCAGCAAATGCAGAAAGATGGTGGAAGCTGATCTAGGAATGTCCCCATTGGCCTCTCTCAAATGTTCCAGAGAATGTGTCTATACAAGATGCTATGTCGCTGTACCAATGCACTTCCTTGCTATATTGTGTTGCTACAGCAATGTAGCAGCTACAAATAACTGTGTAGTGCTGGCATGGTGCAGTGTGAGCTGTTACTGCACTGTCATTTAGTACTTCCAAAAGGAAGCAACAGTAACAGTGGCACCATAGGAGCATGTGTAGACACACTCTGGGTAGAGACCTCAAGTGTGGGATGATATCAGGATGCCTGAGATGCCTCCACTGCTGCATTCTGGGTTTGGAATAGACAAGCAGGAATAAATAGAGAGGATGGCCTTGGGAGGTTCCCATGACAAAAGCACTGAGGCCCCAATGTAGACAATACCCAGTATGTCTGGAAGCCCTGTTCCTTTGGTCATCATAGTAATGTGCTGCAGCAGTCGTGACTCCCTTACATTCTGTGCAGTGCAGAAGGCAAAGAAGAAGTGCACCTTAAAGGCATCTTTGATTTAGTTAGTCTACAAGTTGCACCTCTGACCTGCCTTCTGCCTAACTTCAGACTAACACAGCTAAGCACCTCCTTCTGGTGTAATATTATTTTTGCCTGAAGCACAATACCTGAAGGAGTTGCTGCTCTTATAGCGTGTTTCCATTCAACTTTCTCCTGCATTGTATGGCTTAAGCCATAATTAGCCCTAAATATTCAGGGTCATATCAGCTG
Organism: Gavialis gangeticus; assembly: GCF_001723915.1. Classification (NCBI taxonomy): domain Eukaryota; kingdom Metazoa; phylum Chordata; order Crocodylia; family Gavialidae; genus Gavialis; species Gavialis gangeticus. The sequence continues at coordinate 12,333,241 of NW_017728995.1, forward strand.
AATGTATTAAAATACATTTTGGGTGTGCAAAACAACATGGGAACATTTAAAAACAAATCCTAAGCATGCACCTCTTTTGTAAAGAGGTGCTTCTCACTAATGAGGCATTCAGAATTCGCTCTTGCTGGTGTTCTTCAGCACAGCTATCCTCTAGGGGCTCATTTTTCTGCTCTCATGACTTACTTTTTCTCTTCTGCCCTGTTACTGACACCTTTTCCCCTCATACTTTTCCCCTTACCCTGCTCCTAATGTTCTATTCTGCTCTCACCAAAGTTTCTCTCCCTTTCTGCTAGTTAACTATCATTATACTGCTTTTGGGTGGGTTTTATTTCATTGTCGATGCATTTTTATGTGTCTAAGTGAAGCTTTGTACTCTTATGCTATGTATATGTGTGTGTCTGTGTGTATGAATCCAATTATAAATATATAATGCATATTACTGGGTCTTAGTCTCCTCCTGATTGGATTCTTATTTGCATTAAATTAGTTTTCTCCCACTTAAATTTTTCTTCTTTGTTTTAACCATTCTGGCAAATTAATTTACACCATATTTAATATCATATACAGAGGCTCATTTACAGATCCTCTAATTGTTCATTTCTACCATTCTAAAATTAGTTCCTAATTGGGGAGTCATAATGCATTCTTGTGACGATGGAAACCTCTCTTGCAAACCAAATTAACTGGGCAGATGTTCTGAAATAGGTTAAATAGTACCCAATAAGTGCTGCTATGGCTCATCAGTCACATCACTGCATCCATCAGTCTTCTCCATAACCTAATACAGGCTATATGACAGTAGGAGAGAGCAAAGTGTCAGCACTGATGAACTGACATCCTGGACAATAGTTCTCCCTCTGGAACAGACTTGTGTTTTAAAATAACCTGGAAACACTGAGAAGTTTAATTCCTTCTGATTAGAGACTGAAATAAAAAATCAGTATTCTACTATTTTATCAGGACTGTCAAACTGGAGGAAGACAGAAAAAGTGAGGGTAAGTATAATCTTATAATAAAGTGTAACTCTCATATTTTATCCTCCATCTTTTTTATTCATGGTTTACAAATGGAGAAAATGAAGAACAGAAAATGCTGTGACTTACCACAGGTCACTCAGCAGATGGATGACAGAGCCTGGATCTGTAAGTCTGATTGGCTCATCTACTCATCTTCTCCACATTACACAGGAAAAAGGGCTGAGGGATAAAGAAGTGAAATTATCGTCTTAAAGACGCAGAGGAAAATTGTGGAAGAGCTTGGAAAAGACTCTAGGTCAGGGATCAGATCCTTACATGAATTAAAATGACATTAATTAAACTGCATTCTTGATTTCTTTATCTCATCTGTCATTGCTCCTCTATAGGCAACCTAGTAATCTTTTGCAGCTTTTAAAAACTAAATATCTTGGGTAAGTCTCTTCACAAAACTTGTAATCAAATTCACATTTTTTCAAGACTCCTGCTGTTCCCTGGTCACTTGCTGAGTGCTGGAAGAGATTATTTCCCTATTCTTTCTCCTCTCAGGAGCCCCACATCTCCTCAACTGGTGGATGATTTCAATAACTTTGCTCACCTAGTTTAGCTGGGTTTCTCTCTCTGCCTCCTCTCCAAGTAAAGCCTTCTTGTGACCCACCTGGCTTCACCTAGGCTCTTCCAAAACAAAGCTGTAACAGATGATCATCAGAGATTGGGGTTTTCTGTTTCCCATAAAAAAAGGGAAAAAATACGGATTTTCCTGTTTAACAAAGAAAAATGCAGATTTTTCATTTTAATGGAGGAACACACAGATTTGCCACTTTTGCAAAGAGCTCTCTGCAGGTTGGCAGAGTTCAAGACTGCAATGGGTTGGGGGGAGCAGAAGGAGGGCAGGCAGGTAGGGGATGCCATGTGCATGTGTGCGCTCACACATGCACATGGCCACCAGGAAGCCTGGAGAGCAGCTCCTGAAGGTAAGTCTAGTGGGTGGCTCATCTGGGGGATAGGGTGGAGGTTGGCTTCCTGACACTGTATATGCTCCTGGGGGAGGTCATAAGAGGGCATGTGCCTCCCTGATTTCTGCATGGAGTGGGTGTGGGCTGGATGCTGCAGGCTCAGGCTCCCTGCACTGCTGCCCACCCCCTGGGACCTGGCACAGCAGATGAGCTACATGGGGAAGCTCGTTGCTGCTACTGGGAGCTCAATGCTGTCAGGGTGAGGCACCCCTGGTCTCCCAGCATCAGCAAGGGGCACAACTCTGCCTCCACCCCTGCTGCTGCTGGTCAGGCAGGGGTGGCTTGTCAGGGCAATTTGGGGTTTGCAGCAGCAAGGAGCTTTTCCGCCTGGCCCTGATCTGCTCTGCCATACCGGGTCCTGCCCACTGGACCACAGAGGCCCAAGGGGGAGGGCAGCAGGATGGAGTACCCCTCACTCCCAATGGGCTCTACTCCAGTCATGCCACCTGTTGGGGAGGGTGTGAGGGAGTCCCAGCTGGGTCGGGTCCCCTCCTGGCCCAAGTCCCGGGAAAGGGGCAGTTCCCTACAAGATTATGAGGGGCTCAGCCGGCTCGGACGTGCGTATGCACCTGTCTCCTGCCATGACTTGCTGTTAAACTATATTTTGTCCAGTTGATACAGCATGTACAGTCCGGGAATGAGACTCTCATCTTCTTCAGGGTCCCATTGTCCTGAGGGCTCCTCCACCCCTACACCCTTGCCCAGTCCTCCAGTAGGGGCTGTCCGCCCTGTCCTGCTCTGTTACTTGGGTGGACCGCGGACCTTGCCAAATAAATAAAATATAGTCCATAGAAGAAAGGAAAATCCCGACCAAGGGTCTGGCCCGGATTCAGGAGTCCTTGCTCCCCTCTGGGTCTTTCCCCACTCCGAGCAGCTCCGCCCAAGCGGTTCACCAGCCATGACCCCAAAAAGAAAAGTAAGGCGGGGAATCCTTCGGCCCCCGAGCCTATCCCCCAGTCACTCTTCCCCAGTCCTGATCCCTACTGGGCTCGTGCTGTACCCTGCGGCACTCTAGCTTCTTTGACCTCACTAGGTCTACTGCCCGGGGTACGGATCCCTGTCTCAGGGTCCTGCTTACCCCAAAAGGTCCAGCTGCTCCTTCCGCTGGCCCTGGTCTGCTGGGGCGCCTCTACTCCGGCAATGCTTCTGGCCTTTGCAGTGCCTGCTTCCACCGCCTCGGGTGCTGCCGTCCCTGGACCTGCTTCTCCCGGCTCCGCTGGCTTTGGACCCACTTCTCTTGGCTCTGCCACCTCTGGACCCATCCCTCTCGGCTCCGCTGCCTCCAGACCCATGGCTCTCGGCTCCGCTGCCTCCAGACCCGTCACTCTTGGCTCCACTGCCTCTGGACCCGCTTCTCTTGGCTCCGCCGCCTCCGGACCCATCGCTCCCCCCAGACCCATCAACACCAGTGCTCCTTTTGAATAGGCCCTGGTTGCCACAGCACCTCCCACTTCTGGGTTCCTGTAGGGTTCAAATTCCCGCCGCTCGTCGCCAGCCACACTGTGCGAGTGGCATTGGATTGCATCGACTCGGGATCCCTCCGAGCTCAGCACCTGCTCTACTCCCTTACAGAGGGGAATCCAAACTCTGGACTCTGCCTTGCTGCAACAGTCACTGCCTTCCACAGTCAGCAGCCATGACTAGGGCACTGCTGGGTGGGAAGGGGTAGGGGGCTGCAGACCTGGGTCTCTAGCCACATAGCTATGGCAGCTGAAGTCTCCCTCTGACAGGGCTGGGGGGAAATTGGGCTGTGGGTGGGAAGTGAGGGGCATAAGCAGGGATGGGGGGCTGTGGCTTGGCAATGAAAGGCCTGGACCTGCATCCTGGTGAGTGAAGGAGGCAGGAGGAGCTCTGATTTTCCATGATAAAAAACCCCAAATCAAATACCAAAATTTATAGGTACTTAGAATATAGTTTATTATAGTGATTGAGTCACTGGTAGGCCTTCAAATTGCTTTAAAATTGTAAATATATTAATAGAACACTGTGTTCAATCGATACCTATACTTATAGTGGTGTTTCATTTTAATCATGGATTTCTGATTTTTTAATCAGACAATTTGCAATGTTTTAAAATCAGAATTTACAGTTTTGAAATGCAGAAAACTAGGATCCCTGCTGACCAGTTTGTCCTGCATCTGTTTGCCAATGTACGTTCATTTAGCCAGCTTCCTACTATTCTGACACCATTGTAACAACATTGTCTAAAATAGCAATAATTTTTTTGTGCAGAAAGAGTCCCCTCAGGGCCTTTGCATTAGGAAAGGGTAGCAACCCCTTCGTTCTCAGACTACACTCATCTGGAACCCAGCTAATAGAGAACAAGTAGTTTAGATATGATACATAGGCAAGACCCATGTCAGAGACAGATAATTTTCAGTGCTCCTTTTGTTAATTCCATCTTAATATTTTTATGCAATGTCACCATCTAAATGATTATATTAACCAAATGACACAGGTATCCTCACAACCTCCTTCGATGACCAGAAGGCAAAAAATGCTTAGTTTCCTCACTTAACAGCCAGATGAATGATGTATGATTAAAGAATGAAATCTAAGCATCATGGTTTCTTAACTAAACCATCAGAAATAGCCTCAGGAAACATCTGAATCTCTCAGTATCACAGTAAAATGTTCAAGACCACTTAATAATTCCAAGAGTAGTCACTGCCTTGGCAGGCAGAAATCCAAGTATTTAAAATCATGTTCAATGTAGACATTTCTAAAACATAAAAACATGACTTCAAAGATTCATTTATAGCATTTGGTTGCTGAGTATCTTTGACAAGACCACTTGCTGAATCAGCAATTACATTCACATAGAATACTGATTGTGGCTGCTGGGTAACATTTGCATAAAACTGCATAACATTGTGTAAACTGTCAAAATTAGCTTTGACAGCAAGCTGAGAGATGAAACATTGAAGTTTAGAACAGCCATTAGATTTTTGATCAACTCTCACATTTATTTCTTGAATTTTGTGACCTAAATACATGGTACAAACTGCTGCTTGGAATAACTTGTTGGCTTTTTATCAGTACTGTGTTGTCTTGGCAAATGGGCCTCCATTTCATTGCCCCTCCAGGTATTAAAATAGTGTTGGCCAGTCTCCTGAGAAAAGTGTACTTTCAGAAAGATGTTGCTAACTTTATGCTCAGAACCATTCAGCTGTCTTTAGGGCTAAGTACAGGCAGTCGAAAAGCCCAAGGCTCAACCAATTCAATCTTCACAGGTTAGTCTAAGTAACTGAACAGACATTCACTTTTGATCCCAGAAAAGCATCCATATGTCTCAGTGGCCCAGGCCAGAAGCCAGGGGGTGATAGAGCATGCTTCCCTGCTTGGCTGGAACAGACAGCTTGGGCCTGGTTAGTCTGTCCACCCTGTGAGAGGGGTATTTGTGGTGCAAAGCATCCTGGGATGCTGGGAGACTGTGATTTAACTTGAATCTGGAGGGGATCTAGGAGAGAAATTCAATAAACTGATTTAACCTAAATTAGTTCAGTCTGATACTACATTCATCCAGGTTTATCTTAAACTGGTTTTGGCCATTTTGAAAACAGTTTACATGCACTGAACTTCTAGGCTAGGGACAGAAGTTACACATAAACCAGTTTAAGTGATCAGAAACTGGTTTAAACCTGTAACAGAACAGAAGCTCAGTGCACATAAACCAATTTCAAAGTGGCTGAAACTGGCTTAAGATAAACCTGGTTGAATTTAGTATCTGACTTAACTTTTTTGGGTCAAACCAGTTCATGAAACTTCTGTCCCAGACCCCTTCCTGGTTCAAGTTAAATCAGAGACCCCCAGCATCCAAGCATGCTTTCCAGCCTTGGGTTGAGCTGTGCTGTGCTGTGCTGTCTGCTCCAGAGAGCAGGGTTGACCCTGCCCCTCTGCTCCCTAGCTGGAACAGCTGGGGTCTGGGCCCAGGGAGGGGGGTTAAACACCCCTTCCCCCATTAAAAATAACTGCTGGCTGCAACTGTGGATTACGAATCCCAGAGGCACCTGGAAGCAGGAAGAGGAAGTGATGTAACTGACTATGACCCTGGTCTCGCCATCGCCACAGTGAGGGGGGAGCGCCTAGTGGACCCCAGCTCCGGTCTGTGGGACAGGGAGGGGGAATTAAAACCTTCTCTGGCCAGTTCACTCCAGGCTACTGCCTTGGCTGCCCCCCCCCCAACCCCCAACATAGCTTCCCTGCAGTTGAGAGATGCTCCAGCACCCCCAGGCTTCTGGCCTGAATCACTTCAGGCATGTGCCTTCATTTCCTGAATGTCTATCCACTTGTGAATTGGTTCAGTCTAGGCAGGTTAGACTAGCCTGCAAATATTGAATCAATTCAGGCTCCAGTTTTTTTAATATCTGTCCATAGCCTATATGTAATTCCATCCCTAGCCTAGAAGTTTCTTAGGCATTTGCAAAATCTAAAGCCCAAACCTGATCAATATTAGAAGACTGTGGGACCTTAGCAAGTTCCAAAGGTAATGTTATAGGCTTCTAAATAAGTAAGTGCCTCAATAAAAAAGGGTGAACAAGAAGACAAACAGAATGTTGGAGCTTTTAAGCCTTATACAAAGTTGGTGATCCCAATCACCCTAGGGAAAAACAATTCTTGAAAGGTAAATATTGCCATATGACTTTGTCAGATTAGTCATGTAAAGGGTTTTCAGCTTCTCATTGTTAGAATCAGAAATAGCTCCTCAATCTTCAAGTTTTCTACACATAATTACTGTGATGAGGAAGAAGAAAGGGTTTTCTTTCTCTTAATTAAACCAACTATAAACCAACTGCTTTAAACTGCTTGATTAAACCAACTGCTTTATAGCCACAGTTAAGGACTTTGAATTGCTATAGGATGGGTTTTGTCTGAAAGGGGCACTTTAAATCATCAATTCATGTCAATTCTAAGTCGATAAGCAGACTTCTACCAAACCTACCTAGTCTTCAGAAAAAAGTTATTTGCATTTACAGCATTAAGACTAAGAACAAGTGTATTACACTATACAATTATGCAACTGTTGAGCAATGGCAGTGCTGTTATTTCATCAGCTACAGCCCTAAAATGTTCCTTGTAAAAAAATACATATATTACTCATTCATATACATTTTTTCAGTGAAGTTCAAAAAATGCTCATACTAACTCCTCACTGGCATTTGAAAGACCTATAGAATCAATGTTTCTGTAATCAAAGAGTCCTTTGACCCATAATAGCTATTTCCTAAACTGTCTCTGATGGGCAAAATCCTGTTTATTTTACAACTGGAAATAATCCCAAATGGTCAAATTGAGCTTGAGTATAATTTAGTGCAACTCCATTGACTTCAAAGAGCTTTACTATATGTCTCCTATCACTTTTGCTCTGACTTCCTCCAAGAAATTCCCAAAGCAGCTACATTATTAAATCTATGGGAATTTGATTCAAGGTCAGCCTTTAAGAGACTATCCCAAGTACTCTGCTTACAATACCACAGTTCAAACATTACTGATGAAGTTTGGTGGGGAAAGATAGAAAATATTTACAGTTCATGAAAAATACTTCTTTAATATCAAAATATTTTGATCGCAGATAAAGTTTTTACAAAATGGACAACAAGGTCCATCATTTTTACAGGGTTTTTTTGAACAGTATTTGAATTTTCCATTAATTCAATGTTGTAAAAATTAAATTTAAAATATTCTGGTACACTCTCTGAGTTATTGAATCAACTCTGAGTTATACAATGTAGAATTATAGCATTTTTCTCTGTTATGGTCATCACTGTAACATTGCAACATCAAAAAATTAGGAGAATTTTAAGAATCCTGAGGAGTGAGAAACCTAAGTTTAGACATAATCTGTGTAACAGAAACAAATGTTACAAGGAAGTTATTTCCTGCTTTCTTGGTTTTAAATAGTCCGTTTAAGGAAAAGAAAGAAAAACAGGAGTTCTGTGATAGTATATGTAATATATGACATAATACATGTCATACAATATATTCCTGGCAGCACCTTCTTTTGACCACTTCTAGAAGAACTGAGTGGAAATTTTCTGCTTCTTTTTTGCTTATTATTTGGTCACAATATACTCCTGTGTTGGCAGTTATTTATAACTCTTCCTTGAGTGTTTTTGCCTCAGACTGCAAGGAACTTTCTACTTTGCTCCACCCTGGGTCGAGTACGATTCATATCAGGAGACAGGGAGACCAGAAAGAGTGTTTCCTATTTAACAGTGCAATTGAGGTTGCATCTACACAAGATTCTAACTGTGTAGTAGCTTAATACTGTGCAGTAGCGCATCACAGCACAAATAGTGCTAATATGCTACCACATGGTATTATTAGGCTAAAAAGGTGCTCACTGGTGCTACCATGCAGTAATTAAGCTTACTGCATATTTAGTACTTGATTATGTAAGTACTAAATTAAATGCACAGTAACCACTGCGCATTAAAGAATGTGTAGACACACCCACCTACTACAAAATGTGCTGTGTCATATTTTAGATCAAGTGCTGGTGTTTTAGGATCCTTCCTAAAGGTCCAGCATTTCAAGAAGCTCAGCCATTAGTCATAGGAAGAGCATATTCCAACCTCAGTAACAATAAGACCCTATCACTTCATTGGCCTTTGGATTTGGTCATAATAGCCTAAACTTTGAAAAATAATGTGACAAATATGTTACAGGTCTCTAGCCATGGAATCATAAGTCTGTATATAATTCCATCAGTTTTATACTGACATAACATTATCAGTTTCAATTATGTAATGAGATCCTGACCCATCTTGAAGTAATTCATAACTTAAATAGCTCAGCTGTTGGTAGTCCAAAATTACAGGAAATTAAACTATTACCACCTTTCTTTGAGCCAACATCATATATAGTCTTAACCTCAAAAAACCTACAATGAGGAAAATTTCTCTTATATTGTCCCCTATTATAACATTTTAAAAGTACTCCCAAGTCATTATAGGTGAACTACAGCGCAGGAAGGGTCAATTGAATTGAGTATTGTAGACTCCTGTAGCATCAAGTCTACTGGAGTGTGCTAATTATTTCAGTATCCCTGTACTTCAAAATGGAAGCAGAGTTGTTTTAACTAAAGCTCAATAATGAGATTAAAGTATCCTGACACCATTTTGAAGCTCAGGACACTAAATACATGAGATGCTGCAGGCAGTTCCCAAGAACCATTCTAATCAAAGTGTTCCCTCACCCCGGAGCATGTGTAAGGACACCCCTGGTGGGAATCATTTTGCATCTTCAAAAGTATTTACTTCACCTTCTCTTTTCTTTCTATTGAAATCAGTGTCTAATTTTCAGACATTTCTTTTGTAACTATTCAGGGAAAATACGGTTTCATGGGATTTTCCATTTTAAGACTCATTAAATATTTAGTTCAATAACATCAAATAAAATTGGTTTAAGTACAGTCAGGCCTTAAATTTCTGCAGAAAATGTCTCAAAACATTTTTGACCACCTCTTTTCCTATTCCATTAAAAAAATACAGCCTACTAAAGAGCACTGAAATGCAGTATTGGATAGAGAGCTAAATCATTGGATCCATAATAAGTGTCAAATTGTAGTAGACTGCTATAAAAGTTAACTCCATTAACTTTAATAGTGAAGACTAATTATGGCATAAATTATTATTCAATGGGTGCATCTACACATGCAATTAGCATGTAGCAATAAATGCCAGTGGACTTTACACCAGAGTTTATTGCTGCCAGGCACAGTGTTTACATGTGCTCCCTGGACTACAGCACGTTGGTCGGGGCAGAGCTGCTCCACCTTGGCTTAACTTGGAGGGGCTGACCGGGGCGCAAGGGTTCTCTAGTGTGGGGCTAGCCACTAGGCAGCCCCCACACTGTAGCACCCTCATGCCCCAGCCAGCCTGGTCACTTTCTATACGTGTGTTTCAGTGTATGTAACTACTCCACTATAGGATACTATTTGTCCCAGACAGTATTATCCTACAGTGCAGTTAATTAATTTACTGTGCCCTAATATGGGCACAGATGTAGACAGTAATGCTTTATTGCAAACCTAATTAGTCAGCTTTGCAGTAAAGTGCTCACATAGATGCACCCAAAATGAGTAAAAGCTTCACTGTCTGGCCCTCCACATTCTTCCCAGTCTTGAGACAGGCAAACTAAAACTATTCAATCAGGGTTTTTGCCAAAGTAAAAAAATGACATAAGGATCACAGGGAGATGAGGAGGAAATAAAGTCAAAAGCTATATTGTAATAGTCCTCTTACAACTGTAGATTTACTTTATGAAGGGACTTGTCTGGTACTTAGGCCAGAATCACAAAGGTATATCTACATGGAACAATATAGCATCATTTAGTGCTACCCATGCAAGGTCCAGATTATACAGTGTGGATTCTAATAGTATGGGTGAAGTGCCAGGCATATCCAGGTTTTGCAAATAGCATGGTTGTCTCCACAAGATACACAATGACAGTTAATGAGGTAGCTGCATAAAATACCTTTGTGGATTCAGCTCTTAAGTTTGAACTTCCTTGTAGTGAACAAGAATCACACTTTCTCCTTTTTCAGAATATACATGATCAGATCTTTGGGATTTGCAAGGAAGGTATTATGTGACCATTGGAAAAATAAACCAAACCAGAGGAAATATGTCCTATGCATTCATCATTTAGTCTAAACATCTCATTGTGTGTTTATATGGGTGCTCTGGGAGTGTGTGTATGTGTGTGTTGGAGGGAGGGTGTTTTAATTACAGCAGCTCCAAGAGCCACTGTAATTAAAGCACCCAGAGCATCTCGTGTATTAGCATCCCCATACTTCAAAATGGCAGCAGGAGCACTTTATCTAAAACTTGTTCGATGAGCTTTAGATAGAGCACCCCTGCTGCCATTTGAAAGCATGGGGATGCTGATACATGAGCCACTGAAGGCTGCTGGAATGCGGTAATTATGCTCCAGCAGACTCAGTTAATAACAGTGTGTTGGAGCAGCCTTGCTGCTCATGTCTAGGTACCCATTGTATGATAAGTGCACTTGTTCACTTAACATACGTTTAAAACATGCTAAAAAATTGTTTTAAATTGTCATTACTACTTTGCAAGGTAGCCATTTCTGAGATTCTTTAGATAAGGTACTTATTCAATTTGTTCAACATTGTATCACCAGGCATGGTTATATAAGCAAAAGATTTTACCAAGCTTTTGGGGAAAGTGGATGAGAAAGTATAAGCAGATTTATGTTAAAGACTTAGTATAAATAGACTTTTGAGGATACAGTGGTGATGCAGTCAAATATTCTATTCAAATACAGCATCCCTACAACCTGCCCTCTAATAGAAGGCAAATTTCATTTCCTGCACTCTATACATTTAGAACTCAAATAGTTTGGTGTTATGTGAGTGATTACCTTGCATATGATGAGGCATAGAAAGTCAAAACATGCATCATAATATGCTACATTGCTTTCAGCAATGAAGGACTATAATCTGTATTTTCAGCTCTACTGTTGCAGCTGTAATTAATAGCCAGGCCAAAGAATCATGGATACCATGCCTTTGGAAAGTTTGTCAGTGCTCCTGCTAACAAAAATAACACATTGATCTTTCCTAATTTTCAGTTACACAGGCCTGAAATTCTTGGTTGAAATTCTAAAGCTTATTTGTCTAAACCCAGGTACATAAAATAAGCTGATTTCCAAAGGTGTTTGGGCATCAATGACACTCATATAAAAAAGGAAAATTTCAATCACTTGAGTCGAGGATGGTAGGTGAAAGAAAATCTCTTTCATGAGAAAACCAGTTGGTTACTAATATGGAAATTTAGCATGACCATATTTTATTAGAAAGCAATAATGGTGGAGAGAGATTTAGATGGTTCTGCCTAAATTCCAAGGTAATTTATCCAGTGGTTAACAATGTTCAGTATGAGATAGGTCTAGTAAGAATGCAAATCAAAGAAAAGCTGTCAAAGAAAAGCTGCATATCTTAGATAATAAAACAGCTGAATGGGAGTTACATATTCTTGAGTATATGTATGAAGCTATTGGAATAACTGAGACATGGCTGAATGAGAAAAATGACTGGGAATTTAAAATATCAAGAGTTTACTGAAAGGATATACAAAATGAAATAAGAGACACAGGGGCATTATTGGTAAGGGATTATGGAATCTTGTTGAGAATAATATATGCATTTCGATGATACAACTGAGTCAGTTTGCATGGAGGTTAAGGACACTAGAAATAGTGTGATGGTTCTAGTATTTTGTTATTGATCTCCAAACAATACAAATGAGGTAATGCTTTTACAAGTAATGAAAGTGAATAAAAAGGCAAGCATGTTGTTATTATTTGGAGAATTATTCTGTGTATTTAAAAGGGCTAAATTCTGATACATCTTGAGTGTAGTTTACCTTGTGAACTTCTCCCTCCCCTCCTTCTCCCCACCCCCACTGAATTTAGAGGGAACAGTTGTAGATTAAATCATACTGAAATAGGATTGAATAGGACTCTTGAGGACCATCCATTGCAGGCCCTGGGTATATCTGGCCCCAAATTAGCAAAGGCAAGTTTGAACAATATCCTTCATCTCTTGCTCGAACTGTCAATGAAAGCATTACAAAAGGTATATAAAATATGTATAATATTGTCTTAGAACCAGTCAATAACATTTAATCCTAGACTAGGCTGGGTTTGGCTAAATAGAAGTATTCTGCCACAAGGCAGAATGGTATGTTAAAAGTAACATTGCAAGATGCTTAGGCAAGCATTTTCCTAACAATATAGTGGTGTGGTGAGGTATATAGCTCATTGTGTAAAGGAAACAGGATACAGCCACGAGCTATCATTAGAAGATAAAGCAGATTTTGCTTACGAATGCTTATGCTAAGCCAGCCATTTGGTTATGCTAAGTAGCCATATGAACTGTGTCAATCATTTTCAACTGAGTCTGCGTAAGTCTGTGTGCTGTGAATGAGGTGAAGTGTTAGGAATGTGGAGATGGTACAACATGGGACTGAAAAACAGACTGGAAATGAAAGACAACACATAACTGGTAACAGAATCTGAAATAAACATATGCGAAAAGGTGAATGGTGATTGGTAAAGAAGCCTCCAGAAGCTTCCAGGCTTTAGTCAAAGTCCGCCCAAGTGACCAAAAGAAGCAGGGATCAGGGTCTTAGGCATACGCTCGTAGCAAAAGACATGTAAATAAGTGAAATGCACAGGCAATTCCATGGTAATGAAATAAACACTAAACAGAGGCGGAGCTTAAGATGGGAAGGAATATGGGTGGAACAAAGGAGGGACAAAGGTAGGGTAAATGTTAATGAGCACAAACCAAGGTGTATAAATATGGAAAGAACTAATGTTCGTGGCAGCTTCCCAGTTTGTTGGAGATGGCCTGAAGCTGTCCCTATTTTGAATAAAGCTGTTGATGAGCAACGCGTGGAGGATAAACTATGAAACTACTACTATGAAACTACTATGAAACAATGATGCGTGATGGCATTGATCCGTTGTCTCCCTAGTCATTGGGTATCGCATGGAGTCAAGGTCTAACAGAGGTAACCTTGACAGAGCCTTGCAAGAAACTTTAAATTTTAAGGTCCATCAGAATTAAAGTAACCAATACAGTTCCTTCAATGAATCCAGTGCCAAAGAATTAATACCAACCTATCAGTCATATTTAGTCTATGTGCATGTTAATTACATTTTGCTTTGTAGCCTATTTGTTTTGGAGTTAGAGTTTATTAAAAATATAATTTCTGCCTATAAAAAATTATGAGATTTTGACATATGGTTCCATTCCAAATTCATATAAACGTTTGAAATCTTGGATATATTTTATGAAGTTAAATATGCTATTTTTTTTTCAATTCCGTCTTTTTAGAATGTATTTGATTAAGCCAAACTGTTTAAACTTTACTATATAATATTAATAAAAATGGTTAGGATTTACGTAATACAAACATCAAAAGAAAACATCACAAGAAAATGTTTCAAGCTTCTTGAAGCAGAAACATTTTAATAATATCCCCTGAAAAAATTGACTACATCATTACATTTCTAGAAATGCATATTTATAGTTGAACTAGTGTGTTCCATCAGAAAATTTTTGATTCTACTCATAATAGACATATTGTAATTTAGGTTCTCAGATGGGTTATGTCAGTGTGGGTTCACTGACTTCAGTGGAACTATCTGAGTTTATGACGGATGAGACTCTGGACCCCTGTATTTAGTACTGGTTCAATATCCATTCTTATTTTATTAGCTCTTCTTCAATGCTGCCATATTGCTTATTACGTAGGATGACCATAAGGAAATCTGGGACATCTAGGACACTGTCTCCCTCCCACCCCTTGTTCTACCAAGCACCTGCCTGGAGCACCATTGCACCCTGTGCCAACCTGTCTCCCCACTGGACTGTGCTCTGTGCCCCTGCATTTCTGGAATGCTCATTTTAATTTTCACCAGCCTCTGAAATCCAGGACTGTCCTCACTAAACCAGGACATATAGTCACCTTATTATTATATCACTATATTCCTACAATAGGGCATGACAAATTAGATCCTCCTCTTCACTGGATTTTTATGTGTATTTAGAAGTCCTTTCAGTGGTGGGACTATCATGTACCCCATTGTGGTCTGTGGGGTTCATGGAGTGTA
>NW_017728995.1:12352876-12359368 GCF_001723915.1 Gavialis gangeticus
GTGCTCTGTGCCCCTGCATTTCTGGAATGCTCATTTTAATTTTCACCAGCCTCTGAAATCCAGGACTGTCCTCACTAAACCAGGACATATAGTCACCTTATTATTATATCACTATATTCCTACAATAGGGCATGACAAATTAGATCCTCCTCTTCACTGGATTTTTATGTGTATTTAGAAGTCCTTTCAGTGGTGGGACTATCATGTACCCCATTGTGGTCTGTGGGGTTTATGGAGTGTAATTGCTGGGTTCTTGAGCGTGTTTTAATGATACGGTATCTGTATAGGTAGTGTCAAGCTGTATTAGCCTTGTGTTTATATGCTGAAGAGGTAATCATTGAGAATTAGCAGCTGACATGAGTTTATTTACTCAGCTGCCTCTTCCTGGAAATGACAAATTTACATGTTAAAAGAAGGACCTAGTAAGAATATCACCCAGCTTTTAAGGGGGAAGGACATTTCCCACTGTGGGAAAATGAAGTAAGAGACAGTATTTTTAGGACATTGGATGAATAATTTTTATGTTTGAAAGGATGCATATGTTCCCCTGATCTTAGGGTCTTGTTACACGTTAGACCTAGGTTTCTCAAAGTGTAAATTACGGTTAGCAGTAGCTCAAGTTTAGATCACTCACATGCTCAAGTAATCAGGAGTCTTGAGGACTTAAAGGTAAGAACCCCCCCAATCCAGGATCCCCCCCTACCCTAGGTTTACCATATTGTCTGGGTTTTCCCAGACATGTCCTCTTTTTTTGGTTCCCCTGTCCTCCTGTCTGGGTGGGTTTTTAAAATATGAGGAAATGTCCAGGTTTTTGCTCTGCCTTTGGCTTTTCCTGGGCACTTCCAGCTTGGCTCCTTTGGACTGGGAGCTTGACTGTTGGGGGAACACATACTCTGTGCAGAGGCCCTGGCAGGTAAGACACACACCTACGCAGACAAAGAGAGTGTGTGTGCACACACATGTGCATGAAAGATGTATGGGCAGCAGGGTAAGGAGCGCAGGGGGCAGTGGGTTGGGAGTGAGGGCACTGGGATGGGGGGTAGGGGCTGCAGGCTGAGAATGAGGGGCACCGGTAGGGCTAGTGGGCAGGGTAGTGGGTCAGGAGTGACAGGCAGCAGCAGGGCTGGGGGGTAGGGTTATGGCATAGGAGTGTGGGACAAAGGGAGGGCATGGGCATATCACTGCCCTCACCCACAGTCATATATCCCTTCCCCCTCTCCTTCCCTTGACCCCTCCTCCCTGCCTCCGCTCACCACCCCTCCCTTCACTCTCCCCACCACAGTTGTTCTCTTCTTTGATACTAGAAATATGGTAACCCTACCCTACCCTGTGAACTTGCTCTCCCCTGGGGTGCCTCCTGCCTCTCAGGGCTCCCCCTCTGCTCCTCACAGCTCACCCACATCCCCCATGCCCCCTTGCTTACTTGTGGCTGCTGGGACTGTCCCGGAGGAGCAGGCAGGGAAGGGGGACCTGCATGCGGAGCCTCAGCTGACACCACCAAACCACAGCTGCTCTTTGGGGTGAGTACATGCAGTTAGTGTAACAAAAACTGGGTAACACAGATCAAAGATAAACCTAGCCTGGGGTACCATAACTTTAGGATGCCTAAAAGATGCTTACAACTGTTTTCTTATGTTAACGTGAGTACAATCCAAAAGTTAAGAGCTCCCTGAGCTGCCTAAAATTAATATGGGACAAAACCCTTAATTGTATCAGGTAAGACTTTAGTTTGGTAAACATGCATCTTTGGAGGATGGAACGAGAAGCTATATACATAGTGTGGGCTTCCCAATAATCTGATGCGTGATGCATATAAATGACCAGATAAGAAACTGTACTGAGGGTTTTAGCCTTGAGACCAAGGTTTTTTCTTCAGTGTTTCTGGGCGTAGGGGAAGACTGGAGTCCCTCAGCCAGCAGGCTGAGTAAAGCAGCTTGGTAGGTGAAACTGCAGGAGTCCCTGATGGAAAGGTGAAAGGCAGGGTCTGCTTTCTGTTGAACTGAATTGAAGCTGCATTCTTGGTTTAAACAGTACCATGCAGGAACAAGGTACTGTTCTAATATTTTCTTTTGTTTATTATTCATTTCTCTCTGCCTGTATCTCAAAATATGGTTTCTGATTTTGTTATGCTTGTTCTTGATTTTTATAATAAATCCTTTTGTCTTTTATAACCCACGCATTGTCAATGATAACTGAGATTACAGAGCACTTGATCATACAGCAGATGTCTTTTTTCTGGAGGTGGGGATCCATCTTCAAGCTAACAGAATCTCATCTGCTAAAAGCTGGCAAGGTCTTAATGACACAGGTATAGCGAAGCACCATGGGTCAGGAGTTTGTTCTCAGTGATCAACAACAAATGGCAGGGAGGGGTTAGAAAGGCACCCCTTAATGTAGAAGAGCACCCTGGGAGTGTCTCAGAGGTCCACCCAACTGTATCCAGTATTGGAGAGTGCCACAGAGACACTGAAAGTACCCTCATCCTCCTGCTTTAGCTGTAGTAGTTTATGGTGTTTTTGACATCTTTGGGCTATGTCGCTTGTAGTTGTGTGACAGGGTTGTTTTTTGTAGATTTAAGAATAGGATAGAAAAGTACTTGTCTAAGTGGTTTTGACAGGGATGTTCCTGCTTGAGCAGGAGGATGGACTAGACAACCTCCTGAGGCCCCTTCCAGCCATGTATTTTGTGATTCTAGTGAACACAACACTTTCAGGAAATCCAACAGATTCTTAAGTAGGGTAATCCAAATTTCACATCTATAACAAAGCATAAAGGCAACTGCCAATCCTCTGGATCATGGTATACCTATAATGTCATGAAATACATCTAGTAATTGCTGCTAAACCTCCTTATCACCAACATCAGGTGCTTTAGAAAGGCCTCTGTTTTAGAGGTCATGTGACAGGTTGTTTGATTTTTGGATACTTTGTCTATTATAGACTAAAATAAGTAGAATAATGCCCCAGATCCTGAGTATGATACTTTAGAGTAGCTGAAGATCTTGTCCACCTGAAGCTATGTTACTCTGTTAATAGGATTAGATTAAACTAGATACATTTTCTATTTGAAAATATTAAAGCTTCACAGTATGTTCTGGGTAAAACTTTGTGATGCCCAATAGCCCAATTTAGCAATCCTAAAAGCACCTCCAGAAAATCTGGGTAATAAAAACTAAGATAATAAACTAGTTTCCTATAATGGGCCAACTGTTTAAGATAAACATACTTCCCCTTGATAAGAAGTTAATAGATGGGAATAGGGGTGCTAAATTAAGGGAAGATTTTGATAAAAACCTCATTACAATTTCAGTTTTATATCTATCACAGAGACAGTAATGAACCATCTGGATCACAGTTATAAAACAGGCTTCCTACAGACTGAGTACTGTTCTTGGATATGGTGAGGACCCATTCAACATTTTTTTAAATACCCCTTTGTTTAAAAATGTGATAACATAAAGACCTTGCTTATTTGTTTAGCATATATTATATACTGTATAGATGACTAGTTTGCCTACAATCTTACATTAAATAATTATATCTAATTCCTTCTCAATTCCTACAAGGTTTAGAGTATATCACCATGCAAACTACAAGAGAACAATTTAAAATGTAAAAGCGTAACTCAGTGCAAACCTATTGAAGCATTACTCAATCAAGTCCTTTCCATCTCTTCACTTTTAGCTAGCTGGATACATAGAAAAGATAAAAGAAGTGGAAATATCACTAAAATTCAATTACTGAGCTTTATTTTATTTCAAATTAGTGTTACTGTCACCCAATGTACTACTTTAACTTGACAGAATTTGAACAGAAATGGAAAGAAACTTCACAAAACATATAACAATTTACTAGTTTGGTTTGAAGTTACTGCATCTCTGTTTTTAGCAATCCTGCAGTGCTCTGAAAATAGTAATGGATAATACTTGAATTTAAAGAAGTGCACTTCATTATATAATCAAAATCTGAAATAGTCCATTAAATATACTGGACTCTATTTTGTAGTATTATCTTGTGATAACTCTGAATACAGTGCTATAGGAAACATTTGTCCATTTATGCTGGAAGTTTTGGGGGAGATGTAATGTATTACAGTTCCTTAATACAACTTATTAAGCCAGAGGCAGAACTATGTATGTGATTGTCTCAGCTTCCCAGTGGGAAAGCCTAATCTGATTTGTCAAGGGCATTATAAAGTACTTGTAATAATATACTGCCCATGTTTTGCTGATCGGGGTCATTTAAAAAAAAATCATATATACACGGTCACTGGGAGAGTTCATTTTCCAAGTTGGCATGACAACATTAACACTATAATTCCCTGCATATTCTCATAATAATACATTGTCATGTGTATGACAGATCTCCATTTTCAACTGTAAATTCCATTTAATGATAAGCTATAAAAATGGCAGCCAGCTTGTTACATTTGTTTCCTATAGAGGAGAAAAGCAACTCAACTCTCGATAATGTCATTCAGTTGATACAATATTATATTGCAATTTACTGTAACAATGAGGTTATACATATTTGGACTTGTATATAAAAAAGTAATGTTGCACATTAAATATATTCAGGAGGAATTTAAATAGGAAGATCTTGAATGAAAAATTAGGGCATTTTACCACCAGAGGACAAGATCATTGTCTGCTGTACATTAATGTTTTACTAAAATCAATACAGCAAGTTGATATTCAGGTACTGACAGTCTGACTCAGCATATCAAACCCTGGAGTTAGCACATTTACACCTAGAACAGATCATATTTAGTGATGGGTGAACCTCACAAAATTGGGCTGCTGAGATGAGTCTTATCAAGATTATTAAAATGCAGTCAGACATCTTTCTCCTGATCAAGCCAGTAATAAACACCAGAGCAACCTCTCAAAGTACTATGACAATTTTTGCATTGAAGTTTAGAATAATAATAATAATAAAAACCTCCAAAATGTACTGGTTCGTGTTCAGAATGCAAGCAAGATTTCGAGAATTAGTGTTTCCTGGAATTTTTTTGACAGTTTAAAAAAGAAACAAAAATGCTTAATCTTCGACGCTAAACAAAATTGAAGCTTCTAAGAAGGGAGAGTCATTTTTTATTAGTGCTGTACTCTAAAAAATGAAAAAGAAATCAATATATGATCAATATAAATATTGACATTAATTCATGAAATTAAAAATCCTTCCAGTTTTCCTATCTAGAATATATTTTGTTTTAGATGTTTAAACTAATGATAAGTAAACATTGTAAAAAAACAAAACACCCTGAAATTATTAAAACATTTTGATTGATCCAAACTTTTAAAAGAAAAATTCTTGACAGTATTTTTGAAATGTTAACCTTTTTCCTGGTGAGGAATAGAAATTGTTTTAAGAATAAATTCACAGGAAGGGAAACATTTCCCTTTAAGTCTATTTAAAATGTGAAGAAATGGCAATATTCGTGAATGCAGAACATACTGGGTGCATCTATATGAGATGCAAACTATGCATTAGCATGCCAGGCCAAACCCATGCTAATATGCTACTGCGCAGTAGTATTCAGCTACTGCACAGTTAGCATCACTAAAAAGCCATGTGCCTGCAGTACTGTGCAGTAGCGCCAGTCACTGCACATTGATTTAATACTAGGTTATGCAAATACTAAACTTAATGCAACTACAGTGTATTAATGAATGTGTAGATGCACCACTGAGATATACAGTGAACCCGGTTATCCCTTCCCAGAAAACAGCTTCCTTCCTGTCAATATTTTACTCATCGTAGTACATTCCTTTGTTACTCTCACAGGTCCATTAATTCATTTTTTTCCTTTACAGTTCTCTGTGCCATATCATACTTTCCCCCCCCATCATCTTTCTCCCAATTCTCTGCTCCTTCTCCTTTCCTTCTCACCCTTTGGCCATTATTTTTCTCTCAATGATTTTCCTGCAAAATGATGCAGTAGTAAAATTTCTTCATTGATCTTCTTTAGCCTTCAAAACTTCACTTCTTCCTTCACATATCCTGCTAGTCCAACCATGTCATTCTCTTATACTAATTTGATATCCGTTGTTGTCTTAGAAAGATCAGTCAGTAATTTTCTGTGCCTGAACCTGTGCTTTTCAGACATGAAGCATCTCTTTCCATTTCTCCTCTTCTGTTTTCTGTTTTTTATAACTTGATTCCTATCAAATGATTAACTAATTCATCTGTCCGCTTGTTTCTTTTATAATCTAAGGGAATATTTGGCTGCCACTTTAGTTTTGTCCTTTACCCATTAAAGTATTTTACTTCTGGAGAATGTATCCCCAACAAGCAACTTTGCATTCCATTCGGTTGTTGACTATACAACTCCTTTTTCTTAACCTACATGTCATTATTGTGTTTGTTCATTTTTGGTAAAGAAATACCAAAATAGACTACGTCCTTCAAGTAGATGCAAACATCATTACTCATCATCTTTTGCTTTTTATTGCTCAAAATATCAAAGGATAAAATCCAGGCAAGTCGCTTG
>NW_017728995.1:12364368-12373197 GCF_001723915.1 Gavialis gangeticus
AAGTAGATGCAAACATCATTACTCATCATCTTTTGCTTTTTATTGCTCAAAATATCAAAGGATAAAATCCAGGCAAGTCCCTTGGGTGTAACAACCCCTAAAATTAGCTGCTTGAGCCCAGGAGGGAGTCTGGATTCCTTTCCTCTCTTTGGCTTAAAGACAGTAATGTCTTCAGTTAATATACTTTAGTAGCATATCTAAGGATGGGTGAGTGGGACACTAGCCTTGGGCCCTAATTTAATGGGGTGCCAGACTGGCAGCCCCGAAGGAGACCATATCATGGGGCTGCTGCAGCCATTGTGTAATGAGCCCATTCCCCAACTGCAGCAGCCCAAGCCCACACTGCCATAGCAGCAGCCACAGGAATACCAACCACCATTAGTGTGAAGAACATTATCCTCCTCCTGCTCTTCAGCAAGCCCCATTCTCTCTGGCCCCCATATCTCTCTCTACCCAGGATGTTTGCTATGTTTCTGCTTCCTTCCACTTTGAATGGAAGTTACCTAGTTCATTTCTGAGTTTCAAACCCACAGGTCCAGGAGAGAACCATGTAGTTGCAGAAGTGGCTGCTGGAGTGGGGGTGCATTTTCCATTTCTCCTTTGGAAGCTGGCCCACTCTTAATGAAAAATTCAAGAGTCAGAAGAGAGCAAGCAAGAGGGAGCAAGGAAGTTGCCACCTCCACATTTCAATGAAAGTAACCATGGCTGCTATAAGAGGCAGCTCCAGGAGTGGGGAAGAGGTGGTGCAATTGCGTCCCTTTTTCATTTCTCCTCCACTCAAAGTATCAGACCAACTTCATGCACATCACTATGCTAATGTCAGCATCAGATGTCTTGGCACTCTCAGGACTTGGAGCAGCCCAATCACAGGCTGATCATGGTGCAGTGTAGCATGGTGGTTAGGAGAAAAATGAGCCTCTTGTTATATGAAATGATGTGTCACACCATCTGCACCCCTCTTTTCAAAATCCTAGATCTGCTGTTGACTTCTATGATCTGTACTCAGTTTCATTCTGTCCCTGTGAGATACATATTATCTTAGCATACCTAATGAGTGGACCTCTTCCAGAAACAGATGGAATTTAGGTGCTAGCCCACCTCCATTCTGGTTTAAAATAGAATTTAGGCAAATTTGGGCAGGGGATAGACACCTCTGTGCTCAGACCAGATCACTTCTGAGAATTACAGAAGCACAGCTTCAGGCGCCTGCAGAACTTTGCAGGCCAATATGTAGGCAGGGCCATGGGAGCAAGGATGTTCTGGATCATTTTTTAATGTAGACACATTCATTCCCTCTATTAGGTGTCCAGAAGTCCAAATATGGATCAAGCCCCAAGTACCAGGACCTGCTTGTGCATAGAGATTGTAGGTTTGAGGAATGAGGCAATAAGCTTCCCACACAGTTAGAGCTTTCTGTTTACCAAATTTCCTGAATTAACTCTTTTTCTGACTCTCTTTCTGAGGGATGGTCTGGTATTGGCAATCGGAGTGGGAAGTCTTATGACGTGTCTCAGGAGGGAGGCAGCAATAGGTACACAAGAGAGGGTACACAAAACAGACATATGGAGGACAGCAGTAGGTAAATCAGGGAGCAACAAGAAGTTAGCAGGAACCCTTCTTGCCATGAAGCTATAAGAATAGTTGATAAACAGAGAAAAAAAACATGCCACCAGGAAGAAATGATATCACTCATGAAAATTAAATCCGCTTCAAATTATTTTTTATAAATACAAGACAAATGGTTGCTGGGTTTCTATTTTTGTTTAAACTAAAATGTTCAGCTCCTAGGGGAATGTTTCTTAAATGAAGGTTTAGAGTCTAATTTTTCCAGGCTGATTATAATTCATGTTTAAATGTTAGTGTCTGTGTATCATTTTTAACTTTAACCATGTGTCTCTTTAGTTTGCTCCACATAACCTGGCCATAGTATCTTACAATAGAAGGAAATCAGAAAATATTTTATAGATTTTCAATGTGCATTGTTTTGTATTCCTATTGTCATTGGATGTTGATAACTATTTCTAAGTCAGGGACCTGTTGGTATTGTTTGGGATTCACATAGTTTTCCAGTTTCTCAGAAGAAAAGCAGCATGTGTCTCCTACTTACAAATGAAATATGTATTTTTGTGTGTAAGCTTTATAAACAGTATAATAAACATAGACAAGCAAATAAACAACATAATTCATACGGAGGTGTATACTGCTAAAAAATGGCAAGTGGATGTACTGTTGCCATGGTGAAATAGGAAGGCAAGTAAAATAGATTAACACAGGGAAGGAGTGAATGGAGGTGATTTTTGCTTGCATTGACTAAGATTTATAACATTTTTGAAAGCTTCTTGTGAAGAAAAGAAAATGAATTTGAGATTCAAAAGTCAGAAGGGTTAGAAATAATTGTAAGGTTCATATCATAACCCAGTTTTACATTTTTTCCTTGTGTTAACCAATAGACTGACATAACCTAGTTATAATCATTGTGGTCAGATGATATCTTGTTTTTACCTATGCATATTTTTACTACCCTACTGAATCAAGTTTAGTGGATTATTCTTGCTGCAAATTTTAGCTCAGAGAGAAGACTCAATAAAGATTAACTTGGCACACTTGTCTTCCTGAGCCATTTAATCTTCCATCTATGAAAGTACATTAAGCATACCTGTATCTAGTTTCTTGTAATCAGTTATTAACTACAGATTCACAGAATGATAAAATTAGGATACTGAGTACTCCAATTCACCTCACTTCCAATATAAGTTTTGTGTTTTAAAACCTAGGCTGAAATTCTTTCTCCATCAATGGAGTTGCGGCAGAAGAAAACGATGCGCTCCCTTCAAGAGTTGCTAAAAAATATCTTCTGAAAGCCACCCCTTACAACTCAGGAGATATATCTTTCCCATCTAAATGGAAAACTCAAGGCTGAGCCATTAAATGTAGAACATCTTATGCCAAAACAGCTTAACTCTGACAGAAATTGTCCCTATGCTATAGAAAAGTGGTTTTCAGTGTTTTTTCGTTTGCAAGCCCCTTTGGAAATTTCAAATGGACATGCAGACCTCTTTGAACTCTAAGTGTGAGTATTCTCATACTTTTGATTGATCATAATAATCTTTTGTGGACCCCTTAGATGTACTGCAAACCCCCAGGGGTCCATGGACCGTAGGTTGAAAACCACAGCTATAGAACAAGAAGGAATGTGAAAAAAATGGAATGCCTACTCCAAGTTGCAAAGCTTCAGCCTGCATGTATTTCATCTGACACGTTTAATGTTGTCACCTCTCAGATAACTGCAGTAAGCTAGATGAATGGTGTCTCGCTCATGAAGGAGAATCAGCAGACTCAGCAAACTGTTTCTTAATTATGGCTTTATTGACTTTTTCTGACTCTGTAGATATGTTTCTTTATAGACATGTTGACACGGATGTCAGCAGTACAATGGATTAATTCTTTCAATGTAGATGTTTTCTGTCAAAAATGTCTGCACATCAATCAGTCTTGCCAGACTCATTACCTTCATTTGGGGTTGGGGGGAATGTGGGAGGGCTTCATTAGCTACAATCTTAAGTGTTTTGTTTTCCTTGCAAGTAGGAAGGCAGTACACTTATGGATTACAAAGACAATAAGCACTCTTAATGTTAGTGGCACTCTTAATGTTAGCTTCCCAAGGGCTAATTTGCCAAGGCACTGTAAGTAGATCAGCGATTTTTAACCAGGGGGCTGTAACATAAGATAAAAAATATTGCGATTTCAAAGAGGAACCCATTCTGACCTGCTGCGGTCTTTCTGACTTCTTCGCACACAATAATTACTTTATTATTGTTTCTGTAGTCAAAACCTGAGTGAAAACCAAGAACTTGCATTTTCCAAGGGGTGCCTTAAGTCTAATGAGGAATATCTGGAGTCTCTCAAAAGCTGGCTGTCAGACAAAGGTGCTGGGTTTAAGGCCACAGGCTTTATGGCACTGCAGCTCACCCCAGTTTGCCACTCCCAATGGCCAGAATCCTCCCCCTGGGCCTAGGCACATGTCCCCTCCCTTCCATGAAAGTGGCCATTCAAGATAAGATCCCCTTCCCATATAAACCCTTTACCTGGAAAGTAAAGTGTCTGGGCAATCGGGCTCAATGTCGTACTCAGGCTGCTGAACCCTTGGATTGTGCTGCTATTGACTGATGGATTTCTTGGATACCTGACCTGGTTAGCCCCCTGACCTCGCTCTGTGCCTGACCCTCCAGATACAGACCTGGCTGTAGATCTGACCTCCTGGATACGTGACTCGGCTAGCTTCCTGACCTTGCTTTCTGCCTGACCCTCTGTATCCCTAACTGTTTCCTGGACAACTCCTCCCTGGACAGCGATTCTGACTTCCTGGCTTCTCCTCACCTTGAGATGACCCCCAAACCTAGCATGAGAGTGCCTTAAATCTAATGAGGTGTGCCTTGAATCTAAAAAGGCTAACTGATGTAACTGGCATCTACACCCACATAATACAGTCCTTTACCCCCAATAATGTTTCAGGTGACTAGAGACTGGGACCTCAACTACAATTTCAGAGGAAGGGACATTTTAAACTCCTAAATATTTTTCCTTTTAGAACTATTATTAATTTTCTCAAACCATTTAGTACAAAAAAGAAATCAGGAAATATGTTTGATAGGCCTGTGCAAAGCAGCAAGTATTCATTTCTGATTTGGATTTGGTTGATTTGGAGGGATGGTGATTCAATTCAGAGCCTCCCCACACCAGCTGGACAAGTGGCAACAGTGTCCACCCACCTCCTCTGGCTGGGCAAGCAGTGGCAGTGCCCGCATCCCGTGTCCCCCCACCCTAGATGGGCAAGTGGCAGGCTATGCTCTGCTGCTGCTTGCCCAGCTGGTGGGGGGGGGTTGGGATTTGGGCACGGCAGTGCTGGGAGAGGAGCCTCTGCCTTGCTGCCGCTTGCCCCCTTCCACCCAGAGTGAACCGCGCCTAAATTGCACCCCCCCCCCCCCCCGGCTGGGCAAGCTTCAGCACGGCAGAAACCCCCCTCCCCCCCCCCCCCCCTGCCCCCCCCTCCCCCCCCCCCCCCCTGCCCCCCCCTCCCCCCCCCCCCCCCTGCCCCCCCCTCCCCCCCCCCCCCCCTGCCCCCCCCTCCCCCCCCCCCCCCCTGCCCCCCCCTCCCCCCCCCCCCCCCTGCCCCCCCCTCCCCCCCCCCCCCCCTGCCCCCCCCTCCCCCCCCCCCCCCCGCCTCGGCTGGGCAAGCTTCAGCACGGCAGAATCCCCACTCCCACCACTGCCATGCCTCCATCTCGCACCCCCCTGCACTGGCTGAGCAAGAAATGGAAGCGCCCACATCCCTCACCCCCTTGCCCCAGCTGATTATAAAGCATGTTTAAATGTTAGTGTCTATGTATCATTTTTAACATTAACCATGTGTCACTTTAGTTTACTCCACATAACCTAGCCATAGTATCTTACAATAAAAGGGAATCAGAAAATATTTTCATATATTTTCAGCAGAAGTTGTTTAGTATTCCATTGCCCCCCCTCCCCGGCTGGGCACCTTGTCCAAATTGGGCCAAATCTCCTCCAAATCAAATCAGCTACCAAAGCTTGCACAGCCCTAATGTTTGACTCATGATCCATTAAAATAGGTGTATTCTACTGCAGATGTTAGTGTTGTGCAAAGCTAAATAGCTAATATAATCTAGCAACATTTTGTTGCCTATTAACTTATCCACACTACCTCTTGGAATCTTTAGTGTTGTATAGGCAAAATTTAGTTGCTCCCTTAGGAATCTCAGGTTTACACAGTGGAACAAATCCTGAATCCCTTACTTTGTCTTTAGTCAAAATTGAATCCAACCAGGTTTTTTTTTCTGGGTAAGCAACTCAAGATCTGGTCTAAACTGCAAGTGGTGGTTGGCATTAGATTAAGGCTACAACTCCTACAGACACAAACATGATTCACGGAAACAACCCTATTCAGGAGTTTATTGAAATGTGTGTTGAAAGGTAAATATGTACCTAAGTTCTGTATTGAATGGGGGTGCACAATGAACATGTTTAAGGAATTGAGGCTATGACTGTTATGCCTGAGAAGTATTATTTATGGGAAAGCATCCATATTTATTTAGACATCTTATAAGATCACATCACATTCTTTCTCTGAACATCTCTTGTTGCTGCTATCATTATGCATGAGTTCCTCACACACAGTTCTATTTACATTGGAGGACATGTGCCATAGGCAGTGAATTAAACAGAATTAAATAGTGGTAGAAATTGATGACATTGGCTTGTAGTAGCATTTCTGATTCAATTTCACAGGCTAGCTATGTAGCCTCACCTGTCTCTGAGCTGTACTATGTATACTAGCAGTGTAGCAGCTCTTCTAACTTTTCTTTTTTTGCACAAATATCACTGCCTGACAAGATCACTATGCATAAGCAGCATTTAAATTTACTTGGAATATCATGACATAAAACATGATAGCAAAACAAGCATTATTAGTTTATTTAAGACATAAGGACAATAATAGCAGACTGGTTATATCACTAGGCAACCCTAGTTTCTATATCCATGACAACAATATAGTTGTTGGCCTCCCACATAACTAGTCTTTATAAAGATTCTTTGAGTATCTTCTCTGCTATATCAGGTTCTCCTGCTCTCAAAGGAAGAAATTCACCAAGCTTGTGATCCACTTAAATCTCACTTATGCCTGAAAAATAAGGTTTCAATAGGATTTAAGTGGTGCATAGACCTTATGTTGTCCCACTGCATGACAGTGAATTTCAGCCAACAGATGTAGACAGCAATGTTTTAAGAGAGAAAGTTTTATATTAACCTTTTAACTTTTTATTAGTCTATATATTAACTAGTGTCTATCATGCATAATCTTTACATTTAAGAGAGAAAATTGATACTGTAACCCCAGATTATTAAAAAAAAAACATGTATTTTACTTTTGTAAATGTTTAGCACATGAAGTGCAGAAAGGAACAAAACTGTTTGAAACTGTCTCGTATTTTTTACCAAAATATTTTTTTTGGAAGTGGAGTGCTTCAGATAATCAAACCAATTTTTTGTATTAATATAGTCAGTTGAGTAGAAACAATAGCCTACTGAATATTTAATTATTTATACAAAGTAAATATCTTCAGTAGATGAGATCCAGTCTCAATCTCTTAACTATAGACTGGTGGAAAAGACTCACCTGTCACATGGAAAATCAATACTTTGAGTTAGGATCTGGAGCAGCGAGAGATGCGTGGGTGAAAGCTGGCCATGTCCCCCGCTCCCCTGAAGCCCCCCAGACACCCTCCAGCAGCTGCGGAGCACCCCACCAACCCCCAGAACAGACAGAGGCAAGTAGGGCCTGTGGTGGGAAGGGGTTAACCCCTCTTTGAGTGGGAGGAGGCGGCTGCGTGGAGCCGGGCCGGGTCAAGCCCCGCCCAGGCCCTACTTGGCCCAGCCCCCCCAGGGAGAGAGAAAGGTAGGAGAGGGTACTCATCAGTCCCCCTCCAGTAGGGCAGGGCCCCCCCTTGCCCAACAGGAGCTTTCCCTGACGGTGGGCCCACTGCACATGCGCGCAATTTAAAAGGGCCTGCCAACAGCAAAAAAAGCCCCAGTTAGGCTCTGGAGTGGCAAGAGACACATGGGTGAAAGCCTGTTGTGCCCCCGCTCCCCCGAAGCCTCCCAAACACCCTCCAGCAGCCACAAAGCACCCCGCCAACCCCCAGCACAGCTGGAGGGAAGCGGGACCCATGGTGGGAAGGGGTTAACCTCTCTGTGAGTGGGAGGAGGCACCTGCGTGGAGCCAGGCTGGGTCAAGCCCCGCCCAGGCTCCTACTTCACCCAGCTCCCCAGGGAGCCATGCAACCAGAACCGCATGAACAGGCTGTGCAAACAGGTGTGCTTGTCTGCTGGCGCAAGTTAGCGCGGAGTTTGCGCAGGAGGGTGCACAGGGGGGCCCAAGACCCTGCCTGTGAACCCCCAGGGTAGACAGTCCCAGCCATATCCAGCCTACCAGAGGCATGACATGGATGGGCATGTACCACACCCCGAGGGTCCCCTCAGGCTCTGTGCGCCCCCTCCCTTGGGCACCTCAGAGACCGCCACCTAGACGGAACCCCTAGTTCCAGGCTCCACGCAGATGGAGCCCCTGGCTCTTGACTGCGGGGGCTGCCTGTCCCTTTTTCAGGCTTTGGGGCCCATGTGGGGTCTGCTCCCTTTTGGGGTCTCTGGCACATCAGCTAGAGGAGCTCCAGGCCACAGTCCAGAGACTGTGTGCCATCAGAGACTGTGAGCAGGTAATGGACTCCTACTGCCAGGCCCTTCATCCCCCAGGAGCCAGAGGGTAGACCATCGTCTCCCTCCAGGATAAAGGAGGAGTCCGGGACCTCCCAATCTGTCCAGTCTGTCCAGTCAGGGGCATGCACCAAGGTGGTCAAGGGCCCTAAGGCCCCTACCCCGCTGGAGCTTAGCAACAGGTACACACCTCTTGCTGCTCCAGCAGAGCCTGCTGAGTTGCCAGCTCCCACAGGCAACACAGGCTGAACTGCAGCTACCGCCCCTGCTCTCCCCAAGACAAAACATAAGGTGTTTGTTGTGGGAGACTCCATCCTGAGGGGGACTGAGGAGGCAATCTGTCGCCCTGACCCCTTAGTCTGGGAAGTCTGCTGCTTCCTGGGGTCCCGTATCCGGGACATTACAGAGAAGTTCCCTAAGCTCCTCCAGCCCACAGACCACTATCCTATACTCCTTATTCATGTGGGCACCAATGACAT
Source organism: Gavialis gangeticus (assembly GCF_001723915.1). Taxonomy (NCBI): domain Eukaryota; kingdom Metazoa; phylum Chordata; order Crocodylia; family Gavialidae; genus Gavialis; species Gavialis gangeticus. The sequence goes on from NW_017728995.1 coordinate 12,373,134, forward strand.
GGCTCGGAGCACTCCCAGCTGGGTTATGAGGTGCTACAGGGATTTAGGAGCGGGGCTAAAGGGT
>NW_017728995.1:12373273-12375014 GCF_001723915.1 Gavialis gangeticus
TGACAAGCTCAGGAGGCTTGTCACTGAGGCCCTAAGGGACCATGACCCCAGGGTGAGGGGAGTTCAAGAAGAGTGGTTGCTTCTCAAGGGAGCTATCCTCAATGCACAAGCTAAGTCTATTCCATCTTGGAGGAAAGGCAGCAAGAGGGCACAGCAGCCCCCCTGCCTCTACAGTGACCTAGCAGACCTCCTAAGGCTAAAAAGAAAAGCCTACAAAGGATGGAGGACAGGATTCACCTCCAAGGAGAATTATTCTGCACTGGTCCGGTCCTGCAGGGAGCAAACCAGGAAAGCCAAGGATGCAACTGAACTCCAACTAGCTTTGAGCATCAAGGACAATAAAAAGTCCTTTTTCAGATATGTGGGGAGCCAGAGAAAAAAGCAAGGGCAACATTGGACCCCTGCTGAACCAGATGGGGCAACTGACAACTGATGCCCAGGAAAAAGCCAACCTATTAAATGGGTACTTTGCATCAGTCTTTCATCAGTCCCATGGGATGCTCATGCCTGCTACGGGACAGGGAGGTCCGGGTGAGGGAGATCCCCTGCCCTCCATAAATGCTGACTTCGTGAAGGAACATCTTGTGAAGCTGAATACTGTCACACTCAAACTGGGCTCTGCCAGCTTTGCCTAGCAACAGGTGCCACCAAGCACTCTCCTCGTGATCTGGGAAAGCCCCTGTTTGGTTTGCTGCATGGCCCCTGGCCATGTGCTGGGGAAACCCTGTCCCCTGGGGAACAGCCCGCGAACATTCTGGTGGGAAAAAATCGACCAGTCAAGGGTCTGAGGTGAGGCTTGTCATCTGGCCTATAAAGACTGGGGCGGAATTTTCCACCCAGCAGAGCAGAGAAAACAGCAGATTAGCACGCAGACACCAGAGCCTCCATCGCTCTCTCAGCTAGCTGACCAGAAGCTGGAGCTTCCACCACTCGGTGGGTAGGCCTGACCAGCTTTCCATGGCTTCTCCCATTTTCTAAGTAACTATTTGCCAATTGGTTCGATTTAATGTCGGAAGGTCCACCAATTTATTGTTTTTGCCCTTCACCCAAAACTGAGATTCGATTTTTTTGTCCCTCAACCAAACCGGGGTGGATCGATTTGCTTTAATCATTTTTGGATCCCTCAATTCTCTGTCATTCATTCTTCCATCTCCTGAGCCAGGACGGGACACACAGCCACATTCAACATCGGGTGGTGCGTAAACAAGTGGATCCCCGATTCTTTTTGTTTTCGTTATATCCGTCCCTCATTAGGACTGGGACTGAACCAAGTGTAACTGCCTGCACAGCCACATCTACATCAGTGGAGCACATGTAAGAAAGAGACTAAATGAAAGAAAATATCTTGGAACCACTGCGAGTCCGCCTCTCCCTCTTGCTAGCTTAACATCAGGGGATAGAACCCACCAGGGCAACAGCTGCAACCCAGCTCGCGCCCCGCACAGATACAATCAAGTCAGCCGTCCCTGACAATCTACACCCCAGGGTACTCAAGGAGCTGGCAAGCATCATAGCCCAGCCCCTGGCACGGAACTTTGAAAACTCCTGGCACTCTGGTGAAGTGCCCAAAGACTGGAAGAAGGCCAATGTGGTGTCTATCTTCAAGAAAGGGAGGAAAGTGGATCCAGCTATCTATAGGCCCATCAGCATGACTTCTATCCCAGGGAAGATCTTTGAAATGTTTATTAAAGAGGCCATCCTTAATGGACTGGCCGATGCCAACATCCTAAGGGATAGCCAG
>NW_017728995.1:12375687-12376246 GCF_001723915.1 Gavialis gangeticus
GCCATGGGGCTCTTTAGCCTGGAAAAGCGCAGGCTCAGGGGTGATCTGATGGCCACCTATAAGTTTATCAGGGGTGACCACCAGGATCTGGGGGAACGTCTGTTCACGAGAGTGCCCCAAGGGATGACAAGGTTGAATGGTCATAAACTACTGCAAGACTGTTTCAGGCTGGACATAAGGAAGAATTTCTTTACTGTCTGAGCCCCCAAGGTCTGGAACAGCCTGCCACTGGGGGTGGTTCAAGCACCTACATTGAACACCTTCAAGAGCAAATTGGATGCTTATCTTGCTGGGATCCTATGACCCCTGCTGACTTCCTGCGCTTTGGGTGGGGGGCTGGACTCGATGATCTTCCGAGGTCCCTTCCAGCCCTAATGTCTATGAAATCTATGAAATCTATGAAATAGTTAACCTCCTGGCCAAATCAAGCAAGGAAGGAATTAATCCAAGGCCTCATATCCCAAATTAATGTTCTAAACACTAGGCACACCCTAGTTTAAGGCCCTCTTGGTGTCATGTCTTTTTGGGGAAAAGAAGTAAAAACTTTTTTGTGTGTGCG
>NW_017728995.1:12381246-12384574 GCF_001723915.1 Gavialis gangeticus
AGCCCCAGGCTGAAAAGTCTGGGGTGGAAAATACTTGCCAGTTGTAGCGCCAGTGTGGAACAGAAATAAATACCTAGACTTTGAAGTTTTTCATCAGACAGAATTCTAATTTTTCAGTCAGCCTTGTTTGTATAATAGTATGGGAGTATAACTCTTTATTTAATGACTGTGGACAAGACAACACTGACTGCTTTCAAGAATATCATCTCTAACTTTTAAAGTGTGTGTGTGTGTAGATGTACATGGTAGGGGGAAATAGGCCATTGAGTTTTTACAATTTGGTATTTGTTGACAGCAAAATCCTAGAGATACCTCAGAAGTCATAATTCTTCCCAGAACATCCAGGCAGGCAAGTGCACAACACTAAAAATAGCGGCATCCTTTTGGATGATAAAATCAGTTGTTTCATCCCTAATCATTCATCCCTTTCAAGCTATTAGGAGGGAAGTGATATTAAAGCCTTCTTTCTTCCAATCCTTCCTTTTTCTCTTTGTGACTGTGATTTGTGCTGGCCTGCTACACATTTCCCACCATTTCAGTGCCCGCTGTTATGACATCCCACCATGTGGGTCTTGTTTTACAAGGTGTTGAGTATTTCAGCCATCTTCACCTGATTTCATGATGAAATCATGTCCCCATTGAAGTCCCTTTCAACACTGCCATTATCTTGACAGGACCCAAGACTTCAATTCTGGGTTGAAACCAGACACACTTTTACCCAGTGTTTGCTAATATTGGTGATTCTCTCAAACCATAAAAAAATCAATGTTTTACTACCATATTAATGAATTCCAATAACTGCAGGGATGTTGGTGCATAGTAATGTACCCTTCGTTATTTAATTATAACCAAGAGGCAAGTGCACATAGTTATACTGATTATTTATCAGTGAGAAGTTGATGGCTTTAATAGGCTAATAATCGTATATTGAATGCAGTTTAATTATATATGTGGTGGTACTGTGTAATTGTTATTTAAAGTACAGCATAATTTCTAAAGGTGGAAAGATACAGACAAAACAAAGAAAATGTTTCTACTATGACATTAAATGGAAATTCTTGATATCCAGTATATATATTTAATATTGAAACCTTCCAAAATGCACTGTGAGACATCACAGAATGACAGCTGTACAATCATTTACAACAGCTGTAATTTTAAGTGAATAATTTTGCATGTCACACACAAGTGTGAGCACACTTGTGGGTACATGAAAGTGAATATTCCAGGATTTACAGTATACCCCATGTTAAAAATTTTCCCCTCAGCACTGATTCTCTTCCTCTTTTTTCATTATAATTTGTTTGAAAAATGAAAAAGGAATGTATCATGGAACAGATCCTCAGCTGATATAAATTGGAGTAGCACCCATTCACTCCCTATGAATGTTATTTGGTCACTGTATTATAGCAAGTCCTAAGCCTCCCATTGTTCTCAGAAGTGTGACGCAGTAAACGTCTAAGTGAAGTAAAGATCTGTTGTGAATAAGCTCCATTTAATGAATTACTTCATATTATCTTTGTTTGCTTGTCAGATTCCGTCTGCATCTCTGCTGAAATGCTGAGGCATAATCCCCATTTGAAAAGGCTTCACACCATCATTATTGCAAGCTATGGCCTACACTCTCTCAGATATTTATTATGAAAGAGCATAATTATATAGAATTCTTGGGTTCTCAGGTTCAAAGCTGGCCTCTGCATAATCAGATTCTTAAAGTCATACGGGGAATAAAGATGTAGATTGGTGCTTGTTTGGATTTTCAAAAGTGCCTATGCACTTATGCACTTAACTCTGAGAAAAATCAATAGGAATTCGTTGCCTCGGCATTTTTTTAAATCTCATGGAGCACGTACATTTAACTCTTGGCTTGTTTGAGCAAAGCGGTCACAATTAAGCTAAAAAAAGGTTGAATACTAAGGAGATTTAGGAATTAGTTTCTGAAACAGACAGCAATTAAAATACAAATGGAAAGAACAGGCCATTAGGAATAACTATTATAAACAGGCTTAAAGACTAATTAGACAAATGTTTTAGTTAGAGGAAAAAATAATATTGCAGCACACAACTGCTGCTGCACTTTAATAGTGGGAACAGACCTATGTGGATCCCTGGCTTCTTCCTGTTCAAAACTTTCCTTCATCTCTCAGTTCCAATTTAAGGCTGGAACACAATCAGAGCACCTTATCTCATTCTTTTTCCCCACTGAAGCATCCAGATTTAAAAATAAAAACACGAAGAGCATTAAGCAAGTAGGTGGAAATCCTTTGTTGCTCAGCCAAATTAAAAGATGGACATTCTGTAATTTTCTGACACAGTGGGAGTTCTGCATAGAAAAAAAATAGCTCTTGAAGCTACATTTTCTTTTATCAGTTTATGTGCTATGGAGTGCACTTTCTAATTAAAACTTTTAAATGACTTTAATTACTGAAACTAAAAAGGGCTGCTTCAGAAATTATTCCCATACATGCTAAAGGGTCATTAAAACTTTGGACTATCAAGATAATTAGTGAAGAATACTGTACATGAAGTGTTATAACAACAATAATTACACTATAAGCTCTTTGTGCATGAGATGGGCAGAAAGTATCCTCCTACATGTTTATGCAGCACCTAGCGTAGTAGGGAATTGCTATTTTACTAGTTCTTAGAATACTGTAGCCATATAAATGAATAATTATGAGTAAACTGGAATGTAATATGCAGAGGCCAGCTTTGAATCTTAGAACTATAATTCTATATTATTTCTACAATTCCAGGTTAGATTTATCAGAAAATTTATGAAGACAAGCTGCAAGAATTTGACCCAAACAGTAGAAAATATCACCCAAAGATATGAACTTGTTCATCATTAATATGGCTAAACATTAGGACTGTGCAAACCTTTGGTCCCTGATTCCATTTGGCAGAGATTCAACCCAATTTGGTGGCCAAACATCCACATCCAAATTAAATCTGGAGACCCTTCAATCCCTCTGAATTAGAACCCTCTGAATCAAGAGATTCAGAAAGATTCAGTGATTCCGATATAGACACACGTTTAACTGTTTTTTCTACATACTTCAAGGTACCAGGTGGCTTGTGAATGCTGCAGTGGTGGAGTGGATAGAGCATCTCACAGGAATGCAGGGGGGCTCCCCAGCGCACTTGGCAGCAGACCCAGAGGTGGACCAGAAGCTCTTCCGGTCCACTTCCGGGTCTGCCGGGGAAGGCACAGCCCCCCCCACACACACACATACATGGCCCCTCAGCTTGGTGACTGGTGCTTCCTGGGTCTGGGGAAGCACTGGGGGTCCCTTCATGGCTGATCATTAAGCGGGGGGGGGGGGGC
>NW_017728995.1:12384610-12398460 GCF_001723915.1 Gavialis gangeticus
GGGGGGGGGGGGCTCCCCAGCACACTTAGAGGTGGACCCAGAAATGAACCGGAAGAACTTCTGGGTTCACCGCCAAGCATGTGGGATACTCCTTCCACCCCAGCATCACAGTGTTCATGAGCCACACCTGGTACCTCAAGGTATGTAGAAAACAACACTTAAAGCTGTGTCTATGGCCAAATCACTGATTCTCCTAATCAGCATCCTATCTTCAGATTTGGATTTGGACAAATCGAATCACTATCCCCAATTTGGGCCAAATCTGAATCCAATATGGCCCATGTCACACACCCATACTAGACATCAAAAAGGTAATAGTTCTGACAATTTGAACTGGAGTTGAACAGGACACAATATACAAAAGAAGATGTTAACACAAACGAAAAGAGTGTTGTTGTCTTCTACAAAAGAATACACATCCACTAATAAAAAAGAAAAGGTAAATCCCTTTCACATTCTTAAGTTAAAAAGTAGAATCCATAAGTTCTGAGCCAATATACAGGGCAGTTCTTGGAAGATGAACTTGGGGAAGGTCCTCCACTCTATTTGTACAGCATTGAGCCCAGTTATAAATAACATGGCACAACACCAACTGCTAATAAACTAATTATAAACTGTTATTCACCCTAACTTGTTGGGTTAAATTATGGCAGTCTTTAACTTGAGAAAGACAATAGTATGCAAAATATACCTGTTATATTGTTTTTCCAATGAATATATAATGCTTGGAATGCCATTATAAACCATTAAAATTTTCTGATGTAAATTCTGTATATTAACTGCATTCATTAGCTTTTCTCATTTGGACAATTCCTCTCTCATTATATAGAAAAAGAATATAAGTTTGATTCCAGATGTATTCAGTAGCATATAGCAGTAGACTGGAAAATGAGACTTGGATAAAAATGATAAAGTTCTATTTCTCACATCTGATACAAAGAAATGAAATTCTTGTTCAACACATTGTATGTGACTAAGTAACTTAGATAATGCTGAGGTAGCACTACATTCTGGTCCACTATTGTAATTTTGATGGAAAACCACTACCTTGATGCACATTTTTAACCTATTTTTAATATGAAGTGTCTCGGGGAAATTTCTTAACAGAAAGACTAAAAAAAGTGAAAGTATTTGCATAAATCTGTTAGTAAAATAAAGTTAAGTGGAATGCTTTGAAATACTAGATCAAGTTGTGAATGATATCTGAAATGCCTAAAACAGCCTACTAGCCATGTTGAATACTGTGTTGCAAAATGTACAACAATACAATGAATTCAAGCTAGAAGACCACAGTATTAAAGTATTTAATATTCTGTTTCTCATTGTATTGAGCTTTCTAAAGGCATTTTTGTCTAATATGTGACAAATATAATAAACCAAATCACTAGGGAAACATAATTTACTTAAAGGAATGCTGTCAAGGTTTCAGGCCCAATTTGACATAGGTAAAAGTATTAGAAGTTTATTCAAAAGGTAGCACATGCATTTAAAAGTGCTAGATGAAAACAACCAAATATTAAATCTTTTGTCTTTCTGTAGAACATATGTTGTGTGGACAATAGAAGTTTGTGTTATCCAGTTCCTCTGTTTTGTTCTGGAGAGATGGTTACTACAACTGAGAGGATGGACAAAGGAACCATACAATGCCAAATATAGAGTTCTGACTATTATGATAATAATATGTATCCAGTAGGAACTAGGATAAACTAAAAAAAAAATGGAACATGGCCATAAAAATAGTAGATATCAATCTAGATAGTAATAATTTTCATTCACTACTAGCTAGGTTTACTGGGGGATGGAAACCAAAGCAATGGAGAAGTGGATGATCTAGAGAAAGAACAAGCAACAATGAGTAACAGTGGAGGCCTTCTGCTTCTCCTTCTTCCTGAGAAAATAGGGCAATCATCTAGTTACCTCAGGGTTAGGAACAGAAGACATACATAAACCAATTGAAGTGATCATAAACTGGTTTAAACCTGTAGAAGAACAGAAGCTCAGTGCACTAAACCTGTTTGAAAATGGCTGAAACTGCTTTAAGACAAACCTGGTTGAATGTAGTATTGGACTTAACTGATTTGGGTCAAACCAGGTTATAAAACTTCTGTCCCAGATCTCTTCCTGGTTGAAGTTAAATTATAGTCCCCCAGCATCCCAGCATGCTTTCCAGCCCTGGGCTGGGCTGTGCTGTTGGCTCCAGAGAGCAGGGCTGGCCCTGCCCTTGTGCTCCCTAACTGAAGTAGTGAGGGCTGGCTGACACAGGGATGGGGGCAGATGGGGAGGGTAAGCCCAGATGGGAATGCAGCCCAGTCTACAGAGGAGTACTGCCCCCACAGACAAACTCCAGCTGGGGTCTGGGGCCAGGGAGGGGGGATTAAACACTCTTTCCCCTACTCAAATTTACTTTTGGCTACATCTGTGGACTACAAATCCCACAGGGACTTGCAAGCAGGATGATGAGGTGATGAGCAACCCCACAGAGTCCTGCTGCTGTAATTCTGGACTGCAAATCCCAGCAACCTCAGGGGCAGCAGGAAGAGGAAGTGAACACACAGCCCAAGAGCCATTCTTGTGCCCCCCAGTTCCTAGCCTGAGCCATTGTGGGCATGTGGCTGCATTTCCCGAATCAAAGGTAAATGTCTGTTCACTTCTGTTTCAACTTGATCTGTGCAGTTTAGACTAACCTGCAAAGATTAAATCCATTTAGCCTTGGGCTTTTTGACTGTCTGTACTTAGATCAGGTGTCTGTATACAAATGCACAGAGCAAGGGAAACAATCAAGAAGAATTGGGTGTCCTTTTATAGCAGTAGCAGCCTTAGGGAAGGGCAAAATGGGTGACTACATGGGGACCCACATTTTAGGGGGCCCCAAAATTTTGAACTGAAAATGAACCTAGAATATAGCTCAATGTTAAAAAAAACTCTTTCTTTGTATTATCAATATTTTATGAAGATACTTTCATTGCAGTTTCATGGATAAAGCAAAGTGAAATTGAAATTGAGATTGAAAATGTCTGATTTGCAAAAAAAAAAGTAATCAAAATTAAGCCTCTAAGGGGCCTCAAATGACTGTCTTGCTCAGGGCCCCAACAACCCTAAGTTCACCACTGCATAGTCATGGAACTATGATGTAAATGGAATAACAAAGACTTGGTAGGATACCTTGCCTTGCATGACTGATGTACTGTCATGGATGGGTATAAACTGTTCAGGAAGAACAGGCAGGGCAGAAGAGGAAGAGTAGTTGCTCTTTATGTGAAAGAGCTGTATGACTGCTCAGAGCTCAAATATGAAACTGGAGATAGGTCTATTGAAAGACTCTGGGTTAGGGTCAGAGGGAAGAGAAATAAGGGTGATGTTGTGGTGGCGGTTTTCTATAGATCACAGAACCAGGAGGATGAGGTGGATGAGGCTGTATCAAACAATTAGGAGAAGTTTCCCACTGCCAGGCCCTGGTTCTCAGCGGGGACTTCAATCACCCTAACATCTGCTGGGAGGACAATGCAGAAGTGCAAAGGCAATACAGGAAGTTTTTGAGGAGTGTTGAGGACAAGTTCTTGGAGCAAGTGTTGGAAAGGCCAACTAGGGTTTCAGGGTGCCTGATCCCCCATGTCTGTGTATGTCATGGCACATGACACTTTAGCATGCTTTGCACCACCCCTTTTTTTTTCTGGGTATCTGGGAAATCCCAGTAGCAAATTTTCCCCAGTACTGCAAATTAGCAATGCTGCATACAGTTTAACATGCAATATGTATGGTTTCTGCTGCCACAAAGAGGCTTGTGGTGCTGCAAACTACACATGCCTGCACAACTGTATCCAGCCTGAGAGGGGATTTAAAAGCAACTTTCAATTATCTGAAGGGTGGTTCTAAAGAGGATGGAACTAGACTGTTCTCAGTGGTGGCAGATAACAAGGAGCAATGGTCTAAAGTTGCAGCAAGGAAAGTTTAGGTTAGATATTACGAAGAACTTTCTCACTAGGAGCAGGTTATTCAGAGAGGTGGTGGAATCTCCATCCTTGGAGGTTTTTAAGACCCAGCTAGACAAAGCCGTCAGTGGTATGTTATAATTGGGGCTGGTCCTGCTTTGTGCAAGGGGCTGGACTAGATGACCGCCTGAGACCCCCTCCAACCATAATTTTCTGTTTCAATGATTTTCTGTGATTATAACTTGGACCAAATTTCATAATATGAAATTTGATAATATGAAGTACTGCAGATTTTTTACCATCAGTTCTTATCTCATTACAAGTGCAACAAAATGAGCTCAAAGCTATTAATGATACAATTATCTAAATGGTGATGCTTTTTGCTCACAGATACATGTGTGTTTGTATGCAATGCCTTAAACAGAAAATTGAATTCACAGATTGAGACTTCTTTTGAAAAAATTAAACAGATTTACCATTACAGGTACATACCCTCATTCCTAGGTAGCCTGTTAAATGGCAAAGTAGTAATGACAAATGTAAGTAAGTACAGATATGTTTTCATCAAGAGTGGGATTGTATGCTAATATAAGGTAATATAATATATTACGTAATTCCAATTATAAGTACGGAGAAAACTGTGAAGATCTCTAATTGGTTATAATAGCTACTCATTTTGTTGAAACAATCTTTTTCAACAATGAATCAACACTATTCCTATAAAAGTGTAAGATTTAATGACACCAATAAACAGGTACTTTGAAAAGATAATGTGTTCTGCGTCTTGAAGTGGTTAAACAAAACCAGCCATATTCAAGAGAAAAAAAATCAATACTTCCTAAACAGTAAAATACAAGAGTCTATAATATATAAAATCCTAAAATATTTCTCATGACAATTGTCCTCAAAAGTAAGGTGTGGGAAAATCTGGCCTAAAATGAGTCAAGAAAAAAAAAACTTTAGGTTGCGACTCTGCTGACATGTTTCTAATCAAGGATGTCGTCTTTTGTCTAGGGTCAGGAACATTACTTGAAATTGACATCAGATCTCTTGTTTACCTCCTCCTCACTTTCTTTTTTGTCTATAAGCCTACTACTATATTCAGGACATTTCTATTAATAATACTTACCAAAGGACAGATTTGAAACACACATAGCCTTAAAAAACTAAACAAAACAAAAACAAAACAAACTGAAAACTGAAGTTTGTATACCAAATAATTTTAGTTTGGAACTTTTTTGCAAACATCAAAGTTTTCTTTAAAAAAAGAAACAATGAAATGTGAAAATGTGTATTTAATTTGAAATCTAGTTTTCCACTGAAAACCAGTTTCAAATCAAGTTTCCAATGAAAACCAGTGGATATCAATTGATAAGACATTTTCTTTTTTAAATTAAGATTATTTTTCTTGTGTATTTATTGTTTTAATTGTAATACAAAATAATATATATCAATTATATAGGAACTATGAATTATGTACATGTCTGTTACAATGTATAATAAAGGGGAAAAGAAAAAGTAAGAAAGAGGAAGAAAGAGGGAGATATGGAAGAAGAAAAGAGAAGTGCATAAAGACTAATTGTTATATTACCAGACTAATCTAAAAATTCTTTCTGAATAGCAGTAACTTTTCATAGAAGTTAAACCTGATAAACATGACTCTCAATAGATGCCATGTCCAATATTCAAAATCTAGTCCAAAGCAGGAATATAATCCTGTGTGCCAGTAATAAAGCTGTCTGTAAAAGTGGAATCTGGGAAGGATTCATTTTGAATTCCTTAGGGATATACCCAAGAACACAATTTTTTGCCAAAGGTAACAGTACTCTGTTCAAAACCATGTTAATTCTAGTTATATTTTCTTTCCAAAAAGAATTGACCAAAACTTGTGACTAAGTGTGGCCTGCAATACATCACATCTCCAACATGTATCCAATGGCAGTACATTTAATTTTTTAGGTTTAGTAAGAACTAAGTGCAGAGAAAAAATGATAATTTGTTGCATATAATGAAGTCCAAGACCATTACCAATATTTGAATATTCTGAATTGCTGATTTTCACGGAGTTTCTATCACATGGATATCAACGCCTTCATTCCACTTCAGTTGTAAATAGTCTGTATTAAATCTGTTATATGATGTAATGTGTACAAAGAGCAATGGCACCGGATGGGAAAGAAAAACAGTTTCAGGGCAAAAATAATATTTCCTGAGTATTTGCTACACCTGAAGCCTCAGATCCAAACTAATTTTTTATTACTTGATGCAATCACATATACTGTCATTCAATTGTTTTTGGAAGGTCAAACTCATCACATAGCTCAGAAAATAATTTAATATGATTTCCTACTATAAGCTGTTCTACATGCACAATACCCTTATCTATCCACTTTCTCCACATTACTTTTTGGGACCTGTACTTCAGAAAGGGATTGCACTATACAAAGGCCTTCTGATGTAATAAAGGATGAAACTTCAGTAAGTTTTCCCAATATTTTCCAAGCTTGTTGGTTGAAAAAACTGTAGGAATTAGGGAGTTAGCAAGACACTGATAAGTAGAGCTTAAGATGGTTAATAATAGAAGGGGAAACATAAATGCCTGTTCAGTTTCCACCTATACAGCACAGTTATTAATTATAACAGTCATCCAGTGCAATGTCTAGCTTACTAAGAAGGCATTGTGTCCAAGGTTAGTGTGGAAGGGCACTGTGTATGCCTGCCACTTTAAGGCTCTGGAGCTGGCAGCTGCCAGATGCCTGATCAGGGCAGCCATTTTGGGATCAGGGGATGCCCATATAAACAGCACAGTTTGGCTGGCCAGAAGGCTGCTGAGATCATCCAGAGGTAAGGAAGAAGCTGTAGGGGATGGTAAGGAGGCTCCTGGTCCTGGGCATGACCTAAAACTTCACCCTGCCAGGAGTGGGTGGCCTGGTGGGGCTCCCAGTGGCATGGGAGCCCCCAGGAAATGCCAGGCCAGTTACCACCCCGGTGAAAGGTGGGTCAGGGCGCCTTAACCCCTAGCCCCGACAACCAGGTGGGTTACCCCTTTGTTTTGGAGGGCCCAGAGAGTGACCCATGTAGAGAGAAAAGGGCCATAGACTCAGAGCCTGTCAGAGATTCTCTTGACTGGTCCATGCTGGGCCAGGACCAGTATAGTTGAAGGGCCAGGGGCCCACCATGAGGGACGCTCAAGAGCTGAGGGCCTGGGGATCTGACTAGCCTGGAGATGGGACAGGGCTAGAGGAGCTGAAGGTCTCGGTGGGGGGACAGCACCTGAAGGGTAACCAGCTTCAGGGAGCTATGTTGCCCAGTACGGTATGACGGCGGAAGAGTCCGCCTGAAGGGAGGGAATCCAGGTGGGGTTCAATAGTAGGGTTCTGGGGCCCAGTGTGGGGCCGGTGATGACGAGAACACTTAGATGCCATCTGCGAGGCTTGGACTGTGGTGTGGGGGAGGAAAGGAGATGCAGATAGTGCCCCCTGGCATCGGGGCAGTAAATGGGCAGCCTCCCACTTAATTAACATCTAATTAACATCAAGGTGTGGTGGGCGAGAATGCCGGCAGTTAGCCCAGGAACAGGTGGAGATTACCACTAAGCAGGCCCCCTGTTACAGTTAGGAAGATGAAAGCCACTCATTTCAAGATAGTTGCATCTTTTTCTTGATGAAAATTAAGCTATTTTATCTTCTCCCCACAGAATACTGTTGAACATTTGGTTGATTTTAACACAATAAAACTGGGTTGATTAGGCCTGGTAGGTTTCATAATAGGCAGGATCCTCGTTTTCCCTGATTTAAAAAAATCCCCAATTTTTGGTCAAAAAAAAGTTCTGAATCCACATTTTCTGTGATTAAAATGAAACACCACTATGTATATATCTATATATTAATGCTGTATCATTTAAATTGTAGGAAAATGTGGATTTGGGCTTACTTTTTTTAACCAAAAATTGGGGATTTTTTTTAAATCAGAGAAAATCAGGTTCCCTGATAATAAGCAAGTTTAATGAAGCAAGACATTAATTTTTAAAATATTAGTACACCCTGCCAAGGATATTGTTAAAGTACTCAATTCACATCCTCTAATATACCATTAATAACCTTCTGAAAGTTATGGCAGACAATAACATTAATATTCTTGTATACGTTAATAACCAAGTAAGTTATGTGTTGGGATTTCAATTGAAATTGCCATTTGCTAAACATATATTTTGTGGTATATTTATTTAGTAAATAATCTTTATTTAAGATCACTTTAAGATCAGAGCCAAACAGCCAGCAGGTGCTTGATTATGGAAGCCATTTTAGATCCTTAGCTGACTATATAAACAGTTCAGTTCCCTACTGGCAGGCCAGGCAGCAGCATTGCCTGGCTGTGATGCTTCTTGGAACATCCTGGAGGTAAGGGAGGAGCTGTAGAGGATGTCTAGGAGGCTCCTGGTCCTGGGCATGACCTAAAACTGCACCCTGCTGGGAGTGAGTGGGCCTGGTGGGGCTCTCAGTGGTGCTGGAGCCCCCAGGAAATGCCAGGCCAGTTACCACCCTGGTGAAAGGTAGGTTGGGGTGCCTTAGCCCCAGCTCCCACAACTGGGTGGGTCACCCACTAGAAAGGCCCAGAAGTCAGACCCTAGGATATAGAGTGGGGCTACAGACTCAGAGATCTGACAGAGAGAGTAACCTCGACTGGTCAGTGCTGCTGCTAGTACCAGAATGGTCAAAAGGGCCAGGGACCTACCACGAGGGATGCCCAGAGCTAAGAGTTCCAACTGGCCTTGGAGGTGAGGCCAGTGCCTGTATGGCCAAAGGTCTCGGGGGGACCACACCTGAGAGGGGAAAATAGTTTCAGGGAGCTAGATATCCAGAATGAAGGTGGGGTAGGCTGCCTGAATGCAGGGATCTTGGCGGGGTCCTGATAGGAGGATTCTGGGGCCCAGTGTGGGACCGGTGAGATTAATATCAGTGGATGCCATCTGTGAGGCATGGGCTGTGGTGTAGGGGAGGTACAGAGCCATAGATAGTGCCCCCTGGCATCAGGGAGGAAAATGGGCAGCCTCCTGCCTAATTAAGATTGTTAATTAATTTATAACAAGGCATGGCAGATGAGAAGGCAGGCGTTTGGCCCACAAACAGGTGGGTGGTGCTAAAGGCAAATCATCCCCAAGTAGGCCCCCTGTTACACCTGCCCAGCCAAACATCTTTCTGGAATAAGCCATTGGGGTACAGGACAGTACCACCACCACCACAAGTCTCTGATATTCTTTTCTTGTCTGCCATGCCTTGATGTTGGCAGCTAGATGTGTGAACTGGCAGGGATCCTGTCTGGTCCTCTTGCCACTTCCTGGATGACACATATTGGGGCCTGGATCTTATATCAACCCGCTGTGCTGATTGTAGTTAAGCGCTGGCTTACCAAATGAATGTCTAGGAGTATAAATACATTCATTCAGGCTCCTTGAGGCCATCCTTAAATCTATCACTCACTGGATCACAGGTCCATCAATTAGGATAAGTCTGCCTATGGTCCATAAGACCAATCACCAATTCATCCTGGGTTCCTGGGTTACTCCATCTGTATCAATCCTTAAGGAACAGATAACCAAAAATATAATCAAAAATGAAATCAGATGCATCTCAGGCTCCTGAGCCAATCAACCACACTCACTCTTTCAAAGATCCATCAGATCAAGTGGAATCAATTTACCCCCAGGTCCTAGAGCTCTCAACTAAAATTAGGCCCTTAAGGATTCATCAGCTAATCAAAAATTAAATCAGTTCATCCTAGGCTCCTGGGTCAATCAACAAACTAGTTCACTAAGGATGCATCCAATAATCAAACAAAATTCATTCCACAGGGGTTACTACCCTGCCTTGTCTCCTCAGGATCAGGACTGATGGGCACCTTCAAGGAGGGGAGCTCTCCTGCCTGCCACTTTCCCGAGAACAAGAGAGGGGTGCACAGTCCCAAACAACAACAACAAAAACAGAGAGGAAAAAAAGCAAAAGGGGACATTGCCCCTGTTAACTCACCGGCCCATTCATAGTCGCTCAGCCACTTTAATCTTTGCCCAGCTGTCCTCGAGTATTTCCCTGGCTTGGTGTGTCCAAGTGTTTGTCAGTGGTCCTCCAACCACTCTGGCCAGTAAGTCAACTTGCTTTTCCTGTAGTTGGCTGTGGGACACTGCCAGCTGGGAAGGCCTCCAAAATCTCCTCAGTCCACCAGCCATAGTCCTCCACCAACTGGCTGCCCCTCTCCAGGGCTGGAAATACCTGTCCTCATATTCTTTCACCCAATCTGCATAAACAACTTTCTGAAGAAACATGACAGTGCATTTCCTGCTCTGGCCAGGCTTCTCTCTGCACCTGGGGTGAGTGTCCTTTGTTCAGGTTGCTCAAGGCTTTCTTCTTACCCTGATCTTTTCCCCCTCACAATTTTATCTCCAGATAGATTGCTAAAATTGTTGATTAATGATAAGACGGCAGAAACTTATCTTTGAGGCTGTGACAGAAATATTAATGCATCATCTCCATATAAAAAGGATCATGTGTTCACTTACCTCTCTGCTTTATTCCTTGTAGCTGCAGCCAATACTTCTAATGCTATATCAAATATAAGGGGAGATAATGAGCAACTTGAGGTTCTCTTTGTAAAGAAAATGGATGAGATATATATAACTGGCCACAAGTCTTGAAATAGGGTTTGTACAAAGCCACTGTATCTTTGCTATGAATTATTCACCAAAGCCCATCTTTTGTAATATGCAAAAAGGTACTTTGAAGAAACACAGTCAAGTGTTAAAAGAGCCATAGAGATTTTGGAATTTTGCACTACTGCTACTATATCAGTAATCTTATGTACATATCTGAATGATATCTTTTTTTATATATAAATCCTGCTTGATTTTTGGGAATTGTAGAGGTCCTTTTCCAGTCTGTGATAAAGTGTGACTAGAATTTTGGTGTCTTCATTCATTAAAGTATTCAGTATATAGTTAGAACAATTCATAGAATCCTTGCCCGTTATAGGAAATAACATATATTTGCATACATGTTTACTCACTAGTGACATTCAGATTCTCTGGGTGTGTCTACATGAGATGCTTTACTGGGCAGATTAGTCTACTCTGGAGTACAGTGTTACCATCTATATGTGCTCACATTTACTGCATAGTAAATCAGTCTACTGTGAAGCAGAATGCAGCCCTCACTTGTCCCCTAGAGCAGTCAGCTTCCAGCCCCTGCTTGTCCCCAGGGAACCAAATGTCCACACCACATGTGGATGTGGCCATTGGGAGCAAATCTGCTCCCAGAATGGAGCATGTGCATATGTGTCTGCTTCAAATTAATAGCACATGTAGATGTGCCATCTGTGTGCAAATTGGAATCGAATTGACTGAACTGTTGTTTGATTTGTCTTTGTCATATGCATATTCCCCAGACTCTTATAGCTAATATTTTATTGTGGTTGGAGTTATTCTTTAATTTATGTGCAAATTACCTTCCTGCACATTAGCTCAATGCTCAGTAATCTTGGCATAATCTTTATAAAGCATATTCCACCTTCTGGGACAGAAATTTATTCAATTAATATCTTATATTGGTACATAGTTTCTCAGGAAAAGGATTTGTAAGATATTTTGCATCTAAAGACTTAATATGTATTATTGAAGTATCTGTTTCTGTTAAAGTTTCTATTTATGTATCCCTTTTGTTCTTTTTGGCAGAAGCACACTATATTATACACCCTCATAGAAAGACTTCTGCAGTTTCCCATATTGAAGTGGAGGAAGCAGTAGGCTGATCAAGCTCCATACCATTTTTGAACTCTTTCGGAATAAATTCTTCAAATTTAGAATCATGCAACAGGGAGGTGTTGAGTCACTAGCAATTATTTACATCTGGTCTATCTGCAAGGGAGAACTAAACCTCTACTGTAGGATTGTTCTTAATAGCTATAGAGCCAATAGAGACCTTGAACACAGCCTGAAAAAAAGAATGAGACCACTACTATTACTTGGATATGCTTTAAGAACTTAAAGTAGTACATTTTAGCATATATTTAATAAGGCATTGGACAAAAAAAAATCCTATAGTCCATCATTGTTGGATTCACTATTTACCAAACCCAGGTCTGACGTCTAACTTTTAAGAAATTCCTTAGAAGGGTATTTTGTGAATAGAGGCACATACGACTTATCAATAAGAAGTGACACACATTCATTCCAGTCCTTGCCCAAAGTAAAAGTGGAATCCATAATTTTAACATATGCAAGAACAAATCTACCCTCTGGATCATCTGAGTTGCCAACTACAGCCACTGTCTTATTCTAATTTTCTATCTGTATCTCTTTAACGGAAAACACTATTCTGCAAACCTTAAATCTGCGCAGCTAGTTCATTCACTACAGAGGAATGGAGGCATGCAGCTTCCAAACTAGAGTTCCAGAAAAGTACTGCAACAGCTTACACAAGATGCAGCTCGTGTTGAAATGGAACACTTCAGTATTATTGAGCTAAACAAACCAAATCATTCCTAAGTAGTAATGGCAATATAATGCATTTTGTTAAAACAATTCCAATTGGTTTTGGGTTGTTTGGGGGGTGGAAGAGATATGCATTTCATGAAAAGTTTTACTGTTTGGATGTTGCATCATTTGGGATAAAAACAAATACTGAAGCATTGGAATTACCTCAGTAGAAATTTGATTTTTTTTTTTTTTTATACCAACTGTAGTAACTACTAGGGTACTCCTGCTTAGTAAAAGGAATCTTACCAGAGACAGGATTAGGTAGAAAAGCTTTTTTTCTTTTTAGTAAAACCCCCATCTCCACCCTACTCTTCCATATTTTGCACTCTTGGGAATAATGGAGGCATGTAACATGCTGAACAATTATTTGAAATGTGAGTTGTATGTAATCAGTTATAAAGAGATTCTCCTTACACTGGCCAATAATGATGCACATTTCTGCACACTCATTAAAGACTTCCAGGATTAATCTCTTCAGTTATCACTGCTTCAGGGACTCCATAATGTTGCAGAAAAACTGTACTCTTGATCCATGCTATAAGGGTTGTGCTATCATTTCTCCATCACCTTCAGGTGATCAATTGCATAGTTCAGTTAAGAGTTATCTTCTTGACTTCTAAAACTATCTTTAACCCACCTTTTTTACCTTACCGGCACCTTACTCTACCATGAATTTATTTCACTACTCCTTTTCTGGCTGCTTCTCTGCCACCTCCTTACCAATCACTTAAGCAGAGAACCAGGTATCAATACACCTTCTTTTCCATTTGCCTCCCACTAAGTAGCTTCTCATCTAAGTATTTTCTTTTACTCTGCAGTTTACATTTAACTACTGTGCCTGGAATCCTTGTGTAATAGTGCACAGTAAAGTTGACACCACTGTTCAAATATAAGAGAATATAGCAAAAACAAAGGTGACTAGAAATGACTTTTCTAAAAATAACCCCACTGTAGAAAGTCTTTATCTTTAGGAAGATATCCATAGGAACATTGATATAGTTTATAAACCCTCCAGAATAGAAAAGCACTAAGCACTTTTGCTGTTAGGACTATTCCCCATTGTTTTTCTTTCTCTTCACATTCATTTTTTCAGTATGTATGCAGGCTTGACAAATACACCCATGCACAATATTGGTTTCCTGATATCTAATTAATAGTAGTCATTTCGTTGTTGTTCAAGCAGAAAAACACAAACAGAAAATCCTACTTTAGACCAGTTCTAATTCTCAAGCTTAATTCTATCTTACTGTAGTTTCTTTTGTCTGGGATCAAAGATTGGGGGATGCTCTCTCTATCTCTTATGTTCTCTGAAACAGTTCAATAGTGAAAGCCTGCTTTGGGAAGATTGTTTCTCCTGTCTCCGGCAAATATGAAAAATATGTCAATAAAACGTGGGG
>NW_017728995.1:12403460-12420614 GCF_001723915.1 Gavialis gangeticus
AGAAAAACACAAACAGAAAATCCTACTTTAGACCAGTTCTAATTCTCAAGCTTAATTCTATCTTACTGTAGTTTCTTTTGTCTGGGATCAAAGATTGGGGGATGCTCTCTCTATCTCTTATGTTCTCTGAAACAGTTCAATAGTGAAAGCCTGCTTTGGGAAGATTGTTTCTCCTGTCTCCGGCAAATATGAAAAATATGTCAATAAAACGTGGGGGGGGGGGGGGGGTCCCCTTCATGATGCTATAATTCTAAAACTGTCTTAGTTCCTTTTCTAAACATCCTCAGGTGAAAACGGTAAATGGCCCAGGTACTCAAGAATCTCCTTTCTTGAAAGCCTAAGTCTTTAAAAGGAATATATCTTAAAATTATGTATATATATAAACACACACATATGGCGTATATGGTGTCCATTATAACCACAACAATAATTATTATTAGGAAAGGGAGATCTTTTCCATTGTCTGCTGAGTTACAGATGCTGTACTATTAATGCTACTTGTACTAGTACTTTTATACAAGGAAAAAAAAGCTGATAGATCCAGAGAGAGGAGGATGTACCTCTGAGGTCTTCTCCCTCTCCTTGGCTTTGGCATAGAACAGACTGCTACAGGCTGAGGATGATTATATTCCCTACCATGACCTGCTATTTCTTTCCAGTTTTGTTGAATAGTTGTTCCTGTCCATTGTTAGTCCAATAGCTGTGACTAAGACCTTCTGGAATCAGGGGAAAGATTTAATGAATTAGTTCACTGAAAATCTATTTGAGGTAGGAAAAGGCATATTAGTTGTTTTCCTTCCATCTCTTTATTCTCTCTTAAGTATGTTATAGAGTTTCTGTCCATGCTGGGTTTTTCCCCTTCTGCTATTAAGATGACTATTTCCCTTTTAAAATAATCTTTAAAGCTGGTAAAAATGTTTAGATACAGAGCATTTTTTGAAGAAATAAAAGATTTTTTTTCTTTTTAATTACACA
Organism: Gavialis gangeticus; assembly: GCF_001723915.1. Lineage (NCBI taxonomy): Eukaryota > Metazoa > Chordata > Crocodylia > Gavialidae > Gavialis > Gavialis gangeticus. The sequence goes on from NW_017728995.1 coordinate 12,404,436, forward strand.
AAAGTAATTCTGAGTTATGAATAAAAATACTTTCTTTTCAAAACAACAAAGACAATGTCTAGCAAAGTCTCTCCTTTACAAATCCATGCTCCTTTTTGCTGATGAGACTGATTCTATTACCCTTTCTCATGGTGAGTAGGAACAGATATAAAGTACTGTAGACTAACATCTAGGTCATCAGTTCTTGGGAGAAAATGTCCAAGAGAAAATGCTGAAAAAAGAAAAACTGAATCTTCCCAAAACAACAACTCGGGGAAAGATGAAATACCCCATTTATCTGAAACCTGCTGTTACCCGAAGGAAGGTCTACATTTAAGCCAACCATCCTGATTTTTAATTTTAAAAACAAATGAATAAACAGAAAAAATGCTGTAATTTTTGTTTGGTAGAAATGAATATTCCCATTGGCAAACATGCTTCAGCAGAATTAATCAGCTAAGATCAGTTTGGTGGAGAATGAACTTTTCATATATAAATAAATACATGACTGAGAGAGAGAGACAGAGATGTGTATGCACACACACACACATCTCATTTTAAAACTTATATGTGTGTGTGTACACACATCTCATTTTAAAACAATAACAGATTTTTCTTTCCTTGAATTAGTTTGAGCGTTCTCCCACATAATTGAAAATCAATGTATTTTGTTTTCTTCTTAGCTTAACTGTATGCTTCACTGATATAGACAGACGTATCTGGGATATTAAAAAGCTGTTTTGTTTGGGGTTTTCTTTTAAAGCAGGGTCATCGTTAAAGAAACTATGGAGGACAAAGACGTAGATCAATGAAACTGAGGATTTAGTGAAGAAAATTAAACAATTTGAAAAGGATTACCACAATATGCCATCTAATGAAGGCCTAAGACAGTACCATAAGTAAAAATGATCCTGATTTACATTTATATTGTTGTGCTTTTTGAGATTGTTTGTGTATGCCCTGAGTCACTCTGGAGGGGTGTGTTTTATAACTCCAAATAAAGAGATAATAAAATATCCTGAGTGTGCTATATTTAGAACAAAAGAGAATTACTCAAGCTCTAACATTAAGGCTAGTTAAATTTTAGTGAGGCAGTTAAAGATGTTAGAAAACTGAAATGCAATTTTAAAGTTGGAAACGAGCTCTCCAAAAGCTTTCCCACATCTATGAATACTTGTTTAGACTGAATCTTATGAAAATAAATTGAATTTAAGTTATTCAGCTTTAATACCAACATATCAAAACTCTCAGTGGAGGATAAACACAGTCCAGAAGTGTGTATTACATTCAGTATGGTAACAAAACAGTGTGAAGCCTTAGGCCAGATACAGACATTACACTTTTGTTGTATAAGCGGTTGGAAAGCAGTTTATACCTGTAACAGAACAGAGGTTTGGCACACACAGTCTGGTTTAAAAATGGCAGAACCTGTTCTAAAATTTGCCCACCCTTCCCTCCCCCACCAAAGAGCAAACAAGTGTTCTGTTCACTACTAACCAAATTACGCCACTTACAGACAACACCATAACTTACATGAATTCTGCCTTGGGCATTTTGAATGTCTGTACCTAGCTAAAGGCAGACAAAAAAGTAATATGTAGAGTGGCTGCATAAAGGAACTTCCTGCAAGGTACCGAGTGCTACAGGCTGGAGTTTTTCTCCAGCTTACTTCACTGCTAGACAAATGTGATAGAGTTGTGGGTAGGCTGTAGCTGGCTAAGAGCTCCACTTAAAAGGGACAACATTGTTTCGGTAGTCTGAGTAACAGTGATGACTTCAACTGTTACTTTAAAGTACCAATTAATCAAATTAAGAGCAAGACCTTATAAGGGGGGATAAGGCAAAGACCTGTGTTTATTGATTACATGCATCAGACATAGAAGTTCGGACACACCACTGATACAAACACACACATATCATCATGAAAATCATCACATATAGACATTCACAGACACAAAACAACCAGTCCATTCAGAGGTTATAGTTACCAGCAGAAGTTGCTCAATAATGGCATGGGGTGGCCAACCCAGGCCTATTGAGTAGAAGGTGAAGATAGAAGCTGGAGCAAGGTGAACAAACACATCTGTGCTCCAAAGAAAGCAGCAGTCAAGAGAGAGGCTCACCCAACCTGGCATTTTGCAGAGTTCTCTTTTATAGGGATTACCATCCTTTGTTTCAAGACTTTGGGGCTTTTCCATACCTAATTTTGGTGCATCCAGATGAGTATGCACGTGCTTCTTGCCCTGCCTCAAACCCCTTTGCGGAAATGAAAAATGTTACCCGCGTTGCAAACTTCCAGCATGGGGAGAAAATTAGGCCCCTGGATAGCCAGGGGTCTAGAAAAACCATGCCACAATACAGAGGAGCAAGGCATGGTTCAAAACTGTGCCCGGAGCTGGTCCTCCAAAAGAGATGCTCTGGTTTTGGCCAGAGCATCTCTTTGGTGTTCCTGCTCCCCCTGGCACTGTCCAAGGTAAGTTGGGGGGGTTTCATGGGTGTGGGTGGGTGACGAGTGGCAGAGGGATGGGGAGGGAGGTTTGGAGAGTGGGGGGGGGGGAGTCCCTGGGGCTGCAGGGCGGGGGAGGACCTGGCCCGGATCCCTGAGGCTTGCTAATCCAGCTTTGCACTGGAGTAGGTCACATGGCTCTGTGAGGCGAGCACAGGAGTGAGCCACATGGGGTGGGGCCAGGCATAAGCAGCCCCAAGGTTGGTAGGACCTGGCTTGGCTCCACATGGTTCCTGCGTACTGGGCTGGGCCAGGGAACACGAGCTACCCGGGGACCATGCAGCTTATGCTGCCTGGCCTGGCCTGGCGCACGGGGACTGTGCAGAGCTGAGCTGTGTCCTGACAGCCCCAGGCAGCTTGTGCTCCCCGGCCTGGCACACAGGGACCATGCAGAGCTGAGTAAGGTTCTGCCAGCCTTGGAGCTGCTCTTGCCACCACGTGAGCAACCCCAGGGCTGGCAGGACCCTGCTCATCTCCATGTGGTCCCTGCACACCAGGCCAGGTCCTGCAGCTACAGGAAGGGCTTGGCCAGGCAGCAGGACCTGGTGCAGCACACAGCAGCCACATGTTGCACTGGGTCCTGTCAGCATGGGCCGGGCCCCTGGGCCAGCTCCCACCTCTTCCCCTGTGCCTGCAGGGTGGTGAGGACCTGGTCCAGCCCCATATGACTCACTAGTCTGGCTTTGCACTGGAGCAGGTCACAGGGCTCTGGGAGATGCAGTTCCTGTGCGTGCCTGCCAGAGTCATGCAACCCGCTCCAGGCAAAGCCAGACTAGCAAGCCACAGGGATCTGGGCCCAGCCCAGCTGGGCTACAGAGGGGCCCCAGGACCTGGCTGGGCCTGACATGCGGTCTCTGCATGCCGCACTGGGTCCTGTCACCATGGGCCCAGCCTGGCTGGGCTGCAGAGGGGGCCCAGGACCCAGCTAGGCCTGGCATGCAGTCCCCATGGGCTGGGTCCTGCTGCCACAAGACCAGCCTGGCTGGGCGGCAAGAGCAGCCCCAGGGCTGGCAGGACCAGGCTGGGCTCAGCACATGGTCCCCCTGCTGCTGCTGTTAAAGGTTAGTTATGGGCCCTGGGCAGGGGGGCTGGGGCCCTGTGGGGGATAGGGGCTGTGGCCTTCCAGGGTGTTAGCTGGGACCCTGGGTGGGGGAATATTCCATGTGCTGGGGAGGGCTGCACCCTGTGGGGGCCAGGGGACCCACCCCTCCTAAGCAGCCCTCACACAAGGTCCCCACACCCACAGTGCCCCCAGCAATTGCCCCACTCCTACCCACAGACCAACCCACATCCCTCTACATCCACCCACCTGCCTTCCCCTACACCCCTTCCCACCCCCTTTCTACAAACACCACATCCCCCCATCACACACCCAACATGTATGAAGAAAACAAAAACAACACATCAACACATATAGGTATTTAGAATTTATTTTTTCCATGATGATAGGATAGTGGTAGGCTTCCAGATTGCTTTAACATTGTAAATATACCAATAAAGCATTACCCAACTTATCTCTTTCTCTCTCTCTAGATGTGTGTGTGTGTGTGTGTGTGTGTGTGTGCGCGTAGAGTGGTTTTTTGTTTTAAATGTGGAAGAACATGGGTTTTGGGGTATTTTTAAAAATGGATTTGGGATGCTGCTGCGACAGTCCAGCTGGCAGAAGGGGAAGTGCCCCAGGTATCAACTGGCTGGACCCCAGAAGCTCCAGAGAGTGGGTAGCCCTGAGCTGCTTGCCAGGAAGCTTTTTGTATAGATGGGGCCAGGACAGGGAATCTTTTTATACTGTTGGGGATAGAACAGGTGCTGGCCCCAGGCTCTAGCTCCCCCTGGCTGCAGGGCATGGGGGGCTGGGGACCTCCATGGTGTAGCTGGGACTCTGGGGTCCTGATCTGGGAGGAGCCAGGCAGGGTCATTTTGCCCCAAGTGGCACAATTTGCTCCACACCAAAATGCATGTCCGAGCACATGCATTAAGGTAAAAAGCCCCAGCTCAAATTTGCACCGTTTCTATTTGAGCTGCTGCAAGCACAGGTGCTTGCATGTGTGGACTTGCCCTTTCTGTGTTTTTAGTTGTGTCTCGTCCATCTTCTGCTTATCTCAGCTCAAGGTCACGTTGGCCGTAAAATTTGGTATCTCAGCCTTGAAGCATCCTTGCTGCCCATCTGGCAAGATATGCCACATTCATTTTCTTCGTTATCTCCTTTGTGCCGTCAGCCTCAAAGGGATTCTTCAGCCATCCATTAATTAATTTGACTGGTAACTTACACATTTGATGCCTTGTTGCTTACATAAACAGTTAAATCTTCCTTTTCCTCTCTCTGTGCCATTCTCTCGCCATGCACCCTTTCACATACACACACATACACAAAATGGCATAAAAATTCATTCACTTATGTCTGTAACAGGGTCTCCATTGAGGCCCTGTTGCTAAGGGAATGGGGGTAGCTGGAAATAATTACCCCACGAGGAGGGTGGGCCCCAGCCCTTCAGGAGCCAATGGCGACCAGACTCTGGGGGATAAGAAGAAGAGAAAGAGGAGGAGAGATGCCTTCGGGCACCACAGTGGAGAGCAGAGAGAGGCATTGCAAGAGAGAGAGCCTCCAGAGAGAAGGATCTTGGAAGAGGGACCTGATGCAGGATCAGAGGGAGCAGAGCAATCCTGGAGCCCAGACCCTGGCTGACCTTGGGTCCAAAGGAACGGCGGTGAGTGCGGGGAGACGCAGAGCCTCGCTGAGGGCTGGAGACGAGGCTACCATCAAGGATTGGGGAGGCTAAGGTGAGTTGAAGGGGTAGCAAGAGGGGGATGACTCCTACCCAGACCCCTGAAGAGTCCAGGTGACTCTAGGACCCCAAGGAGAGTGGACGCTGAGGATCAGGAAGTCAAGGGAGATCCGCAGAGCCTGCACTCTGCCTCTGCTGGAGAAAGCTGCAGGCAGCGGCTGTAACAAGCCACTAATTGACTCATTAGCGGCAATGACAGGACTAATGGCGGCTGTAACAAGCAGCTAATAGGTTATAGAGTAAAATGCGGTGTGGCATCCATTGACTAGCACTAGAATGGGGGCTGGCCAGAAGGCTGGAGACCCCAAGATTAACCCAATGGACTGTGACCCCCCGCAAAGGGGAGTTTCCTGTTAACAATAGCGAACCATTGAATAAAAACACTAAAAGTAAGTTTTTTTCAGCTTGGTACTTCCTGTGGGTACTTCTTCCTGTAACAACCACTTTCTTCCTATTTCATTTCTTTAAGATCCAAGTCATGGCAGGAGGGAATTATGAGGATAGAGGGGGTACTTGGTGGACCTGCTGACAATGTGAAGCAATACAAAATGGAGTTTTGGGTTACTCATAGAATATAAAGCTAACAATATAAATTTAACATGCTCAGAAAGGCTTATTATGTTATGATATTATTCTACTAACATTAAAATCAATATTAAATCAGCATAAACTCATATTACATGACCCCTGTTTGACCCTTTGAACAAAAGTGATGAATGGGTCACCATCTTAGATTTGCCTAGCAAATAAATATTTTGTCTCTAATTGCAATTCTTGAAGCTTTGGGTACATCAGTTTAATCCAACAACACATATAACACATTACACAAAATTAAAATCTCAAGCATAGTTAACAATATTATTACAGGATGCAGCATTATGTTTAAAATGGCAGTTCCCGAAGGATTCCACCCTGTAAAGATGTCATATCAATGATAAACCTGCATTTGTCTGGCTTGTTCTGAAACCTTTAGGACTTCTATGCCCTGGTGCAATATAGAAATGTGGCATATTTGTGCACTGTTGCGTGTGGCAGTGGTCAGTTGTGTTATTTGTGAATTTTCCAATAGGAGGATGAGAAGACTTATCCAACTGATTCCCAGAGGAAGGGTGAAGTTCAGTACATTGTCTTCATTTAAAATTATGTTGAATCATATGTTTTGTGAAATAATATGTGAAGGAGTGGGGTTTGGACAGTGGGGACATTACACATACATTGTTGGACTGGGGGGAGTGAGACCACTGAGGAATCGGACCCACAGAAGAAGGACGCACTTGAGGGGGCGTGAGGCCGGGGTGTAGGGGTGGCAGAGCCCCAGGATGTGACCGCCGAGGGATCTTGGCCACAGAGCATGCCACAACCTGGCCTTGACACTGAAGAACATCAAGTCGTGGCGGGCAAGAACAAGGTTGGGGCCCCGAGCGAAAGAGAGCTGCTCCGATACCGTAGCGGTCCCAAGAGGATAGTGACGTCAGCCTACAGGACTAGAACTACCTGATAAAGGGGGATTGCAACCTGGTGGTCACACCTATGATATCTATAAATTCAGTCACTATTAATAGAAAAAACATGATGGTTGGTAAATGTGTACCACTGATGGAGTCTTCTTACAACTCTACTGGTTCATCAGAACTTTTTCCTAGAAAATTCTTGTGCAGGCTGTTAGAGAAATAACAAAAACATGTACACATACCACCAATGACAAGAAAACTTAATCCAAGCATTCACCATTCAGGGAGTGTCATCCTAATTTCAGATACATTACTTGCTCTCCTGCCTCCCATAGTGGGAGCTGTGTCTTTTGACTGTATCTTTATGGTCATTTTCTCAATGGCTTGACTTATTCTATACTGCAGTGTATTCTTATCCTCCTGCTGTTGTTTTAGCCATTGGAAATAATCATGCTGCATGATTGCGGGTGTTTCCGTGGGATGCTCAGTGAAATCAGGATCTATCATTAACTTCATGGAGTGGCCAAATAATATTTGATATGGTTGAATTCCTGTCTGCAATCAATCGCTGCTACGAATTGCAGCTAAAATTAATAGTAACCTTTTGGGCCAATCTTTGCCAGTCTGGTTGACTACTTTCCTCAAAGCATCTTTGATAGTGTGATTCATTTGCTCTACTTGCCCTGAGGATTGTGGGTGATATGGGATATGATATTTTTGAGCAGTTCCCAGAGCTTGCAGCACCATGGTGAAGATTTCTTCTATGAAGACTCCCCTGTTATCCAAGTCAGCAACTTCTGGGGTGCCAAGCCAACATATCACCTTGTTAAATAGCTTCTTGGCAGCTGTGCATGCACTATTGTTTTTAGTGGGAAATGCCTCTACCCATCCTGAAAAGGAATCAATATTTACCAAGAGATACTGAAATCCATCTTTGCTTCTTGGGCATTTGTCAGTAAAATCTATTTGTAGCTGATGCCAGGCTCCGACCCATCAAGCAGTACAAAATGGAGTTTGTGGTTACTGACAGAATATAAGGCTAACAATATAAGGTTAACATATTCAGAAAGGCTTCTTATCTGATGAAATTATTCTACTAACATTAAAATCAATATTAAATCAGCATAAACTCATACTACACAACCACATTTTGACCAAAATGTGCACATGCTCTGTGACCATCAGTTGAATTGATGGGATGTATGACATTCTTTAAGAAACCATTTAGTTATTTGATTTGAAGCCTATTTATAGTTATTGGAAGAAGAGTACAGAATTTCACCCATGTTAAAGCAGAATAAACATGGAAAATTTTAACTTGCCATGTTCTTTAGTGCCCTTTAAACTGTCTACTACACCAACACAGGAGCAGGCAATAACTAGCTCCAGTACCTGGGGTATATCAACACTGTTAGAACCCACTGCCATGAAAATATTTTCTACCCATTCATTCCCACTGTACAGATACCAAAAAGCTGAATAAAATGTAATTAAGCTGTTTTTAGAACATTTCTCGTTGTGTGTCAATGAGCATGCCTGATACTGAACTGAAAGCGGTCCTTGACATTCCTTGGGTGAAAGCCAGATAGCTCTATTTGAGGAACAGAGATGTGCATAGAGTGACAATGAGTGAGTGGAGCTTGTTTTCACAGCAGTAGTTCATGGCACAGCTGAAGAAAGTACAGACATCCTGCAACAATGCAGTAGTGACACATATCAGGGTACAGTTGACTAGCAAATTGAACTGATAACTTAGACAAGATCTGAATCTAGATGAAGTTCATGTTGGAATATTTTCACCTCTTCCACAGCTATAAAATCCTAGAGTTCCTGGGCTCAGGATTATATGTTTTATGGCAAAATGTCTTCAATCATCTCTGCTTGGACAGCATCCTTCATCCTCTTTCAAAGCATGAATAAATCTTATCTGAAGTTTTCATAATTGAACCCTAAATATCTTCAAATGCAGCCATTGCATTTTCACAAGTAAAGTCTTCATAACAAAGAAAGATGAGTACTTTGTAAGTTTGCTCTGTTTCCCACTTCTCAATCTAAATGCTAATTTTTCCCTTTCCATATCATTTTTGTGAGAATATTTTCATAAAAATTTTATTAAAGGAGACTTTCCCTAGGTCTTCTTGAAAGACAGATTTGTTTAGAAGATTTTAAACATACTCTGGCTGTGTCTACATGAGAGTAATGAGCTACTGCGCAGTAGCGTCATGTGGCATGAAGAGTGATATGGTGCTACTGTGTACTAGTAACAAGCTATGGTACAGTAGTCATGAGCTACTGTGCAGTCAGCATCATCAAGAACTGTGCAAATGACTGCGTATTTACAACTGCACAGCAAGCACCCCTTGTAGACACAGCCGCTCCTGACTTTCCTTTTTTTCTGGTGGATGCCAAAGTCCAATAACATTTCCAGAATAATGAAAAATATGGAAATATATGTACATGATCCAAATATAATATAATGCTTATATTGCATCTAAATGAATCCTCCTATTGAACATTACATCTTGCATCATGGAAAGGATAGTATTTTTTTTTCTTTTAACATTACAGGTGTTGCCAAATAAAGTATAATGTGAAATAAATCATACATGTTTATTTTTTGAATTCAAGATTTTGTGGCTCGCTTTTCAAGGTAGGAAGCATTTATCTACAAAATGAAAAATAAGCATTGTAACCTTGTTTTCTTCTGTCACACTTAAAGACTTCTCTGGTGTTAACTCCAAACTGTCAAAAACCTTCTGAAAAAATCTCTCACTGCCAACAACATGTATTAAATGTTCAGTAAAGCTGGAATTTGCTATGCCGCTTTGGTAGATATAAAAAACAGGTTGGTAAAAGGTGCTCTCAGTGCTCAGGGAAACAAGCTTATGTCATAGCATAGAAAAGTATCTGTGCATCTAGTTAAACTACATCCTTCAAAAAAATGACACATATTTACAAAGGGTCTGTGACCTATCTGTTTCCTTAACATGAAATGATCTTTCAGTCTTTTTCCAGGAAAACAGTCATGAAAGTAAAGGAGTAATTCCCTGCTGAAGGCAAAATGTGTTACTTTGTTACTAAAAATGCCCAGGAAAAATACTTTTTATATACAGTAAAGTGGGTGTCAGAGCAAAGCTAAACAGTTCTTCAGCACAAAAAAGGAGACTGGCTAATTTAGTTTAATCCTAACACTTAATACACGCTTTTATATTGTGAAATGAAATACCTTGCTCCGATTTTGTACCTCAGTGACTTCAATTTATTTTACTATCATGCTAACAATTTTTTGCTGCAGTTTGTCTTTTTCATGCTAAAATATGTCAACATCTTCAAAATACATCCATTTTTTGATAGAATGTTGCTTTTAGATCTATAAAAGTGTTATTGTTTCCTCTAACCCAAAATGTACTGAGTCAGTAGGTATATTATAACTCCATCGTTATTTTGCATGCAATGCTGAAAATATGTATTACCTGAAGAGGGTTTCATTGCTACTCACTGAACACTTTTGAACCCAAAGAAAATATCTTAAAATATTTTTTTTTAAATGAGAAAGAACAGCAATTGAACTATTTGGCATGATTCCCATAGAAGGCATTCTTTCCAAATTCTGTCAATTTGTTGTGGTCAAGTTCCTTTTCATGAAAATGCTTCTAGGCTTGAGGGTGAAACCTGTAGGCACATCTAAAGAAAGAGAATGGAAAATGCAAATTGAAAACTGGATATTTTCACACTATTCTGTTTTTCATATAATGTTCAAAGAGTTTGGTCTTGTTCCAGTGTCGAACTGGAAAATGAGAATACATGAAACTTTGAATGGTTTCCACACACAGTTGTCATTTTACAACTTCATTAGTGCTCTGAAGTTATCTAGATCTGTCAGTTTATTACATGCCTACTCTAATTGTACTACCCATTTGAAAGGAGTAGTAAGGCCCAATTAGTCAGCCACATCCAGTCTTTCTTAACAGATTGTAAAGACAGTGGAAATACTTGATTCCTTCAGAAGAATGTATAAGTAGAAGTTAGTAACCATATGTTTTGATTTCAGGATCTCATACTCGTAAACTCAAAAATGAGTTTAAAATCACCTGAATATAACATTTCTATTTCCAATTCTGGCTGAAAATGTTACCAGAACTGTCCATATGTTTTGGCATGTGTTCTCCCAAATGGAGGAAATATTATCAGAACATTTCATAACCAACATAAAATTCCTAAAAGCTTTTGTTTTTCATCCCTAAGCTTATATTGCTTTGAAAATCATTTCTTTCTAAATTAAAAATAAATAAATAAAACTACTTTTTCTCTCACCAAAACTGTTTGAGGCTAGTAGAACTTGCATAATACTCTTAATAATTGTAACAAACTATATCCAAATTTAAAAAATGGCAAAATGATTCTGTTAATAAAACTTTAAACACATGGTAGGAAAAGTGCAAATATGACTGTGTATAACTAACTATAGTCCAAAGTCAGTCCACATACAGCATTAGTGTGCTTTAATGCCTTCATGTGTAGATGCCTGCCTAAAACTGCTTAATGCACATTAAGCTAACACACATTAAATTTAGGTGTGGTTAAATGCATGTGTAGACATGCCCTCTGTGAATGTGAATGGAGTTGCTCTTGATTTACATAAGTATATTGGGCCAGAATTTAGTTCATTTTTTTATAATTGTATTTTTCATGGTAATATAATGCAAAATTCCAAGGCAAAGTATATACAGGTGATCTAATTTGCCTTGAACTCTAAAAGCCAATAAGGAAAGGTTTGTGTTTTTATTCTTCTTAAACTGCTGATCAGCCCAGAAGCTAGAGGAACATATGCATAATATATGTATATTATTTCCATAAAGCAAAATTCTCAGAAGGAACATTTTGCACTACAGTTCTGTTGTCTTCCATTCTGTTGTAGCCATCAACCCAGTGGCAAAGCAAAAATATAAGTAATTAATTCCTAATATTTTTTATAAGCTATGTCCCAGTGAGATCAAAAGAATTGTTAGAAATAGAAGAGGTGATAGAATTCATTCTGTAGTAGATAAACTGCAGTCGTGGTACCAGGCTGAGCTCCAAAAAGCCATAAAATTTCTTTGTGATCTCCATCCTTATGTGTATTTTAGGGTTGAAGTATCCTGCTTTTCCATATGATGATTACATGCTAAAACATAATACTATTGTTGAGAAAAATCAGTATACGTTTTAATGATGAAACCAGCTTTTTGTGCATGAAGGAGAAATTCAATATTTCTGGGAGAATGAACGGGTTGTAGGTGGTAACACTAAAGAGATTCTTCCCTTCCTCAGTACATTGCTAAAATTAAACTTAGCATTTGATCTTGCACAGTACTGAAATGGGCGGCCCTGACTTAACAAAATCATTAAGCACATGCTTAATTTTCAGTCCTTCTATATTCCCCACAAGAAGTCAACAGCAAAACTCAAACCTGAAAATTCTGTTTATGCTTAGGTACTTCTTTGGACCAGAATGGAGTGGTTACCATTGTGCAAGATCAAGTCTGTAACTAAAAATTACATATGACTATCTGATGGTTGTTCATATCATATTTACACTGGCTTTAGTCATTTTGTGATGAACATGATAATGTCTGTTAGTCTGCAGTTTTAGGAGGAAGGCTAAAGAGGTATTACTGAATTAAATATCTGCTGTCTGCTAATAGTGATTCTACTTGAGGTTTGCTATTGGCCATTATGGAAAAGCTTTTCTTTCTTGCTGCTTGTACTTCATATTTCCTATGCATTAGTAGAGTACTTGGGATGACATTCTGTTACCGTTTGCTGATTCCGATTCTATTTTGTTTGGTTATCTAGGCTACTAGACCTAAGGTCACTTAGGTGGCCATGTGGAAATCAAATGTCACCCATAATCTTCTGTAATATGAGTTTGACATGGCCATCAAATCCAGTTATTTATGATGAACTCAAAAGAATCAATTTAAATATTTGTAAATATATAAATGTCACTAAAGGAATTTATCTATATACGTGGTTGGATGGAAATGTATTCAACCTCACACCCTGTTAAGTGAAGACTAAACTGAAGAAAGTTTTGATTCGTGAGCTACTGTTTCCTGATCATGTTGTACTGATGCCCCACATAGACAGCGACCTTCATCCATGCCTGCTAAGTACTTCAGGATCAAGAAGACCAGTGTCATGTGCCAAAACATTGATTCATTACCCCATATCACAATAGGTGAAAACATATTGGATGCTTTAAGTCAATTTATGCTTCATTGTCACCAGCCACTTTTCACTTGAGGCTGAACTGAATACCATATTGGCAAAGCATCAGATATCATGAGTGTGGGGAGCAAATGAGTTTGGAACAACAACAAACTGACTGTTAAGACCAAGGTCAAAGTCACCATCATCATCATTGCATCATCAGCACCCTTTTGTATGGTAGCGAATCCTGGACCACATACTTTTCTGGAGAAAAGCATCTCAACAGCTTCCACTTATACTGTCTTGCCTTCACTGCATTTTAGGAATTTCCTAGCAGGATAATGTCGCCTATGCTGATGTCTTAGAATTTTGGCACATTTTAAGTGGCCATTCTCTTCTTAGCATGACTTCAGAGGCTTGGTTATATGTGTAAAATAGACGATGATACACAAGGAGGCTAGCTAAGGATCTCTTGCATGGATAACTCTTTACAGGAAGAAGACAATGCAGATATCCTTATCTCCAGTTCAAAGATGTTTGCAAGAGAGATATGAAGACAATGAATATTGAGCCAAATAACTGGGAGCAGATTGATGAGGATCAAAGTGCTTGGAAACAGATTAAGCTTGGAATTAAGTCTTTTGAGGAAACAAAAGCCCAATATGCAGAGGAAAGTAGAAACTTCAGGAAGAACCCCACCCCACATTCAGGATTGTTTGATATGAAATTGAAATGTGCTAAGTGTAGAAGGATCTGTCGCTCAGGAATTGGACTCTACAGCCACACTTGCAGATGCTCAGCAAACTGCTGTCTCACAAGCTGCTGCCTCACTTAACACAATTCTATTGTCTTGTGAGAAAGACAGATGCCTACTACTACTATGAAATATATAAATAATATTCTTTTAAAAGATGTGTAATTTCATACTGACTAACATGTAACTAATCCAAAGAGTGCCTACTATTCATTTATAATAAAATAATTGTCAGTTAAAAATATAGGAACAGTTAAAGATAAGCATCTGTAATGCTGGGTGCATTACAAACCTAAATTCAGATGTAGGGCACTGCTTTCCAAAAGCAAAAAAAAGAAAAAGAAAAAGCAAAGTAATTTAGTTTCCCAAATCCCATACACAAAAGGATTTAGCTACTTAGAAGCTTACGTTCCATTTAACTTGCAATGTTTTTTTCAATATGCTGCTTTTAGATGCTTTTGAAAATTTCATTTATGAAAAATTCAGTAGGAAGTTAAAATCAGAGTCGACTGCTGAAATTGGTAGTCAGGTATGTTTCTAAGAATTTCACTTGAGTAGACATATTTTAAAGTAAGGAATCTTGCCCTGCCCCCTGACAGCATACTCATCCCCATGACAGCTGTGTTTGGGCAACTGTGGACTCCTCTGACTGCTTCCATGTCTAGATTTGGGGGGAGCGGGCATGGGGCATGGAGACTCTGGCCGTGGTGATGGTGGGGAGTGCGGATGGATTGAGCTGAGGATGGATTCTGTCTTCTGTGCTGGTGGCAGCTCCAGGAAGGGGAGATGGGGGGAGGGGGAGGGGGAGGGCTGGAAGAAACAGAAGTATGGCCCTCAACAGGTCACTGAAACTTATTAAGTGGCTCGCCAGTCCACCCCGGCTTAGTGCCTCATTGCAAACCTATTTTAAAGCACCATTAAGGTGCAGACAAGCATTACATTTAGATCACCCTGCCCACGGGCCCATCAGCACACTCTTCCAAACCCAGTAACCCCTCCCTCTCCATGTTAGTTGCTTCTGGCTTCCTGTGCCACTTCCTGGCAAGTGGGAAACACTTGCATGTGATGATCTCAACTCAGGTTTAGTCTTTTTTTACCTAAGCTGCCTAAACCTCATCCAGCTCCCACGAATGCTTGTCTGTACCTTTAGGCCACATCCAGATGAGCATGGCTGTGTGGTATCTGTGGCGCCATGTAATGCACATCCAGCTTTTCTCCAAACTAAAAGGGAGCAGCATGGGGGTGGGGTAGGAGGGGTTGACCCCTAGATATCCAGGAGTCAAAAAAACCTAAGCAAAACAAAAGTGGAGCAGCGCACATGGAGGGCAGCGTGCACCACTCAAAATCAGAACTGAGCCAACCAGAGCCATGCTCTGGCTGCTGGCCAGACTCTGAGTGCCGGGATTGCCATTGCTGCAGCCCCAGGAGGCTCCCAGGACCCCAGGCTGTTGGGGCCATCCAGCTTCTGCCACCGCACCCCCACTCCATGTCTGGCTACCACAATCCCCCCCACTCCATGTCCAGCCGCTGCCACCCCCCTTTGTGTCTGGCCACTACCACCCTCCCGCCCCACTCCCCTCCACTTGCATCTGGGTGACGTCACCAGAAGGGGTACACTCCTTTAAAAAGGTTGAAACCCCCTGTGGTAGATAATTTAATCAAGATATTTTAAAATACATGCTATGCAAATATTTGATCAAATGTAAGAGTGCTACTTTGCAGGAATGCAAAACTATGCTAAGGATTATTTTGTAGCATTTGAGGAACCTTTAAGCTAGTTAAGAAATATAGATCATATTTTCGTAGGCATCCAAGAGAAGTTACAGCAAAAATAATCCCATTATTAATCACACCTACATCTCCACAGATTCATATTCTGGGCCAAATTTATCCTGTGCAAGAGCACTTACAATCCAACATGAACAGGAATGAGTGTCACAGCACATAGGCATGATGAGACTGAGAGAAAGTGGAAGTGATACAAAGTAGCCAAAGGATCCACTCAGGTGGAAGATCCATTGAAGCACAGCCTTATGTAGAGATAGTGCAGCAGGTCATAAGTAACACTACAATAACACTGTAGCACCTATGATAGAAAATATCAGTTAAAGCTTAGGTAATAATATGTCGGATTCCATACAGTATCTGGGATAAGAAGATTCCTACCACAGCTCTCATTGCCTATGCAATTCTTAAATTCAGACTTCATTTAAAACTCTGCTTCTATGATGGCAATACAGATTATTTTATATGTGGGTGTGTGTGGGTGTATGTGCATGCACATTTATATATATACATACATACACATACACGCATGCGCGCACGTGCACACACACACACGAAGCATTTTGAAGATAGAACACACACATAAATAACTATTTCTTCCAAAAATGGCCTGCATCTTAAACTCAAGTAAAAACAAACAACAAAGCTTTCGTGCACCATAAAGATTGAATCTTTTTATGTGTGTCTTCATTTTCTGTTTTATTTTTTTATTTAGCTGGGAATCCATTA
>NW_017728995.1:12425614-12425840 GCF_001723915.1 Gavialis gangeticus
CACCCCCCCAACCCAGGATAAGTAATAAGGAAAGTCATACAGAAGAGTCACTTTTTATATTGATGCCTTATATGATTTCTGGAGGCCAGACTGCAACGTGCTTTGTGTTGCTTACTACTCAATAACAACAGCAGAATCTTTTTTTTTTTTTTAATGTGATTGCTCTTTTCCTCTCTATTCTGAGAATGGTAAGCATCCTCATGCACAGCAAGGCTTACTGAAAGGA
>NW_017728995.1:12430840-12432676 GCF_001723915.1 Gavialis gangeticus
ATGTGATGATCTCAACTCAGGTTTAGTCTTTTTTTACCTAAGCTGCCTAAACCTCATCCAGCTCCCACGAATGCTTGTCTGTACCTTTAGGCCACATCCAGATGAGCATGGCTGTGTGGTATCTGTGGCGCCATGTAATGCACATCCAGCTTTTCTCCAAACTAAAAGGGAGCAGCATGGGGGTGGGGTAGGAGGGGTTGACCCCTAGATATCCAGGAGTCAAAAAAACCTAAGCAAAACAAAAGTGGAGCAGCGCACATGGAGGGCAGCGTGCACCACTCAAAATCAGAACTGAGCCAACCAGAGCCATGCTCTGGCTGCTGGCCAGACTCTGAGTGCCGGGATTGCCATTGCTGCAGCCCCAGGAGGCTCCCAGGACCCCAGGCTGTTGGGGCCATCCAGCTTCTGCCACCGCACCCCCACTCCATGTCTGGCTACCACAATCCCCCCCACTCCATGTCCAGCCGCTGCCACCCCCCTTTGTGTCTGGCCACTACCACCCTCCCGCCCCACTCCCCTCCACTTGCATCTGGGTGACGTCACCAGAAGGGGTACACTCCTTTAAAAAGGTTGAAACCCCCTGTGGTAGATAATTTAATCAAGATATTTTAAAATACATGCTATGCAAATATTTGATCAAATGTAAGAGTGCTACTTTGCAGGAATGCAAAACTATGCTAAGGATTATTTTGTAGCATTTGAGGAACCTTTAAGCTAGTTAAGAAATATAGATCATATTTTCGTAGGCATCCAAGAGAAGTTACAGCAAAAATAATCCCATTATTAATCACACCTACATCTCCACAGATTCATATTCTGGGCCAAATTTATCCTGTGCAAGAGCACTTACAATCCAACATGAACAGGAATGAGTGTCACAGCACATAGGCATGATGAGACTGAGAGAAAGTGGAAGTGATACAAAGTAGCCAAAGGATCCACTCAGGTGGAAGATCCATTGAAGCACAGCCTTATGTAGAGATAGTGCAGCAGGTCATAAGTAACACTACAATAACACTGTAGCACCTATGATAGAAAATATCAGTTAAAGCTTAGGTAATAATATGTCGGATTCCATACAGTATCTGGGATAAGAAGATTCCTACCACAGCTCTCATTGCCTATGCAATTCTTAAATTCAGACTTCATTTAAAACTCTGCTTCTATGATGGCAATACAGATTATTTTATATGTGGGTGTGTGTGGGTGTATGTGCATGCACATTTATATATATACATACATACACATACACGCATGCGCGCACGTGCACACACACACACGAAGCATTTTGAAGATAGAACACACACATAAATAACTATTTCTTCCAAAAATGGCCTGCATCTTAAACTCAAGTAAAAACAAACAACAAAGCTTTCGTGCACCATAAAGATTGAATCTTTTTATGTGTGTCTTCATTTTCTGTTTTATTTTTTTATTTAGCTGGGAATCCATTAAATAGGGTGCATCTTAAATTGAAGGTCATCCTCTTACATTTGAAGAAATATGGTAAGTAAATGGTAATCACTGTCTGAATCATCTCTGTTACTGGACCAGAATGGGAAGCTGAGCGGGGGTGGGGTATACTGGAGTGTCTTTAGGATTAATGAGAAAGAGAAACAAGCAGTAAAAGAAGGATTACATAAAGTCTTTGGGGGATGTATAATCATTAGCACATAGACTAGGACATAAGCAGTACTTCTAATGTTTTTTTTTCTGGATAGTAATGTCATCTTAGATCTCTGGACAGCTATTAAATTGCTCAAGGCAGTTATTCTCCTCCTGTCTTCACTAAGTACTCTGCTCCATTTTTGTATTAAGCATTTCCCCCCCTCTTCC
>NW_017728995.1:12433442-12443672 GCF_001723915.1 Gavialis gangeticus
TGGCAATACTCAAAAATGAATACCAGAATTGCAACATCTGCTAGCAATGAAAGCAGCTGTACTAGAGGCAACAACAGAGTAAGGGTGATACATTTTGGTGCCTGTGATAGCAGGAGACTGGACTTGATGACCTAAGAGGCCCCTGCCTGTCCTTTGTTTTCATGTAACCCCTATTGTAGGCTGGCCCAAGACCCTTTTTCACTCCCCTGTGTAAACTTGTTCTAAATTGTTTTTCATGACATAGCAACAAAAAGTCCTCAGGCCTTATCAATGTAGCACACCTGCAGCTATAGGAGTGCTGGCATACATAAACTAATTTTCTGCTGTTGGTCACTTAGTACTAGAACCCTGTATATAAAGTTTGCAATACTTCATGAGGAAATGGTCCATTTGCTATCCACAAGCCAACTTCATCTGCAAGCCATCTCACACATAGGGGAAAAAAAACAAACCCTTTAAGACAACCAAATTTTCACTTCTAACATGAAGGCACAAATTCTATTACTCTTTATGTGCCTAAATGACAGCTGTCCAGCTACCTAAGTGCTGCTTTTGGCACTTACACATAGTTTGTGATTCTATTATCTGTGTAGTTTGGGTATGAGAAGGGCAGGGCACAAAGCAGAAGCTTTAAATTACAGCAAAGTAGATTTAGATTAGATCTCAGCAAAAGCTTCCTTACTGTGAGAACAACAAAGCTGTGGAATAGACTCAGTATGGAGGTTGCAGAATCTTCTTCACTGGAGGTTTTCAAAAGGAGGCTAGCTAAACATTGGCCAGGGATGATTTGGGAGCAGTAGTCATATGGGGCCAGGAGAGGTTTCTTTCCAAAGCTATGATTTTGTGATTTGATATTAAAAGTTGCAATCAAAATGAAACATTTTGAAATGAAACTTTCAGTTGATTCAAAACAATTTTATCTGTTGGATATTGTTTGGGGGGGGGGGGGGGGGGGAAGCTCACTATTTTGATTTTTCATCCTAAAATGCATTCTTTTGTTTTAAATCAGGATAAGAAAGTTGAAAGGTAAGAATCCTGTTTTCCTCCTGTCCTGTTCTACCATTCATATTATCATGACCTTAAAAACAAACTTTTAGATCATTACATTTTTTTTACTGGGTAGCTTTCTAAAATAATGTTCAATTAATGAATAATGTGAAAACATGAATGATCAAATCAATCTAATTAATTTGTTTTCTATAACAATTCTGAACAACATCAGGGCTTAGTAAAATACTGATTTAGATAGAGACTATGATAGAGATAAATACACTTCTAGTTATCAAACCTGGCCAGAAGGCTTTTTCATTATCCATAGAACTGAATAATCAAGTTGGCTGGTGGCCTGCGATTTGTATTTTGCTATTTAAAAGGATGGGTCAAAACTGCCATCATATATGTTTTTCAATCCTCTCAAATTCCCATATTTTTCTTACCTAGAAATAATCTAAACACATATTTTATTTAATTGCTTCTATCACTGGGTTTGATTCATCCTTAGGTTTCTGTGGTTTACACTAGTGTATTCTAAATTGGAGCCTCCCTGATGATAGAAAACTTTGTTTGAGCTGAAGTTACACTAAGGCTAGGGATAGACATTACACATAAATTGGTTTGAGTGATCAGAAACTGGTTTAAACCTGAAACAAAACAGATGTTTAGTGAACATAAACCAGTTTGAAAATGGTTGAAACCGGTTTGAGGTAAACCTGGTTGAATGTAGTATCAGACTTAACTGATTTGGCTCAAACCAGTTTAGGCAATGTCTGTCCCAGACCCCTTGCTGGTTTAAGACTCCCCCAGCATTCCTGCATGCTCTCTGGGTTGGAGGGGCTCTCTGCTCCACAGCAGAGATGGCCCCTCCCCTCTGCTCCCTGGCTGCAGCTCTGGCAGAGACTACAGACACAGCTGTGTCTGCCTGCTTCCCCCTGCCCTACCCCTTCTTGCTGTTGACTGCTCAAGCAGGAATCCTTACTCCCTCCCTCCCATCTCCCACAGCACACCCCCCAGCCCCACGGACCCTAGGCATGTGGTATGCTAGCTAATGCTGAGAGATGTCTGTATGTGTGCCTTTCCAATTTCACTGGGACAGGCAGACAGAACAGTGACCACAGTGGAGCTAATCAACAGGTCAGCTGGTAAGCTGTTTAAGAAGAGTTTGTACTAATGGAGAGAGGCTATTGTTTTGCTGATGGGGTGATAAACACTGTTATCATCCCCCTGCTGGTTTGCTCACCTGTCAGTTTGCTGCAGACAGTATAAAGAAGCAGGGAAGGAGACTGAAAAGCTCCGTATCATCAACAGATGCATGTACTGCACACTGCCCTCTTGCCTCAGAGTGGTAGCAGGGAGCCTGAGTCTGGCAACACTCCCAGCCCTTGAGCATCCAGTGGGGAAAAGCCTGCGATGGTGCAGGCAGACCTCCCTAATCAGAACATCCTTCCAGAGCCTGGCCATGCCACCCCTTAGCTCAGCACTATGTAAGGCAAGGGAGGACTGCTCTGGCACCTCCCAGAGTTTAACCTGAGCCACTGCAGGCATGTGCCTGAATTTCCTCAGTCCAGAGAGAATGTCTGTCTGGTTACAAATTGGTTCAACCTAGCCAGGCTAGACTAACCTGCAAAAGATGAATCAATTCAGGCTCAGGCTTTCTGAATGTCT
Organism: Gavialis gangeticus; assembly: GCF_001723915.1. Classification (NCBI taxonomy): domain Eukaryota; kingdom Metazoa; phylum Chordata; order Crocodylia; family Gavialidae; genus Gavialis; species Gavialis gangeticus. Next base: position 12,436,104 of record NW_017728995.1, read on the forward strand.
GCCCCTAGCCTAAATTCAGGTGTCTTGAGTCTTTTTCTAGACCTGCACATGGGGCAGTAGGGAACTAACATGATGCTGACAAAGGTAGCCTCTACTAGTGTGGCTTCTGTGCATTCTCCCCACTTCACTTCTTACATCTGAAAAAAGCAGTGGTAAGAATATTGTCTCTTCTCACCCTAAGTTTCATTTCCTTAATGTGGAGCTGAATGGAGGTCACTTGACCATCTTGGGTGTATCTATATGTGACTTTAATGTGAATTTAATAAATATTAAATATTAAATATTAAAACGTCACAAAAAACATGCTCTTTAACTAATGCACATTAAACCAGGTTAATGTGCCTTTTTCTAGTACCTCACAATGGAGGTACTAGATTTAATGAGCATTAGCTAAAGCATATTAATGAATGTGTAGATCCACGCCTTGTTAGTGAGGTCAATACCTTGAAGCCACATAAAGGATCTCAGCTTCTACAGAAAATAGTTTGAGGTTACATTTTAGCTGGGTATTTTTAGGTACTGAGCTCTCAGATTCCCTTTTTTATTACCTAAAAGGATATTAATAGTATACACTTAAAAGAAAGCAATCTGCATAGCAAACAAAAGTACCATACAATGCAGAAGACACAAACTATACTGATTATGTGCTATTCCCATGTATGTACATGGATAAAATTGTAAATGGACCTAGAGTTCAAGTAATCTGAAAAAATAGTTTACTGTGATACTAATTCATATGCAAAGACAATTATAAACCATTGTTTGATTTTTCATATTTTTGGAGACTGATAAGAGGAGTTTTTTGTGATAGTAAATTCTGCACAGAGTAGCAATGTGCTAGGTCCATATTGTGTTTTATTTAGGAAAATTTGACATATACTTGAAGGTGAACTAGCTCATACAAATAAAGTATGTATGTTATTTTTTATTGGCTATGATATTCCTCTGCTTCAAGGAACTTAAAGTTGTTTTCAACCTATTCAGTATATAGTCTCTTCAGTTATACAACCAAGAGCCCTTCAAATGCTTAAAAGATCTTGGGCTTTTACTGTTATTCTATTACAACAATTCAACCTTTAAATCAGAATTTTAAGATCTTTTTATTAGGTTTGTTATTAAGAAATTTCAACTTAAACCTGAAAATATTTTTTTCCAATCAAATATTGTCTTTATGTATATTATAGCTAGTTGTCCATCAAGATTGATGGATTTCAGGGAGTGTTTACATGGTTCCCTTCACCCCCTTTCAGCCTTCAGGGCCGGCCATGTAAAGATGCCCTCCACAGACATTGTGTCCTCCTCCAGCCTCTGGTGCGGGGGCTCCCTCTCCACGGCCACCTCTGCCTCACAGTGGAGCTTCCCCCTGACTCCCCTCCCCTTCCCTTCCCTTCCCGTTCCCCTCCCTCCCTCTCTGCCACCTCCCCCTCCCTGCCAGCTACTGTTGGGGTCTGGTGGGGGGGCACCACCACCATCATGATCCCCACTGCCCTCCCTTTCTCCCTTCCCTGCTGCCCAGCCCCAACAAAAGCTGCCACCATGACCCCCCCTTTGCTTCCCCCTGCCCTGCATTCACCTGGGCCCCCACAGCCTCTCTCCCTCCATGCCATCTCCCCCCTCCCTGCCAGCTGTTGTTAGGGCTCCCTTCCTACTGCCCTCCTTCCCTCCCTCCTCACCACCCAGCCCCAACAACAGCTGCCATGGTGAATCCCTGTCTGCCACCATCCCCTCCCTGCCAGCTGTTCTTGGGGGTGTGAGAATGGGTGGCAAGGGGACACCGCCACCGTGATCCCCCCCTTTTCCCTCAGTCAGGGAGGCATGGGGAAGTCCTGCTGCTTGGGCATCCAAGGCATGTTCGCCACCACAAGAAACTTGTCTATCAGTGGCTTGAACTTGGGCCTGCACAGCCGGTCACCACCTGCCCTCTCAGCAGCGCATGTGAAGTTGGCTTAAAGCATGGCAGGCAGGCAGACACGCAGACAGATAGACTAAGCCCCTTACATATGTAGAATAACAGTTTCTTTCATATTGTTGCTATTCCTTTTGTTCTTTTGTGAAGAAAAAAAAGGAGGGAAATAATTCCAATGGTATTAGAGAAAAAAACAGATTTTTGTCATTCTTGTTTTGTTTTTATATAAGCAATCTTGATATTTATATAAGCAATCTTGATAAGCGATTACTCATCCTTCTAACACAACATTTAATCTTCTGATTTTATCCTTTTTTTCTTCTTCCATTTAAAAAAAATGACCAAGGTATACTTGAGTGCAACTCCTTAACAGATTTAGGTAAATATTAATAAATAAAGTTATTTTCTTGCTCTCACTGAAGTTCATAACAAACTCTCCATTGACAATGGAGAAATACTGGTCCTTCACCAGTATGTACAGCAGTAGCTAATAAACATATTACTGAACAGTGAAAGGAATATTCACCTTGTACAATCCAATATACTATCTTGAAGGTCAAGTTTCATACATCCTTCCATAAACACTGACTTTTATTTTGCCTGGGGCAAAAGATGATGGCAAAAGAGGACTAACATGATGGACATGTGGAAAATTTTACTCATTTCAGGTGACAGGCTCTTCCCAAGGGTGGCCTGGGCCCTCGGGCCCTCATGTACTCAGCACCTCTGCATCCTCTCATACTCTAATTGCTCTGAATCAGATAATGTTACTATTGCTCTCACTGAATAATAATTTATCTCTTTTCCCATGCCTCTCAGTTATTCCAAATTAATCTTGACAAAAACTGGCATATCATACCATGCTATGACATAGTCCTATATTATCAACTGTTACAAGTTAAAATGGCAGAAATGTAGGTTTTCCTACTTTTGTGAGAATTTTTTACTTTTAAAATCTTGGTTTTAGTGATATTAAACCCAAATCTTTAAAACACAAACAAATGAAATAACCTCATAAATTGAAAGTTTTATAAATCTCTTATTTTGGAAACACTATCATGTAGCATTTTTTACATGATATGTATTTCACAGGATCCCACAGTTTCTGAATGAAAATGGTCAGTTAAATTCAGCTTCTGCTAAGGCTATAGGGTACGCAGGTACATGATAGTTCTGCCATGTGGACTACTGTGGGTCAGAGAATCCATGGCTTCAGGACTCTTTGGCCAGCTCAACACCAGGGATCCAAATCTAAGTCCTAGTTAGATCTGGGACTCCCCAGCTATTCAGGTTGCAGACAGATGTTAGGGCCCCACTCTAACTTATGGAGCTTTACATTAAACTCCATGAGTTAAAGCGTCCCTCACCCCACCCCACAGACCTATTGGGTTGTGGGGGAGGGGAGGCGGAAGAAGGGAGCCTGCACTGGCCCATGCCAGCAGGAGGGGGTGCTCCAGCCACCATCCAGAAGGCTGCCAAACCATGCCCAGCCCTGCCCCTGCACAGCTAAGCAAGAGAGCTCCCCGCTACTGAATGTCCAGAGCTCAGGCAGTGAGGAAGGGAATGGGGCTCTTTTGCCTCACAGCCCCACACCCTGGAGCATTGGGGGGAGTTGTTTTGGGCCCCTGAGGCAAGGGGACTCCATTCCCCACTCCTTCCCCTCATCTCTGGCCATTCAGCAGTCAGAAGCAGCCAGTGTGGATCTCCCAGATACTGAATGGCCAAAGATGAGCAGATGTGAGGGAGGGGAATGGAGCCCCTTCACCTTAGGGGCCTGACCCAGCTCCCCCTCCAGTACCCCAGCTGGGGTAGCTAGTGGGGGTCACAGTGGGAGGGGGCTCCATTTCTCTCCCTGCCTCCCACCTCTGGCCACTCAGTAGCCAGCATCTCCCTCTCCTTCCCCCTCACTAATAGCCCCTAGCCCCACCCCTGAGTGAAAAATTAACCCTATATGGAACACAAGTTTGCACTTCAATATAATACCTGATCAAACCAGAGTTAATTTTTCATGTAATCAGTCATTTTTAAAGTACTCTGCAGCCATGCATGTGTGTTAAGTCACAGCTGTAGAGAGCTTTTAGGGGCAAGGTCACTCAAAAACTCACTCCTGTTTCCCACCTCTGTGTTAGTGAACTTGAAAGCTTTGTCAATGGTTGGGTCTCAGGGTTTCTGGGCTCTCTGTCCTAAGCATTTCTATGGCTGTGTAACCTGGGTGCATCCAAGTATGTGCTCCCCTCTCCAAATAGAAGGGATGGGTGGCCAGGCAGGAGTCCTGTGAGCCGGATATGCAATACTAGCCCATTCCCTTTTTTTTCTATAGAGTCAGTCCAGGACAAAAATAGTTTAACTATATAAATTTATTATTATTATATATATTATTAATATCACTTTGGGGGGTTTGTGTGTGTGTGTATAATATGTGTGCGTGTGTGTGTATTGTGTGCGTGTGTTTATATACAGTTAAACAACAACTTACATTAGAAATAACACTATATAAGGTGCTACCTACAAAATATGAGAAGCCTGCACATGCTTCAGTGTATCAGCGTCACTGAGTACTGGAGACTCCCCTTTGATGCTAGGAGCCTTGGCACTGCTCAAAGAAAATGGGAGGGGGAAGGAGCCCCATAACCTCTCAGCCCCTCATGGGCTTCCTGGGGATGCTTTCCACACAGGGCTCTCTGCTAGACCCCTTCCAGGGGCTTCCTCTCCTGTGGGACCCCTTTCCCTAATAAGTCACAGCTCCAATGGGTGATGTGGGGTCCATGTCACCCCAGCTGACACAGACACAGGCCTCTGGCTCCTGCAGGGCCTCCGATCTCTCACAGCCCTGTGCCCCACTTCAGGCACCAAGGGCTCTGCCTGCTGCTCATGGCTGGGGGCTGAGGCCACCTTCTGTGGCTCTGAGGCCTGGGACCAGCAGCACACTGAACATGTACCTGAGTTCTGGTCATGTGCCAGGAAATGGTGTACTCGAGTCACCTTGAGCAGCTCCCAGGGTCGGGGTCCTGCTGGACCGTGCCGCACCATGCTGCTGGTTCCCTCCCCAAGCGTTATTTGATTGGTGGGAACAGTCAGGCAATGGCCAATGAGCTTGCCACAGCTGCAGCCCTAGAACACACCAAATACTGGGCATGCTCCAAGACTGCAGTTCCTAGAATCCTTTCCCAAGACTTCCAGCCTCTGATTCTCAGTTTCACAAGAGGAATTCTGGAAACTTGTAGAATCCCAGTTCAGGCTTGGATCTCCCAGTGCTTTCAGAGTCCCAGCTTTGGGGTGCAAAATCTGTAAGCCTTGAAACAGCCAGAAGCCTGAAGCCATGTATTTTGGAAGGTCCAAGGTCCTCAGAGCAGGGCAGGCTGCACAAACCAGGCAGGGTTTGACTGAAGCCCTTCTTTTTATTTGCTAAAAGTTCAAACCCAAGGTATCCCATACAGAACATTTCCAGTTCAATTAATTGTTTGTTGAATCTTAGTTCACAGAACCTTTATAACCAGTTCTAATCGCAGTGATGCTGTTTTTGATTGTACCAGACTGTACAACTGTGTAAGATTTTATAACATTTAATTGTTCATCCAACTATGTACTAGATAGATACAAGCATTTTTGCCAATGAGAGTGTTGTACTACTGTTACCAATTTTGCATAGAATAAATTAATTGGAGTGGAAGCCCAAAGGAAGCAAGTAATTTTCCTGTACTCTTGTTCACAAATAGTCTGGTCTTTCTAGCTGAGAACATCTCTACGTTTAAAATTGCTTCCCAATGCTGCATGTTAAATTGCAAATCAAAAATAGGGATTCATCATCAGGTTTAAAGAGATATCTCCTATTTCTAGTGCACTTAAACAAATAATGTGCATAGACTCAACTTAGTTCAATCAACTAGACCTAAGACTGAAAAATTATTTTAAACCAAATGTAATCAAGGGTGAAATCTGGCAGATTCAATACTTCTGAGTCCAAGGTTTTCTATATAATGGTTTCCTCCTGAGTACAAGCTCCAGTAAAATATAATGAGGTATCATTTTCCACACACTAATCTATACAAGATAATGAAGGATATTAAAAATGTATTGTAGTTAATATACTGATTTCAGTTTTACATTTCCCTAACTCCCTGTCCATCTTGCTTATTTTCTTTCCAGCTAACTACTGTAAACTGAAGCAGGAATGACTAGTGAGAATGAGTAAGGTTTGCAATATGTAAAAGAAACATCAGTAAACAAGATTTGTAAAGCAGCAATAAAGGACACACATTCTCCAGGGACTCTTTAAAAAACTGTTGTCTTTAGTGCACTCAGGAGAATCTTATATACTGATGATAGCTAACAGGTTAAGTGAAAGGAAATGCTGACTGTTTCACGTTCACAATACTACGTGCTGGCCCATAAAGTATAATGAAAATCCAAGAGAACACAAGCTCAGAATTATACACTGAACCATAAATGACAAGTAAAATGACTAAAGTACCATTATGTCTGTCCTGGCAAAATGTAATCTATTTTCTTTTTAATTATAAGAAATCACTTTCAGGTCTGGAGAGATTTTCCCTTGAAAACAACGATGTATTCTGCCATTTTCTTCCAACTGAAAAGAAAAAGTAATTGTGTCTTTTAGTTCGACAAAGTGATGATGTTTTGCCTCAATGTGCAGTATGGTGACTACTAATTATATCAGTAAGCAATAATGCCACAAAATTCTTGAGACACATACTTGCTGATACTCAGAATCTGTTTTTAAGTCATGTCAATAGGATAATATTTTCCTGCAAAAGTTGTTTGTGTGTGTACAAGGGAAGACTTTGGCAGTATCAATCCATCAGTACCTGTCTTCCTTCTAATATCTGTCCACCTATTTGTTATTAATGCTTTAAGTTATACAGGTAATATTCAGAATGCTCCAAAAACATTATAGGTTTGATATGGCTGAGGGATTCTAATATGACTAAATGTAAAGCAATTCATTGTGGAATGCATTTTCTCTTATGGCATTTGGCAGGCATCTGGAGGTTTTGCACATTTTCTAGACCATTGAGCAGCAATCATCCATTCAGATGAGGTAAGCATATCCCACATGAAACGTTTTCAGTCATACCAGTGTGGTAGGTATTACTAGACTTTGGCCCTTCCCATATTTTTCTAACACTGTGAAAAACTGATAGATTCTAAGATAAATGTGATCATCAAGTCTGACCTCTTATATAATGCAGGCCAGGGGATGACTGTCCTGAATTAATTCCAATTTAAAATAGAGAAAATAAAAAAAAAGAAAACCCTCTGACTATGATTTAAAATTGCCATTGATAAACAGTTCACTCACAACCATTAGTAAATTATTCCAGTATTTTTCTTACTGTCTAAAAGGAGAGTGCTGTATGCAGGGGCAAGTGCATGCTGCCCAACACCAGAGCCTGGCTAGCTGGAGCTGGATTGCCACTGCTGCAGGCCCAGGACCCCAGGTATGTCTGCTGCCAGCACAGTTGCTCCTCTACTCCACCTAGGACAATTTGCCACATGTTCCCCAGAAACAACTAGCACCAGCACAAGGTTTGCCATGGCTTCTTGTCCCCAGAGAAACAAATGTTCACACTCACGTAGATGCAGCCCCTAAGTCTTTGTGTCAATGTAGACTTCATTACCCACTATTTTGTTTTATTCTATGT
>NW_017728995.1:12444103-12454617 GCF_001723915.1 Gavialis gangeticus
ATATATAAAAGACTTAGATGTATATTTATCTACAGATATAGGTATATATAGATACATATTAATGCCATAGGACCAAAATCCAGTTCTGGTGAAACAGTACTTCCACATTGTAATGATTTTCTCTTTATTTTTTGAAATATAATATTTGGCTTTTTAAATTCTGGTAATATATGCCAGTGTTGGTTTAGCACAGGGGCAGACAAAATCTGACCCATGGACCAGATTGAGTTCACGGTGAACTCCATTTCCCAACAGCCCCTGCTTGCATTGCTGCAGCCAGTTTCCATGGAGACCCCAGTATTGGTGGCACTGTGACAGCGTGGGGTCAGAAACAACTCTAAGAAGATGACAGGACACACCTTTGGAGACCACACAAATATACTCACTCTGTCTATGGATATGCTAAACCAAGAGGCCCACCTGCCCCACTTCAGAGAACCTCATATCAATCCTGTGAACAGGGTACTTAAACTACACACCACTTTAAGAAAGAAGCCAATAGTGACCACAAAGGTAAGTTGAATATGAGGCTACAAGTTATAGTGGGAGAATTGTAGCAACACCCAGAAAAAACATATGTTTCTCTTTTTTCTACACGCTCAGCAAAACCACAGACCCAGCCATAGGTTACATCTTTTTAAAAATATAAACACCAGTACTCCAAGCAGTGCTATATTATTGGTCTTTCCAATGGTGTATGAAGAGGTGATTTTTTTCTCCTTACTGCTCCTTTTTGCTACAGAGCTCATATTGGTTGTCTCTCGACTAGGACCCCTTGTCCACAACCATTCTTTTCAGGATACAATGCCACGTAGGTCAGGTGTAGCCTACATTCATTTTTCTTAGATGTAAAACTTTGTATTTGGTTACATTACAACACATGTTTTTTGAACTGGTCAAGTTTACCAAGTCTTCCGAAACGTTCTGTTTGTCTTCCTGTCCCCATAATTAGTGACTTCCTGTCCTCATAATTAGTCCCTCATTCTTCTGTGCTCAGCAAATTTTAACTGGCATGATTTTATAGTTACTTCCATGTCACTGGGTGAATCTACACTTTCAATTCAAGCGTGATCAACTCCGCTTAACATCTCTTGGCCTCAGTGTCTACACGTGTGCACAGGACAGCAGCAGTTTGAGCTAGTGTGGAGCAGCTCTGGACTAGCAGTGGGCTCGGGGATGGGGGGGGCAGCACTGGGCTGCAGGTTATGGCACCAGGTGGCAGAGGGGCTGGCTGGGGCACAAGAGTGCCCAAAGAGCAAAGCTGTGTGGCTAGGTGGCAGACAGGGGTCTGGCCACCTTCTGCCTAGGCTGACTGGGTACAATTTACATCTTGGTCAGCATTTATAGTTGTATCTTCTGGCAGTCTAAAAGCATTGCATGTATAGACTGTGATGCTTTACACCACAGCAAATTAGTCTACTGCACAGTTAAGCTCATGTGTGATGCACCTATTAATGGAAAAGTTGAATATCATTGCTCCTAACACTAATACCCATGGAAGCTCATGAAATTGCCACCATAATTATTTAATGAAAATTCTCCATTGCTGACCATTTTCTGAGATATGTCAGGTAATCCATCTTTAGTCCATTTAACATGTTTTTTTCATTATATTATCATGATAAGGTTTAAACAAAAATCAGAACATCACATAAATGAAATGCCTTACAAAACTCTAATTACATTCTATTTATGCCATTACCTTTTGTCAACTTAACTCGCAGTTTTCTCAGAGAATGAAATCAGGTATTTCTGACTAGGCCTATTTTCCATAAAACTAAGCTGACTGGAATTAATATTATTTCCAGTCCTTAATTCATGAAAATATTCTGTGGGCTCCCCTCTTCCCAGTCAGCCATCTGCTCTCATGATAAACTTTGTTTCTTCTATGCTTTTTTCTTCATTTGTGTAATGTGCAAAACTCAATTCACTTAGACTGGCTGAAACTACAATGTTTTGGAAAAGTGAGTGAAATTTAATAGCAGCACCATGCCAAATTAAAATAAACCCAATTCCTTTGTATAGCTATGCCCTTCTATCAATAGGTTCTCCCCATAAAGGCAGTCTCTTTAGAGGGCAGAAGATAAACTTGCCCCTAACTTAGACCTTACAATAGTACTAATAAGCCAAATACTAAACTGGTATAAAAATGAAACTCAGATATACTGGATTGGGCTATAAGTCCCTGAGGTAGGCATATGGAAAACTGTGGCCAGGTATAGATGGTCAGTTTCCCCTGGGAGAGTCACTTTTCTTCCAGTAGAAACCATGTATCTTTAAAAGACTCTAGAATAAGCCAGATGGAATTAATCATTATACTGTGCAAAGGCTTCTTTTACTCAACACTGGGCTAGAATTCAGACATCCAGATGAAGCAGACCTTTCGGTCTTTTTGGCCCCGAGTGATTTATAAAGAACACTAAAGGCACAGAGGAATTAAGAAACAAATAGGGCAGTAAGGGAATATAGAGGGTCATTTTTAAATCTCGGTATTATTTTTTTTTACAATGCAGCCACTACATAGAGATTCTCCTTTTTAAATGTTTTTGCACTAGCACCAGAAGTACATCTTGCCTTAAATCAGTAGGCCAAGCCAGGATTAGATTTTAAAAAGCTTCTTGTTTTCAAGGCTATGTGTAATCCACTTGACTACACTGTTCCTTATAGATAAAACTTTTGTGTGGATGCTATAATGCTATAAAATAAATAAGACAAAACTGTTTTAACTTATGTGCCTAAACATCAGTTTTCTAGGTACCTGTGTGGCTTTTTTGTACTTATGCACAGTTTTCATTTCTTTTAACCTTTATTACACAGGCAGCATGGACACTTAAACATATAAACATATACTGAGCTATGGACTGGATGGGCAGATATACAGCTATGCACCCAATGTAGATAGGTTAGTCACAACATTGATGCCAGAACCGCCCCCCCATATCAAGTAGACGTTAGATGCTGAAAGCAGAAGTGCCTCCCATGTTTCAAACTCTCAGTGGGTGTGTCTACATGTGCATTAGATCTGGGAGCAGTTAACTCACGAGTAAATGCTCCCGGGCAGGCATCTGCACATGCAGGGAAACAGGAGCAGATTAGCTGCTAATGGCAGAAAACTCCTTCCCCAAGCCATCAGTGGAGCGGCTATTAGCTAGCTCACTGCTAGCTGCCCCATCAGTGGATCAGGGCAGGGGCTGAAGAGCATGTTCTCCACTTGGCTCCATGAACATGGAGCTGGATGGGAAACAGGCTGGGTAGCTTCTCCCATACTCAGCTCTGTGAGTGCAGATCTGAGTGGGGAGCAGGCTCTCCAGCTCCCACCAGCACCAGCTTTGCAGTCACAGGGCTGACACTGAGTGATAAGGGTCTTCCAGCTCCCTGCTTTCTAATTGCAATGGCAAAGCTGGGGCTAGGAGATAAGGAACTCCCAGGCCCCAGTCCCATCATGATCTTGGAGTGGGACATAGTCCCCACCTGGGCGCTGTCAGTGAAAAAATATTAGATTTGTGTGCTGCCAATACAGAAGAGTCAATCCTGACATGTGCAGATAGCCTAGGCCCCATGTCCCCTACCCAACCCCTGGGCCTGGTAGTCATCCATGACCTACTTTTCAGCTTCGCACATGCTCAGTCGCCCACAAAACCTGATCAGGCGCATGCTCAGTCTTTCTGCAACATGACATAATCAGACTAGAAATTTCTTTGCAGGATAAGATCTGATTGGCCACTAAATTCTTATATAAGACCTGTGAGCCCCCACTGGGGGGTGGGTTGGTGGTGATTAGTTGTTGGAGGTGGGGGCGTTCGTTGGTCTTGTGAGTGAGGGAGAGCTGCTCGATCTGTTAGCAGAGGCTGCTATCAGCAGGGACTGCGTGACAGAGAGAGATTGGGATCTCAATCCCCAGGTCCTCTCCTCACAACCCAGCACTCGTTTTCCTTGACTACTTTGGCTATGGTTTCGGCTTCCTCTACCTGGCAATTGACCTCGGCACGGCTATTCGACCATTCGTTTGTCCACCTGGACTGGCGTCACGACTCGTTCTTCATTCTTCACCTCATTACAGTTTAGTTGTTCGTTTTGTTCCTTTAATGAGCCGTTGACCAGCCCTGGGACTATTAAGTTGAGCAGCCGCCCCTAGCTCCGGCTAGATAGCAAGGGCTCACTTAAGAACCCCGTGGGCCAACGGACCCCTCCGTTGGTTGTATTTACTGTAACTGAAGAAAGCAACTCTACCTACGCCTTCTAAGCGTAAGTCAAATAAATCACCTTTGTTTAAAACCATCATGCTTCCATGCCTCAGAACTCCACGCCAAAAAATCCTGCCTGTTCCGTGTCCAATTGCCACCGCCCAGCTGCCCAACCATGACACCGTGAGCTTGGTTAACCGACTCTGGGACAGGCGCCAGCAGCAGGCAGCTTTCAGGGACAGGGAGCAATCTCCGATCCCCCGGTGGCTGGCTGACTTCATCTACATAAGTGCCTACTGAGCAATTATTAATCACACGTAAATTTGTTAATTGCATTTGTAGGTAGCAAATTTACTTATGAGTAGTGAAGTTTACTGTGCAGTAAGCATATGCACACGTAGACGCAGACGCTGACTGGGCACAGCTACATGAGACACTATGAGCTGATTGCTACCGTAGAGTAGCATTGCTGACACTAATCGTGTAACCCAAGTACACTCAAGGGTGTGTCTTATTCTCAATTGGATGGGATGGGTAGGCAGGAGCAGGTGATGTGAGAGGGATGCCAGAATTTCAAGCAGATCCCTCTTTTCTCTATAGAGTTAGCCCAACCCCAAAGTTCTTAACTGTATACAGTTTATTGAGTTATAATATACATAATCATAAAACTAAATATCATATGCGTATATTTACACAGTGAACTTTAACTGATAACCAAGGGCAAACCCTAAATAACACTATTAACCCATCACAATAAAACAATTTCAGCAGCATCAATGCAATATATCACAATTCAACATTTCAATTACAAAATATAAGGCGCAAACAGGAACAATCTTAATAACACCTATTCCTTAATATAGTCCCTGACCCATGGCAAGAGACAGTCCTCCTTCCAATGGGATCCCTTGGGGGTGTCCAGGAAGCATCAGGGGCTCCTCCCCTTAGGGCTTTGACTAGGTGGGGGGCTGCTCACCTAGCCCCTTCTCTGGGTTTACCCATCCCAAACATCTTTCCCCTGTGGTACTCAAGGGCCTAATGACTCACGCTCCCTCAGGTAGCGGTGGTCAGGGTGCAGCTCGATGGGGTCTCCACTGCTGGAGTGCCTCTCCAGGCCTCTCCCACGCCACTGGGCTCCTCCCCACCTTGTGACCCATTCTGGCCACCGAGGGTTCAGTTCCTCTCAGCTGCTGCACTACTGCTGCTGGCTCCTGGGTGCTGAGCCTCATGCTGCAGCACTACTATTTCCCCATGCCCTGTCTCAGCACTGAGGGCTCTTTTAGCACAGGCCAGGCCTTCAGGCTCTGGCCATCCATCCTTATGCCAGGTGGCAAACCCAAACAGTCTCCGCTGCTTCCTGGCTCTGCTCCCGAGTCTCTGCTGCTCCCTGGTTCTGCTCCCTCGTGTGCGGCTTGCACACCTCCCTGCCTGGCCACCTGCCAGGTTACTCACAATGATGCCTGATCTGCCCTGCCATGAATCTCAAGGCTCAGGCCCATGTACCACCCTGCGTACTGTGTGGTCCACTGGACCTCCAGGTTTGCAGGCTCAAGCCACTGCTTGCAGCTCCCAAAGCCTGAGCTTCATGCACTGAACTGTGATGGCCCCAAGCCACTCCCAGGGCTGGGTCTCCTTGCACTGTCCCTGTGCACTGTCAACAGCCCAAGCGGTCTTGCACTGCTCCCAAGGCTGCTCCTCCAGTGGCAGCTTCAGAAGCCTTGGGCCTACTGCCCACAGGGGGGAGAGCTCCACAGATTTTCTTGACTCCACTCTCCTTAAGTCCCTCACTGGGCATGCAGCTCCTTTTATATGCTCCAGGGCTCCACTCCTGGAGTCTTCCAGATCAGACAGTTTACAGGCTTCAATCAGGTCCAGGGGAGCTCTTCTCCCCCTCCCTGCAGGAAAGGGGCGTGATGTTATTTTTCTGGCTGCCTCCTGATCGGTGGATGGGCTCCACGAATGAAAACAGCAGGATCTCAAGCCTGGGATTCAACCCAAGCTCTGAAAGGTGAGCCTGCTACACATGCAGTGATGATACCATGCAGTAGTAATGAGCTACTGCACAGTAGCTGATTGCTACTGCATGGTAGTGACTGGCAAAAACCATGCAGTTACATGACTGCACAGTAATGCTGGTTACTGCACAGTCATTCAGTACTTGCTTATATAAGTACTAAATGACTGCGCAGTAACAACTGTGCAGTCCGCTGCACACATAGACAGGGCTACTGCACAGTAAATTATGCTACTGCACAGTGAAGTGTCTCATGCAGATGCACCCAGTAACTGAGTAGTTAGGCCACTTGCTCAGGAAATTGGTGACTTTTGAGTGTTAGACTCCTCTCACCTAGCTATTCTCCCAGAATGGCACTCTAACTACCAGGCCCCAGGTTAGCATTATCCAGTCTGTTCTCCAGACCTCCTTTTTGAGCTGAGCAATCAGAAGAGGGATATCTGCAGGAACAGGAAGAATTAGTAAGTTGGCTGTTACACTAGCATGGATCAGGCCCTGGGTTTTAGTCTGGATTTCAATAAGGCAGAAACTTCCCCACTTATCTCCATCAAATGACTGACTATTAAATGCCAGGTGCAGTGGCTGAGCTTCAAAAGGCAGGCTGGTGAAGGTTTCTGATACTGTCTAACTTCTAGCAGGTTGGTTTGTTTACTATCCTGGTAAACTGTAGAGAGACAGGCTCAACTGAGTCTCCCAGATTTGCTTTACCCAGTCAGTGCTACTGGGATTAAAACATGAGAGCAGAGCCCTTTTTCATGTTGGGGGAGTTCTTACACCTGTGAATGCAGGTATGTGGAAGCACGGCTGCCCAGACAGTGCATATTCTACTGAGTATGTGCATATATACTTACTGATATGTATTCAGGTTATACAGATAATAGAACAGCAAACTGCATGCAAAAAAATGTCACTTATGAATATGCAGGTGAGTAAGTTCCAGTTATTTGCAAAAAGGGTAATAGAATTCTGCTCTTCGTGTCAACGTTGGCATAATTGGTTAGTTGCTTCTTTCAAACCAAGTCACTTAGAGGTTATTTATTTGCATTCCAATTAAAATCTTTAATTCAGGATTGAAGGCAAGATGATATTTGCTTTAACATCATTTATATCTTTCCTTTCCTTTAAGAAAAAATATAAGGAATGCATTAGCTCGCTGAAGTTATTTCTGCAGCTGCAACAGACACTACCCTGTTGCCATCTTATTATTGTTAAAGGTTTGGGGGTTTTTTCCGTTCCTCAATTTAAATTCTGACAGAGACTGAAGTATCATCTTCACTTCTAAAAAAGGTATTTTTTCCCTAAATCTCAAAATAACTAATTCTCATGAACTATCTTAAGGTTCATATAGGGAAAACAACCTTTATGGTTTACTGGCTGCATCTTTATGAAACGCTGACTGTGCAGTAGCTTGTTACTACTATGCAGTAGCATCATGTGGCATGAACCATGAAGTGATGCACTGCGCAGTTAGGGTCTCATGTAGACATGGCCACTATGAAGTAAACTTGCCAGGATCAGCCCTAAACCTACCAGGGGTTGATGTTGACTAGTTTACTCTGCAAAAAATTAGAGTTCCTTGTTCTCATTGTTTTCCTATCTCAAAAATATCTCATATGGGTTAGTTTAGTCCAAAGTAACCTATCTTTCAGAACTGTTAAATAACAATAAAGTTTAAAATAGAAAAGACTGAATTATGCCTCGTACTTTGTGGTGTTTGTTATCCTATTATGGAAAGACTAATAAGCATATTATTGATGCTGTGATAAGAATACCGTATTTAAAAAAACCCAACATCTTAGTAATGCATCTCCATGTTAGTAACAATTTTATATGGGTAGGGACACTCTTAATATGGTAGCCAATTTGTAACTCATTTAATCCCTTCTGTTTCAATATCCTCTTCCTTTTCCTGTCCATGACTCTTCATTGACTTTAAAAATTAAAAATACTTCATGTTTAAATTTAGGCATGCACTGCCTGAATAAAGGCAATAAGTTGCAACAGGCTCCTGTATGTATTTAAACAATGATCAAGCCACACTCGATATGTACCTGTCATTCTTTATAACAAGAAAGTCCTACCTTCAGATCTACACAGATCCCTTTGGAAATGTTTTGCAACATTTTGGTGTGAAAGCTTTTATAGTATACAGCTAATATATTTAAAGCTGAGTCACCTGATTGCTGATATGAAAGTGATATTTAAGTAGCTCACTGCAGATGATACCCTGCCTGAATCTTCATCAGAAGAAAGTTGTTCAGTGTTTCCAAGATAAACCCTAAGATCGGCATTGAGAAATAAAAGAATATTAATAAAAAGTGGACCTTCAATATCCTCCCATATTTAGATATAAAGCAAATCCTAAAACAACTCAAAAAGCCCAAACCACATGTATAGGTTTCCAAAATGACTTGGATTCATTGCTAAATGTAAATGATATGAGGCTAAAGCAATAAGTCCAATGAAAAGACAATTTTGTTCATTTTTTTTCTAGCAACCTCATTAGTGTGTGTCTGCAAGAAATTTGGTATCTGATTTGAAAATAGAAAACCAATTGGTAATAACAGGCAGCTCCTGCTGCTTTACACCCACAAGAAGCTCCTTCCTGGCTCCACAAAAAGGAGGCAGACACTACAATCCCAAGTCTTGCAGCATCTTTCTTCCAGACAATTGACCAAAGAAGGGAATTTACATCTCTAAGGAATAGTGCTGCATAATGAGAAGGAGACTATAGAAACAATTTAGTTTATGCTGCTTTCCTGTGCATATTCAGTATACTGAGCAATCTGGAATTTAGCAAGGAAATATCCATAAAATAGGCCTCTCCCAATTAATTGACTTGTATAACTGAAGAAGCATTAGCAAAAATGTTTCCTGTGTAGGAATGCTATGCGACTTGTTGAGTGGTATTTAAACAGGTATTTAAAAGTATAAAACTCTACATTCTGATTACTGAATACAGGAGTTGCCAATTACAGATAAAAAGAAGATATACAAATCAAGTACACAGGAAAAAGTATAATTTTCACTGTTGCATTTTTATTCAGCCAAGTATTTCCTTCCACAATTTTTTTCTTAAAAAGATGGAATTTAATCTTAATTATGAAAGCTGCTTAACTGGAATGAAAGCTACTCCCAAAGGTTAACCACATCTACTTCCTGGCTTTTCCAGCTCTGTATCTATGGCCTAGGGATAGGAAAACACTTCTTAGCCTATAATATTTTGGCCTCAGGGTATGTGTGTGCAATAGAGAGTACTTTGATATATTTTTTACTATGTTCTGGAAAAGAGAAGCACATCAATGACATCTAAATATCCACTAAATATTAGACCTTAATTTGGGCTAATGACAATCTGGTGAGAGTTGTAAAGAGAGTCCATTATGGGTACCAGTAAGGATTAGTTTAGGAGGTACAGAAATTATTAACTTACACACTTTAGAAAGTCTTGTTCTTCCTTTGCTTTTCATCTATGTTTTTTTGGAGACTATTATGAAATCCTTGGATTAAAGTCATCTGAAAATTAAGCCTGAAAAAGATAGTATATTTGCTGTACATAAAACTGAAATGAACTTCTAATTAGATACTAATGTTCAAACACACTCTTCTCACTGAAACTATATTTACTGTATGCAAAATCTGCACTCCCAAGTTAAAAAATCCATTCATGAATTAAATCCTTTCAGGGCATGAAGAGATACTGAAGCTTTGAAAGTTATAATTCTTCTTCACTAAATGTGTGTAAAAGCCCAGGGTTTTAGTTGACTTGGACAATCAATGCAGGTTACACAAATTGTCCTTATTGCCATCTCACCCACACTTGGAAAGAATAATGACAGACATGTTTGGCTTTGTTTTTGTTACTTTGGAAGATTTATTATCAGCTGCTTCTGTCTAAGGCCAAAATAAAATGACAGCTTGGATCTTTTAGAAGGAACCAGTGCATAGTGTGTGCCCACATTACCAACTATAATAGTATTTTTATTAAATTCAAGATCCTGGTGTCATCTGATATAAGAATCTCAGCTTTTGTTTAATCAAAAAATAGGTGATTTCTAGCACTCCTGCTTCTATTTAAAAAAACAATCTGGTGATCTGCTAATCTTCTTAAACCTACACGTGCTTAGGAAGCTGCTGTTTCTTTCTTTTCTTTTCTTTTTTTTTTTTTTTGTGGTCTAAATGGCCAATCCTATTAATGTAAAGGGTAAAACTAAAAATCTGGAATTATATCTGCTTCATTTCTTAGGATTTTAAAGGGATTGGAGGGACTAGGCTTGTAAATGTGTTCTTGATAATCACTGTGGCCCAACCCTCAT
>NW_017728995.1:12459617-12467932 GCF_001723915.1 Gavialis gangeticus
CTTTTTTTTTTTTTTTTTTTTTTTTTTTTTTTTTTGTGGTCTAAATGGCCAATCCTATTAATGTAAAGGGTAAAACTAAAAATCTGGAATTATATCTGCTTCATTTCTTAGGATTTTAAAGGGATTGGAGGGACTAGGCTTGTAAATGTGTTCTTGATAATCACTGTGGCCCAACCCTCATACAATGAAAAATATTAAGCTTTAAGTCACAGTGAAAATTTCCCCTGCTCAATGAAACATACATTTGCAAAATCAGCTGAGTTGATTACAGATCAGATGTTCTTCTAGAATTAGAAAAGACAAGAGATGAAAGATTGTTTCAGGAAATGTATATCAGCCTTCTAGAGGAGGTAATGGATCTAAGACCCATAATCAGCAAATCATGTTCTGCCCTACAACGTACAAGATGCTTTTACATTTATTTATTTTAAAAAGTATTTCCATAATTGATTAGCTAAAAATCTTCTGTCCCCTGTTCCTCACTGCAGTAACACTAGGTACATATTAGTGTACAACAAACTGCACAATACACAGTGAAATTGCTATGAAAATAAAAAAGCAAAAGAGCCACAGGAATGTAAGCTTCCTAAATAATAAAAAGGCTTGAATACATTTAAATATAAGTAAAAAATGAATCATCTCCTGCTTTTAGGAGCAAAATTATAAGGGATGAGATTCTTATGGGGCCCATGCACATTTTCATGGAACCCAATCTATGATCACATGGCTTACTTTAAGCAGTTGGATCATAGATAGGGTACCTGCATGTGCATGCATTTGCCACTGCTGGGAGCCTCTCAGGAACGTGAGCTAAGTAAGCCAGGGTTTGGTAAGGGGCAGATGGGATTGGGAGGACTAGAAGGTCTAGGGAGGGCTAGTTGGTTCATGGGGGTAAAGGTGATGGGTCCAGGGGGGATTTTGCAGGATTGAGCAGGGGGGATTGGTAGGTCTGGGCAGGAGGGGGTCTGGTGGGCCTTGGGCAGGGCCTTGTTTATCCATAGGTGGGGGCGGGTGAGGTCAGTGACTGGGCTTTCCCATCCCTGGAGCTCTTCTCTGAATGGACATGCTCTTAGGTGTGATTGAAGATCAGGTTGTGATTGTAGGTCAGGTTGTGCTTCTGTACTTGTTCACCAGTACTAGGAGCTGGGCCAGAAACGCAATATAAGTAAGTTGGGGTGGAGGCAGACACCAGTGGTGCTAGCAGGTTGGTGAGGAGGCAAAATTAGGGAGGACTGGTGGGTCGGGGGGTATTTCTGGGGCATGGAGGGGTGGAGGGAGCATTGTGGAGCTAACAATAGACTGGCTAGAATTGGTGGGATAGGAAGAGTACAATACCTGGGGCTGGAGCTGGGAGAAGCAGCTGGTCTTTCCCAGCCCCAGGGCTGCACGCTAAACATGTATAGATGTTTGTTAGATCAGGCCAACCATTTTTTTGCTTGATATAACCTCCCCAATTGTATGTCCAAATTGTCACTTAAATCGACCTAACCTAATTATGTTGATTGAGGTATAAGGTTTGCATGTGGAGGAACTAAGATTGGGTGGCCCTTTTTTTTTGTCTAACCTAATGTCCCTGAACACATTTACAGTTCAGCACTTAGATCAGTAGAATCCTAGTTAGGTCAATCTAAGTGTAATATCTGTCCATACCTGTGATGTGTAAATTACCAGTGTAAAAAGAAATTAGAGATTTTTGCTGGCTTGGGACCTTGTTTGTCAAATTCACTAGTATCTTTAACCATGACACCATTAGAAGACATTCACATGAATAGTGTGGAAGTGTAGCAGTAAAATATACTGAGCAAAGTGCTTTGCACATAGGTTTAATTATGTTGTAGTGTTAGATTCTTGTGCAGGGAGGAACCCATACCACCACTTCTTAATGTGTAGTTTCTGCCTTTCACAATGTTCACTTGGTATGAGTATTTGTTTTTCATTCTTCCATTACTAGCAAGCATAACTATATAATGTGTTTTACTATCTCCATAGTATGTGTGTGTTTGCTCTTGTTACTAGTAGGATACTTGGAGACATTTTGATGGAACCACATACCACTAAAATAGGCAGTTCTATCAAAATAGAAATGTTTTGAGAATTAGAATTGACTGATAGATTTTCATATTTAAAAAAGGAGAATACTAGTTGTGATACTGCCATAGCCTTCCATTTAAAAAAGTAAATATTTAAATATTTTAAATTGTATGTTACACATTACAATACAGATTTAAAATGTTTAAAAGTTCTACTTCAAAAGAAAATATTTTAATTTTCTAAAAATGGAAGACAGCCCCCAAAGCAACTTAAAAAAATTACATTGCAAAAAACTTCAATATTTTTGGCCACACCCAGGTGAGCACGGCTATGTGGTATGTGGCACAGACACATCTATGGAACCACATACCACACATTCAGTTGTACTTCTTGCTGCAAAAGTAAGCAGATGTCAAAAAAACCCATGAAAAAAACAAGCAGAGCGGTACGTGTAATGGCAGCATGCACTGCTCAAAGGCAGGGCCCAGCTGGCAAGTGCCACACTCCACTGCTGGCCAGTCCCCACATGGCAGGATTGCTGCTCATGCAGCTCCTGAAACCCTCCAGGTAAAGCTGCTGGGGCCATCCAAGTGCTGGCCCCAGCCTCTCCTACTCCACCCAGGGTAACTTGCCCCATGCCAGAGCATGTGTGGCTGGCACAAGTGTTCCCTGCCACCACTTGTCCCTGGGAAACCAAATGTCTGTGCAAGTGTGGATGCGGCTTTTGAGTCCAAGTCAAAATGAAGTTAAATTTCAGTCTCACAATCCTTTCTGAAATGGAACTGCTGTTTTTTCTACAGCTCTAATTTTGCCTTGAACTTATGCACCTTATGCAGATAAATGTCAGAGATAAAAATTCTAGAGTTCTGTTCCTGGCAGCTATTTAAATGGTTCTGGAAAACTTTGCTCAATAACATTTTCATGTTAGGCAATCGGGCTAAAATGATGCCTATTTTAAGTGACAGTATTTCAATGAACAATTTCAAATAGAAATAGGAACACTTCTTCATGGTTTTAGTTGCCAAGGATCAATACAGGCTTCTCTTTTGATCTTTCACTCACCTCTAAATTAATTACAAATTTGGTTAAATGTATCAGAGGGGCACTGCTCAGATGACCAAAAGGATTGTAAATTCACATAATCCTGTGTTATTACACTGATTGAATTACTCTAGGGAAAAATAATGTTATCTCAATACGACCTGATAAATGGTTATGTAACATAATGTTTCATAACCTAAAACTATAGAGGATAAATATCAAGAAATAATTCAAATATTTCCCAGGTATATAATGCAGTCTAGCATTTAAATATGATTGCTATCAGATTGTATTCTGAGTTTTGGACAGAAGTATATGGAAATAAATATACAGCCTAGTGCTTTCAAAGAACATTCCTTGAAGTAAGAATTGTGTCTGAATGCAATATTTACACCTTCAAGAGGGTTAAATGCAATTCTTCAGGAAAACATTTCTATTACAGTTAAGAAACAAATACAGGTAGATAACAGACAGCAGGTCAGGAACATATTAAATGAAAGGTCAGGTACAGATTAAATAAAAGATTGAGGCTGTCAATACTGTGGATTATGTTGTAGAATACACACAGTGGTATAAAACATGTTATTGATTTAAAGACGTTATTGCCAAAGGCTCATAGGTGTGATGAGATCTATTTACATGCTAATGATAATGTGTTTCTTTTATTCAGAGGTGAGTAAATCATTTTCTCTACATAAGAAGGTAGATAGATTTCTTAAACATTATTCACCATTCATCACTTTCAAAATACATCAGGCAGCATGCAGCAACATTAGGAAACTAATGTTTTCAGTACAGTTCAGAAAGTGATGCATTTCAGTATGGTTAAAAAAGAACACATAATTTTCATATATAAAGAAAAGAAGTGATGTAATTGGAAATGCAAATTCATTTAGGTCAACTTATTTTGTCCTTTTTTTTATATCTATCTTTCTTCTCCTTCTTTACATCCAAAACTTTATTTCATGCCTTAATCATATCCAGCCATCACAAGTAGGATTTTTTTTTTATCCTATGCAACTGTAATATCAGACCCTTGAGCTAAGTACAGACAGTCAAAAAACCTGAGGCTGAATCCTTTCAATCTTTTCAGGTTAGTCTAAGTTGTGTAGATTGAACTGATAAACAAGTGAACAGACTTTTGATTCTGAAAATGCAGCCACTTGCATGCAGTGGCTCAGGCCAGAAGCCAGGGGGTGCTAGAGTATGCCTTCTTGCTCAGCTGGAGCAGAAAGCTTGGGCCAAAGCTAGCCCACTCACCCTGTGGGTTGCAGTTGCAGGGGAGGTACAAAGTATTTTGGGATGCTGGAGGACTGTGAGTGAACTTAAATCTGGAGAGGATTGGGGATAGAAGTTCAATAAACCAATGTAACCTAAATCAGTTAAGTCTTATACTACATCCATCCACGTTTATCTTAAACCAGTTTTGGCCATTTTGAAAGTGGTTTATTTACACTGAACTTCTGTTGTGTTACAGATTTGAACCAGTTTCCAATCACTTATACCAGTTTGTGTGACTTCTGTCCCTCACTTTTAAGGTAAAAGGAAAAAATGCTTAATTTAATTTTCCCTATTTAATATGTTTTAACATTGCATATTTCCTTCATCATTGAGATTGTATAACACATTTTTCCTGATTTACAATTATTCAATGGTAAAAAGTATTGTAGATATAATAATTTATAAAATATAATAAATAAAAAACATTAAAAAGATTTAACTTTTAATGAGTGGTGTTTAGTTTAGTAGTTAATTATTATAGCTTATTTATACTATATAATAGAAGTATCAAGCTGTATTGATCCAGCCCATGGTATGATGACCTGGGCCAGATCAAGATGCAGTCTTCTTACCCACTGGATTTTCAGGGAAGCGGTGGAGGTGGTATGGCATGCGGCAGCTGCAATGGGGCCAAAGGCTGCAGTGGGGCAAGTGACAGCAGGGCCAGTGGCAGCAGGCCAAGCAGCTTCAGGGTAGATAGCAGCAGATCAAGCAGCCATGGGACAAGCAGGGCTGTGTCTGCACATCCCCTTACTCTCCCTCCCTCCCTCCCTCCTCCTGCAGCCAATGGCCATGTCCCACAGAGCCCTGTAGCCTTGGAGTCCACGTAAGGCCCCTGCCAGGAGCCCTACTAGCCAGATGGCTCCACAGGCTAGATCTGCCTCTTGTGCCATACATTTGACACCCCAGCTATATAATATTCTGAAAAAAATGAAGATTTGTCAATGAGGCCTCTCTAGTTTTATGGTCTAAGACTTCAGTGAATGTATGGATCTACTATGCTTCAAAAAAGCTAGGAGGTTACATATGACGTTAGCAACTAACCAGGAAACATAAGGACTATATTATCTAAGATAATAATCTTAAATCCGGCTGACATTTATCAAGAACTGTTATTCTTACAGCAGTATAAATTGCAATCCAATGTTAGCTATTAAATACAATGAATTGTGTAGATTATGACTATGACAGACTGTACTATCAGTTCTAGGTACCTATAAAATTGATCTTATAAAAGAAATTAATAATTAAAATGATGAGCTGAACAAAATTTTAAGATCCTAATTGATATGAGCTACTAGAAAAGTAAAGCGTTAGCCTTACATTTCTTGTAGACAAAAATATAACTACTACTTTTCCCAAGTGTGAATCTCTTACAAAGAGCTCCCTTAAACACCAGACAGATCCTTACAATATTGCCAATTCACAAATATTTCTGGGTTCAGAATGGCAATTAGCAGGAAAACCCCCCCAGAAATAAGACCTAACCAACTGATGAAGTGCCTGATACTACAAACTATTACGTAACCTCAAGTGCTGGTCATACAGACTCATCCTGGGGAATTTTCATTAGGGAAATTCAAGGATTGCTGAAAGCCCTTTAGTCCCAAGTGAAAAGTTGGTGCAAACCAGAAAAACAGGATATTTCATATACCGAGAGAGAAATTCAAAGCCTCACAAGAATTTTTAAATCAGGTTTTGAACTCATTTCTTCGAACACCTATCAATTTCAGTGCACACAAGATTTCCATTTAAAAAATGTAGCTTCTGTGGCAGACTGTCAACTACATTTTGATTTGAGATGCCCTTTTAATCTTCATTGTTTCCATCACTTTGTATTGCAACCTCCATGTTAGAGTATGTCAATGATAAAAATCGAGTCAGAAAATGGTTTTTGAACAGGTGTTGTTTGGGCATTTTAGTAATTGGATTAATCATTTGTTTTCCTTCTGACACTACATTTTGATATACAGTACATGATTCAAGAGACTGTCAACCAGGCCAGACCAGCATGGGCAAAATGGATTAAATCTCTTGTTACTGGCATATCACCCCTTCTAAATCCATTGGCTCTACTGTTGAAAAGCAGAGAGATGTTTATGCCCTCCTTAATATAATTACTACTCAAAATATTAAACTCTTTTTGCATGGGCAGATCTAGGATTTTGAAAAAGGGGGCGCCAATGATGTTGTGCATAATGACATATAACATAATATATCTTTTATTTTCCAGGAAAAAGAAACTAAAAATTTTACTAATATGGTATAGGCCTAGGTTTAAATTATTCAATTTAAGATTGAAGCAAAACAAACATAATTGTTATATTTACTGATTTAGCTTTCACACATGAAGATTTTCAGGTAGGTTTCTCTTCTATTTTGAAAATGTAGAAAGCCATTTTCTGACCCTGCAGAGTTCATAATTAATTGATTCATGTTAAATAATAGTCAGTTATGACAAAGAAAATTTGAACCCTTCCTTGTGGCTTATTAGGAAGTTTTCTTTTGTACATGTTAACAGCTATAAAATATTTACCTTTGTAATTTTGATTTGCAGTCAATCTGTTCTGTCTTCTTTCAGAAATAGCTGAATGTTTCTCACTGAAAATTTACTAACAGCTTAAGGAATAAGACTGACTAAACTCTGTTTTTTTTCTCTAGTGGGATCATATTAAAGCAAGAGAGATATATAAAATAGGATTCCTATAGTCCACCCATATATAGCCTTGCTTACTATTTGGAGTACAATAGCAGTAAACTCCTCCTCTCCAAGAAAGAAGGGGCAATAACACTGGACCCTTTTCTCTGGACTCTTTCCTCTCAAGAATGATGACTCACATTGCCTTTGCAATAGCTATCCAGTGTCTCTTCTTCACTGGAGCTGGAGTGTGGTACTGTAAGGACCTATCTCTATGTATGCTAGCAACCAGGCTGCATCTTATTGAATGGAAGGCCCAGATCAACAACCCATTCCTTGACATCTGCAGTTTCTTCTGTTGGAGTAGTGGAGAAGGACTTATAGATTCGTAGATTGATGGATTGTAAGGCCAGAAGGAACCTTGGAAGATCATCGGGTCCAGCCCCCTGCACCAAGCAGGAAAGCTAACTGGGGGTCAGGTGACCCCAGCAAGGTGACTGTCTAGTTTCCTCTTGAAGATTTCTAGGGTAGGTGATTGCACCACCTCTGGAGGAAACTTATTCCACAGTCTGGACACCCTGATTGTGAAGAAGTTTTTCCTAATGTTGAGCCTGAATTGGTCTTCCAGGAGTTTGTGACCATTACTCCTGGTTTTGCCCTTGGGTGCCCTGGTGAACAGTCCCTCACTGAGACCTTCATGTATGCCCCTAGTGTAGCAGTAAGCTGCTACCAGGTCCCCTCTCAGCCTTCTTTTCTTCACGCTGAAGAGTCCTAGATCCCTCAACCTTTCCTCATATGGCTTGCCGTGTAAGACTTAGATCATACAGGTGGCTCTTCTTTGGACTCTGTCAAGCTTGTCCATGTCCTTGTTAAAGTGTGGTGCCCAGAAATGGATGCAGTACTCCAGCTGCAGTCTCACCAGTGCTGAGTAGAGCAGAAGAATCACCTCCTTAGTTTGCTGGAGATGCATCGATCGATGCATGCCAGAGTGTTATTTTCCCTACTGGCTACAGCATCACACTGCTGGCTCATATTCATACTGAGGTCTATTATTACCCCCCAGGTCCCTTTCATTCAAGTTGCTAGTCATTTTGGTGCTGCCGAGCCTGTAGGTGTGTTGGGAGTTGCTCATCCCAAGGTGGAGCACTTTACATTTTTCGACATTGAACTTCATCAGATTCTGATCCGCCCCACTTGTTAGCCTGTCTAGGTCTGCCTGTATCTGTAGCCTATCTTCAAGTGTGACCACGCTTCCCCATAACTTGGTGTCACCTGTGAACTTGGCCCAAGGTTGGGTTTATCTAATAAGCAAATTGCAACACAG
>NW_017728995.1:12472932-12492172 GCF_001723915.1 Gavialis gangeticus
CCTAAATCCAGCCCCTTCGAAACTCTCTGACTATGCTTTTTTGAGATGTCCTTTCTTGAAATGTACTGGATAAGCTAGGCAGTTGAATACAGTTTTTATCATCATCAAGGCTAAATTCTGAGCGAGAAGGAACTATTAGGTCAGCTAATTTCACAGCTAGAGCTTTGTCTTTGAGGCCTAGTCAGTTCCACAAACAGTTACAAGTTACATTTGCGGGTTACAGAAATACAAGCTTTATATTAGACAAAAGTTCCAAATGCCTCTAAGAAGCACATATTTATTGCTTATTAATTTCTTTGGTTCTGGCCATCACATGGGTCCTATCCTGCAGCCAGTTTATCACCCACCTGACTCTCTGTGAGTTAAGCCCACAGTCCTTCAATTTACTCATGTGGACATCTTGGGATACTAGATCAAAAGTCTTTTGAAAGTCAAGGTTTAATAGTTAGACTTCCTATCATAGTTAGCAACCCATTGAGATGGTTCACTATAGGTGATTCACCACTCTCTAACATCAGTTACTCTCAGGCAACATTTTCAAGCCTCAGTCATCTACCTGCTTAGGTCTTTATAAAACCAGAGTAGAGAGCAAGCTGTTTTGGTGATGGACTGTTGTGCTGTGGTCCATTCAGATCCACTTCTTTACATCTAGCTTTGTCTCTGCAACTCTGATTTCAGCTCCAGACATATGCTTCTGACTTTATCTTTGCAATGATGAAGTCAGCTCCAGACCTTCGCTATGATTTTGGCTCTGCAACCCTAATTTTGGTTCTGGTCTTGGCTTTAACTTCAGTTTCTGATTGTAGCTCTGTATTCCTGATATGGATTCCTGGCTCTAGTTTCCTAACCCTTTTTGCCTTCTGGATCCCAGCCTCACCATATAGGTGTCCCCGATTCTTTGATAGCAGATGTATATAAAATGAAAAATAGATACTGATAAAGTTTTTCCCTGCATGAGCTTTGTCCAATATCTTTCAACAAATTCCTGGTGGTGCTTAGGGCTATAACCCATTAATTGGACCCATGCTGTTCATAGAAGTTTAAATTGTCACAGGAGCCATTTTGTGAGATGCACAACTGCTTTCCTCCTGGGAAGAAAAAATATTAGCTTTTCTCAATAAGTGATTGTTAATTCCTGTTGTAGAGACCTTCTCTTAAGCCCAATGATCACATCAGTTATTATATCGTTGGCCTCCCTTTCTTAAGGAATGCTATTAAGAAGGATATGCTAAGGAAGCCTGAGTGATGTCTGCATGCTTTCGATGAGTCTTTGACTATTTTATCCTTGTTTTAAACCAAAACACAGACAATAATAAAGGTCCATTTATCAGATTATCTCTAACTAATGGACAAATTTCAGGAGCAGTTCCCTTTGGTGATGAGATGCTTGTGATATAGTCACAGAGCTTGTGAAGGTATATAGAACTGTGGACTGATTAATTCTTTCTTTTCTTCTTCTTTCCTGAGAAGGCAGTAGTGGGTAACTCTCTGTAAAGACCTCTTAGGTAGCATGTTAGATATATATTTTTTATGTATCTTTCATTGTTAATAACACCTCATATTTTAAAATGAGTGGTTACTGCCCTGGAAAAATGGATTTTTAAAATATAGTCAATTGAAATCTTGCTTGGGCTGTTGGTAGGAGATAATCAAATTGTCCAATGCTGGCTTCCAGCCTCTTTGCAAATAAAATGGCCTTCAAATAGTCCTTGAATCTCTGACATCATCACAAAAACAATGAAGTAGATGCTTAACATGGTACACCCTGAACTCTCCCCACATAGCAGTTCACTAACAAATATTGTGCAATTATCATTGCAAAGCAGGAGCATGCACAGAAGATGCAACTGATGGTGCTATACACCAAGGCAGGCTACACATCTATTTTTGTCAAACTGTTGGGGAGAATGAACGAGTTCTGCTTGATGTTTATCAACCTGAAAGTTTTTATCCTTACATGAGACCTAAAAAAATGTCAGCTGAACAGATACTTAAGCATTCACCCCTCCAAAGCCCTCCCATAATTGTTATCTCATTATTCCATGTCGTTTTAAACAAGATAACATGGAATTCATTCAAAAGTTAGGGCTGATGGCTTTTACCAGTGCCTTAGCATCTAAATCCATGTACAATGGATGGTGTTAATGGATGATGAGATAGTGATGGCAATATCATTTTTTGAGTGAGAAACCTAAAAGATATGAGGTCTAAGGGAGCCCTTGACCATCATGTGTAAACTATGAAATAATTATATTTTCATTAAGTTTTTTATTGGAACAATGTTATGCTTTATAGCATTGACTGTGCACAGACACACAGACACATGCACACACACTCCAAAACACAGTTATATTATGGAAAATTCTGAATTGCAGTTCAGACTTGCAAAGGGAAGATACTGTTTGAGGAGAGAATGACAATGGTATAGTTTCAAGGGAACACTGATATAGTAAGAAATCAATAGTAATTAAATTGAAAATCAATAGCAGTTCTCCAAATCAGTTTTGATATATATCCAAGAACTTGTGGTATAGTTGGTTAGGAAAGAATCACTTCCATTTGTATAAAGGGTAACTCAGATGCCAAACAGTGATTTAAAGGAAATCCACTTACTTCATTTATTATGTACATTTAAAATGTCTCAGATGTACTTGCCAGTAGTAAGAATCCAACAAAATAAATGACCTGTTCCTGTTGTCAGTCACAGTTGTAATGAAGGCATGCACAGGACACATGGTTATTATTAATTATTACTTGTATTATGCAAGAAGGTGAAAGGTGGCAGCTAACCTTTTGAACCACTTGTTAGGAGACTGGTCCTTCCCTAAATGGCTTGCAATCTAAATAGGCAAGACAACTTGGAAAGAGAACAGAAAAATTCTTCCTCCATTTCACAAAAGGGAATGAGACAATAAGAGACTGAAGGCTAAATCTCATTTTACCTTTATATATCCAAAGGGCACACATGTAGCTGTGTAAGTACAAGTTATAGCACTTACGTGAATTTTGGATTCTTTGGGCAAAACTGCACGAGACACTTACTACGCAGTAGCCTAATAATGCTGCACAGTAGTGTGCTAGTCTAAAACTGTGTTAATATGCTACTGTGAAGTGCTATTAGGCACGGTAAGCATTAAAAAAAAGTGCACCAGCACTACTGCACAGTAACATGCGTTACTCCACATGGAATTAGTGCTTGGTTAACGAAGTACTAAATTTAAAGCACAGTAACTAGGGCGTATTAAAGAATGTGTACACATGCCCTTTTTCTACTTATGGCAAAACAGAATACATGTTATAGCCTGAAGATACTTGCATTAAGAGAAACGGATGAAGAGGAAGATAGCTTTCCTACATTTTAACCCAATAGCCTAGGGATTTGGGCACATGCCAAGGAGTGGGAGACCAGAGTTGTGGACTCCCTTCACTCAGGGCATTTGAATATGAATCAACCACTTGTCAGAAAAAGTTGTCTAACCACCAGTCCACAGATTAGGTAAGGCCCAGAGCACTCTTAAGTTTTTCTCTTGAAGTGGGCCCCTGGGGTGGCTGTGGGGGTAGACATGCTAGAAAATGGTGAGAAGGAAGTTTTCTCAGTAAGATGGATGTTCCCTGGAGGAGGTGGGCAGAACAGAATGCTTTGTCTCGCCACTGTCGCAATATTTTTTGTACCTTGCATTTGAAGTGAAGGATTTCTCTTGCATCAGTTTAGAGCCCCTGTTTTTCTGAGACTGAAGTTTACAGACTTACGTAGTATTATGTGTGAGCCCAAGTATGCTATTTGGCCCCAAAACCTGTGCATCCAGAGTTCAGTCTTTCTCATCATGGTCATCTGCTCAGGCCTAGCACATGGTAGAGCTACCCACCGGCAAACAGATTCCAAACAGTAAGTATGTGACAAAAAATGCTGGTAAGTGGCACTTGATATATAAGGGTGACATAGGATCTTGCCCATAATGACCCCTCCAAGATCACACAAAGTAAAAGCTGGGTGTGTCTACACATGAATGTATGTGCACCTAAACTTAATGCACCCTAGCCTAAGACACATTAAAGCGATTTAGGAACACATCTACATGTGGATACCTTAAGGTACCTTAACATAGCTTGCTGGGTAGCCTGCCCTAGTCATCACCCTAGTAAGCTCCTGGGAGCCCACAGCAGTGTAGCCGCGCAGTGCAGCCCATTGCCAACCAAGGGGGTGGGAGTCTCCAGTCCCCATGGACAGTCAGCCCAGCCCTGACCCTGGCTCTAACTCCCTCCCCATGTTCCTGCCTCCCCAGCATCAGACAAGAGGGGGACAGAGCCAAGCTGCCAAGATAAAGCAGCAGCGGGTGGTGTTCTGCAGTGCAGATGCAAGAGCAGCAGTTCTGGCAGCAGTCCCAGTCAGTGAGTGGTAAGTCGGCAGAGGAAGCAGGAGGGCTCTTGTCAAAGTACAAGGGAAAGGCTCCCCTATGTTTCCCTGCATGGGAAGGGGGCAGCATAGCACAGGAAGGGCCTTTGCTAGTGACTCCCCCATGCCTCTCCCTTGGGGCAGGTTTGCTGGCCAGGCAATTCAGTCCTGCAGGGGCAGAACACCTCACAGCCCACCTATGATTCAAGTGGCCTTAGAAACCCACTCTGAAGCTCTCTCCCAAAACAGCAGGTCGGCTTGGGCTGTGTATGCTCCCATGGGCAGGGTAAGCTTGGCTTTCCCTGCTCCACCCACTTCTGTCCTGCACAAGTCCCTGCCTCTGTGCCAGATAGTGTGAGTGGGAGTGGGGGTGTCAGCTCCTGGGGGCTCTGCACAGCACAACCCAGGCAAGCTGGGTGCAATGCAGCCAGGGGCTTGGCTCTCTCTTTGGCCCACCTGATCCAAGGCCAGGCCCCTGGCCATGTTGCACCCAACCTGCTAGGGCTGGGTGCAGCCTACTTGCTACTCTGGGGGGGAGCCCCAGTGCCAGCTTCTAAGGGTGCCTGAACCCCAGGCAGGCAACAAGGCATTCCACCCCTTTCTCTTGTGCTCTGACAGGAGCCCTTGCACCTCCTGCCCCCTCTGCTGATTTACCACACACTGACAAGGACCATTGCTGCTGGAACTGCCACTCCTGTCCCTGTGCTTCAGTTTGGATTAACTTCACACCTAAATTTGATACTTGCTTTATGCAGGTATTAAATATAGGCATGATTCATCTAAATAGGTATTTTTAAGGCTCATTAAAGGTTCACACATGTAGACCTGTGCCCTTAACATACCTTAAAAATGGCTAATTTGCCATAAATCACAATGTGTAGATGTGCCTGCTGGGTAGGGCTGTGAACAATTTCAATGAGTGTTTTGTTTCAAAGCTGTTTTGATGTGTTTTTGAGCTCAAAACAGAAAAATCTAAATGAAAAAAAAGGCTTTGAAACAGCTTCAAAAAGATATGAAATGTTCTGAAAGTTTTGAAACGTTTAGAGTTTTGAAGCAGCCCAGTGGTGGGAAGTGGGGGAGAGCCAAGGCTGCGCTTCAAGTGGCTCCACCAGCCCCATTGAACTCAGCCCAGTGGTGGGAGGCAGGGGACAGCCAGTGGTGGAGCCACTCTGAGTGCAGCCCTGGCTCCAAAAACAGCTCTGGCTAGTGGCTCTCTCCCACCTTCCACCACTGGGCTGAGCTACATGGGGCTAGCGGAGCCACTCAGAGCACAGCCCTGGCTCTCCCCGCCTCCTACCACTGGGCTGCTCTCCAAGCAGCTCTGCCAGCCCCATGGAGCTCAGCCCGATGGCTGGAGGCAGGGGAGAGCCAGGGCTGCACTCCGAGTGGCTCCACCAGCCCCATGTAGCTCAACTTGCCCTCCCAGCACTGTCAGACTCCTCCTGGAGGTGAGGGCCCCCAGATTTGCATGTAGGATGACAGGAGGCTGCCACTGCTGCCTGGTGCCAGCGAGCAGAGCCCGTTGCAACCAAAGCTGATCCCTGGCAGCAGCGGGAGCTTCCTGTCATCCCGTGTGTAGATCCAGGGGCCTGCACCTCTGGGAGGAGTCTGGCACAGGCCCATAGCCCTCCTGCAGGTGCAGGGCCACAAATCTGCACGCAGGATGACAGGAGGATGCCACTGCCAGCAAGTGACATGAGTTTTGCTTGTCAGCACCTTGTGGTGCAGTTTCCCAGAAAGCTATGCACCTATCTCCTTGAAACTGGGCAGGCTTCATGCCCTCAGAATGGGCTATCATCCCTGCGATTGTCATATGAATCAGGAAAGAAATGACAAAATTATAAGCATTTTCATGATTCCCCATTATAGCCTATGGGCGAAAAGTTGAAATGGGTCGAATCAGTGAAACAGTTTCGATGAAACGAAATGAAACAGTGCTTCAAAACAAAACAATGAAATGGTGAAACAGAAGTCAAAACAAAACGGCCCTACCTCTGGGTCCTACATCTCAGCTTAGCGCCTTCCTTTTGTGGTTCTTTCCTTTAATAAAATCCCCTATAAGTTAGCATGCACTAGTTATTCAATCACACAGTTTTTGGTTTTATTGTTATGAGCTTCAAAATACTGAGGTTTGTAGAAATCTTAACGAAATTTTTGTGGATGACTGATGTCCTTATTTTATTTTTTCAGTGTCTTTTCTATAGAAGGGAGTTGGGAGAGAGAGAAGGGTATTTGTAGAATTAACATTAACATCTTTATTTATTTCAATTAGAAGACTTAGTAACACAGTGTGAATATTGGAAGCTGAGATGAAGCCTTCACAGGAAATAAAGAGGAGGAATGAAAACATGAAACTTAACAAGCTGTATACATAGTTGAAATTTCATCTGTATGCAAAGTAGAGCACTTACATCAAAATTACTTTCTTATCCATTTTAAATTGAATATGAATAGTCCATTGATAACTTTTATGAGTGTTTTATATGTTAAAAAAATAGAGTTTTTGATGGATCATATAAAAACATACTTTCTATATGATTCAGCTATTTGGGTATAGTTTTGTATGCACTATACAAATGAAGGTTTCCACAGTGCATTTCCCATACAGTTGCATTAATTTCATTTCAGCTTTCTCACTTTAAGGGCCCGGGGGTGGGGGGGGCTTTCCCTCCCTAGTGTTGGGGGTTCATTTGAAACACAAACACATTCTCTTGTAACAATTACAAACCATGGTGTTTGCTGGAATGGTCAGCTCCATACTAACAGCATATTCTGTATTGACTAATTGTATATGGTGATCTAAAATCTGAAAGAGACCAATTTATACTTCTGGAGTACTAACACTGAAATCAGACCTGTGCCTTGGTTTCTTCATTATTGCTGAGAAGTGATTCTGTCACCCATTTCAGCCACTGACAGGCAATCACCTATTTCAGCCACTGACAGGCAACTTCTTCCCTACCCTACAACTTATTAAATGTGGACATACAGGTAACTATTTTTAGTGTGAGGGAACAAACTCCCATTTTTTGGCTGATCTGATTTACCCAGATATTACCTTTTATGCAAGGTATTGTCAGATTCAGAAATTTGAACC
Organism: Gavialis gangeticus; assembly: GCF_001723915.1. Taxonomy (NCBI): domain Eukaryota; kingdom Metazoa; phylum Chordata; order Crocodylia; family Gavialidae; genus Gavialis; species Gavialis gangeticus. The sequence goes on from NW_017728995.1 coordinate 12,480,423, forward strand.
CCACTAAAGTCTCTAGAATCAACTTATATCTCCTTTGTCTCTTTAGTAGGAAGGAAGCAAGGCATAAATGAGTTCCAGCTTTCAAAAATGGTTTCAGTTTGTAGTGCATCTTAAACTTTATACGAACAAAGGAACTGTCATATAAGGCTCATGCACCAGTTTCTTGTCCAGTGATGGCCAGCTCCAGATGCTTTGTAGGAAAAAAGAAGAAAGCTATAATACACAGATATTCTGCTCCCATAAGAAGACAAGAGAGATCTAGCAATAATCATTATGAAGAAAATCTGTTATCATAAATTATGATGACAGCTCCATTTATTCTTGATATCCATGAAATCATCTAATTCCCTTTTAAATCTTGTTAAGTCCCACTTGAATTTTTGAGTCCCCAAAATAATTTTAAGCTTCTCTCTCTCTCCTCTTTCTACTGGTAAGTCTTAGCAATATGGCCAAAAGAAGGTTTATTTTAGTTCCTAATTCTTATTCGCTGTGACATTACATTTTAGAAACATATATTTTGTTTGTTTTCCAGTGCTGAAAGAGTTACTACATGTGATTTCACTTCAATGCCAAGGAAACCATCTTACCACAAAAGACCCAGCTGTTTCCAGACAATTTCTTCTTATATAGAGTGCATCTGCTTGCACTAATTTCCAGGCAGAAGGGGAGGGGAAGTGAGACAGCTTACAACCTTGGCATCAACCTTGTTCTAATTTAGCTCAAGGTCATATAAAAATGGATTACATCAATTTGTCGGCAATTTTCCTTTAGCAGGGACTGGTCTTACACTTGGTACACTATGGAAGTCTGAGTGCATTTTAAACTACTTACTCCTTTTTGTGACACTTCTCAACAACCAAAAATGAGGAGAGTATGGGGTTTTAAATACTCTCTGGTGTTCTTCAGTACTTCTCTTTTCCTCAGTTTCAAAGTGTTGCAGTAGGTCTCAATTAAATGAACTTCTCAGTAGTTGTTCTTTTAAATGCTTTGTGAAACACATTTTGTTTCTCTTCCAAACTGCTGTCATCTACAAGGGCACAGAAAGCACATATCAAAGGTCAGAAGCACTGGTTACTTAGCAGTAGGTCTCAGATCAATATAATCTGCATTAAAATGCAGTCTGCCACTGCTGCACTGTGAAAGTTTTGGATTGTCTCCAAAGTTAAATTTATTATACTTTTAGCATGTTCACTATGATCTAACAGATTGGAGACAAGCAGATAACAAAACGAAACAAACTGCCCTTGCAGATACAGAACCTCAAAAACAACAAAATGTAACAATCGGTGGTATACATAATCTGAGAAACATATTTAAACTCTTCATTAAGGAAAGAAGTTTGCTACTCAAGAGAAATGTGAAGAACAAAGTAGATTTTCCCATTTGCATAAAGGGACCCACTTTAGCTGGTCACTAAAACATGTCTCTCTTGGCCTTATCCACCGACAAAAGCCAAGTAATTCTCCAGCCTAGAGTTCTGCTGTGGCGCCCAATGCATCCAAATTAACTTTCAGATTTCCTTTGCCAGCCATGTCCTCCCCTCAAAGAAAAGCCTCTAACACTTATTCAGGAACTGTCCAATGCTCAGTAAATCCTCCATTTGTTGATTTTTTTTCCTCAATAATAAATTGCTTCTGGCCATGACTGAAGAGGCTGACTGCCAAGTGCAAAAGATCCACCCCAGGGGAAGCATCAGGGGTGTAAAATTGAAGATGATCAAGCTTGTTGTTCATGCAGGATAATCTTCTGAGATGCCCCAGTCCTTTTAACCAACTCCCACAATACTGCCAGTTTATTAACAGAATATAGAGAAACCCACACGTGTATCTAACTCGCTATCCAGACAGGCCAGTCTAGTGGTGAAGGGGAGCCCTTCCCAATTCTTATGTTGGCATCACTACTCTAGTCAATCTGCAAACAGATAAAAGATTTATGTCCCATCTTCTGGCTAGCCTGACTCTTAATAAAAATGTATCCAGGGGGATACATAGCCCTGCCTGGAAGACACATAGCCAGTCTATGCACTGCTAACACACTAAACAATGTAACACTGCACTGACTCTTTAGAGGATATGTGCAATCATATGTAGTCATAGGCTTGTTCTGTGAAAGTAACTCTACCCTCATAACAAGAACTGGAAGACTGAAGTTTGAAAGAAGTTGGGGATAGCCAAGAAGCTACATTATGTGAACCCTACTCCTAATCTGCAAGCCTCTACCCTGTTCCAAAGGAGTGAAGGCAGAGTGAGAATGATAATTTTTTCCTAGATTTTCACCATCATTCACTAGCTCCTGCATATGAAGGTAATAGCTTAAGTCTTCCCTTTTTGGGTACCTACCCAAACAAGAGCCTTGCAGATCCATTCTACAAGTCTGTACAACTGTGTTTTCTAAGTTTAGTTCAACTAAATCCACCCATCTACAACTTTAGTGTGCCACTAAATTGTGGCACACAATTGAATGTTCCAGGTGTGCAGTTTGCAGCTCTACAAAGAGGTCTGCAGGACCACAAACTACACGTGCCTGCATGTCTGGATGTGGCTACAGGCTGTAGTTAGTATCTTGATAAGAAAGCTGTATATACTTATAATATTTGTCATGCAGGGGTGATTGTTTTATTGCACATTTTTACAAACAAGGAGCTAAATATGGATGGTTACATATTTGTAATTTGTCACTGTTGTCAGCTGCCTGGGGACACTTTTAAGTTAGCTACAACATATGTGGCGATTTACTATAGTGTGAAGGTTCTCTGTTGAATCTTTCTCATTTTTGTAATTTTCCAGGCACTGGAGAGATTCTTAGTCGTATGGGGTTTCTATTAGGGGTGTGCAAAGTGGGCAGCATTTGATTCGGATTTGGCCTGATTCTGGGGACAGTGATTCAATTTGCTGATTTGGATCACAATCCCAAATTAATTCAGTCAAACCTAAAGATTCAATTCTGATTCAAAGAATCAGCGATTCGGCTATAGACACAGCTTTATACAGCAAAAGCTCTGTTATCTGGCACCCAGGGGAATGGGGGATGCTGGAAAACCAAATATGCGTGTTACTTGAGAGGCATCTTTGCCTGGTTGAGCCGCCACCCATCCTGCTATGTCTAGTGCACCAGGCTTTCACTTCTTGGCATCATTGTGCCAGGGGACAGGGAGGGGAGCCCCACACAGGCTGCTTTACCCTGGGCCATGGCCTGAAGTCGGCGAAATGGGACTCATCAAAACTGGAAGCGGGACTTCCAGTTTCACTTTTGCCATGTCAACTAACAGGCTGGTTAATAGAGCATGCTGGTTAGTAAAGTGCCTGATAACACGGTTTTTCCTGTGTATTTTTTCTATGTACCTTGATGTACCAGACGCTGGTCATGAAGATGAGATGGTAGGGGAGACGCTGAGATGGTGGGGCAGATGGAGCATCCCACCGGAGCATGGGGGACACCCCCTCCGTGCCCTCCCTGGCTCAGCAATCAGCCATGGGGGGGGCCCTGGGTCCCTCCCCCAGATCCAGGAGGCACCAGCCACCGACCCAGAGGATGGGGGTCCCCCCACATGTTCCACGGTGGACCGCCCCACACTTCTGTGGATTGCTCCACCCACCCCACCATTTCAGAGTTCATGAGCTGCACCTGGTACCTCGAGGTATGTAGAAAAAATATAAAGCTGTGTCTATGGCTGAATCATCAAATCTCTCCAAATCTAATCAGAGGCTTCTGATTTGATTTGGAGAAATTAATGGGTCTCCTGATTTGATTTGAATTAGGAGATTTGGCCACCAAATAGGGTCGAATCTGTTCCGAATCAAATCAGAAACTGAAGTTTCGCACAGCCCTAGTTTCTATATGTCACAGTAGTAATAACATTTTAAAAGTTATATTTTTTCATGAATTCTACTTTACACATAGTCCTGTGAACTGCCAAGCTTCTACCAAGGAGCAAGTCAGTATATGCAGTTATTTTCCAAATGTTCACTGTTAAGAAAATGTACCTTAATTGGATATGATATCTCAGAAGGCCCCTTCCAGGTCTATGTTCCTATGTATTAGGGTTGGCAGTGATGGCAGCAAGATTCCATCAAGATTAAAGGCCCTCTATCAAGCCTTATTAATAAAGAGATAATTAATCTTCATACAAAAATCATTTCCTTAACCAGAGAAATATAGCCACATGTAATACTTTTATGTACTTTGTGTCTTTCTAAGAGCAACTAGTTCAAGTCTCTGCCCTTTGCCTTGTGATTGTTTTATTCTAAATGACTGACCCTGACAGGGTCTGATTTTAAACTTCATGTGGCCAATGCGGCAAATTCCCTAATGCTATTTTCAGCTGACCCAGAAACTGCACTTCTGTAGCACTTAGTTACAAGTACTGCTCCATTTCTATTTTTTTCTAAATCAAATCTTTATCCAAACACCATAAAATGTTCTGGGTCTCTGAGGTTTAGATAATAATGTATGCTGAATCCTGGCATGTGGAACTTTATGAATGGCCTTCTGAGAATTCAAATAAATCATAACATGAAGGCCATTATTGTTCTGGTCAATAATCTCCTAAAAACATCAAGATACTTAGTTACGTCTGTTATTCATCTTATTTGAACTATTTCAGACTATATAAAATTGTTCTTTTCTAACATGCCCTTCATTGTGTTTTTCATAATTTTGTTTGTCATGGGAATCAAACAGATTAGTATAAGCAGTATTTTTACTTGGTCAATAAGATCTGGTCATGTTTAAATTGGGAGCTCCTCTGTAAACCAGCTGTACATCTAAAACAGCTTCTGTAAAGAAGCTTATATACCTCTATTTACAGCATGTAAACAGCTCAGTACACTAGAGCTTTTTTTACCCTTTCAGCATGGAACAAGCAAACCTATTGAATAAAATCTAAAAATAATTCTATCTGTAAAGTATCTGCAAACTAAAAGGGCTCTATTATATTACAGAACAAGTCAGTGACATCATCTGCACAACAACCATAAATTCGTTAGTGACTACTTTAGAGGGTTGCAGTCTAGGAATCCCTGTAGGTGTGCAAGTGAAGGCATGATGGGATCTAACACAAGATTCAAACAATCACACTTCCTGCCTTTCACACATGCATTGCAGGAGGCGTGACTGTGAGATCCAGCATCAGATCCTATCGTGCCTTATTGCCAATACAGGGGGAGCCTCCCTGGCTGGAAGATTGCAAAAGTTGTAGTCTCCCATAGTGCACCCCCCTGCCCAGGGCTGAGAGATCTCAGCAGCTGCAGTCTCTCAGCTGTTGGGGTACAGGTTACACCTGCAAATTGAAGCTGGATTGACACCAGCTATAAACACATATTCTAGCTCTAACTTTATAGCTGGTTAGACCTTTTTAAGATGCCATGGTTCATTTGCACACGTAACCAGTCTAAATTAGTTGTGCAATTAACCAGGTAATTTCATAATAGATGTAACATGTAGAAGGGCCCTAGATAGTGAATGTGTATAGACTTAATAAAACTGGCAACAGAAAACATCCCTATTATGACAATGGTAATGATGAGTAGGGAAACTTGAAGTCACAGAAAATTTTCCTACTATTTTTCTAGAAGTAATTTATTAGACAACTATTATTTTGTAATATTTGACAACTGAATAAATACTCTTAATCCAGTGAAATAATACAAAAGTAATGCAAATGTCCATCAAATAAAAATATATATTTAATCTACTGAACACTAAAAACACGAGAGAGAGAAATTAGGATCCAACTTTACCGGAATACTTTGGCTATTTTCTACTACTTCAGCAATTCAGAACAGACACAAACTTAACCTAATTGCTTGGTAAAGCTAGGTTTATGACTGCTTTACATCTTAGAAGCACTGCAAAGGTAGAATATATCTGATCCTAGCTGTTTTCTTAATCATGAAAATACTCAAAAAGAAGCTATTGAATGAAGTAGAATTATTTATATCCCAGGCCTTTATGCACACAAGCACTATTATGCCTGTGAATCATCCATGACTCTGATAGCATGTATTAAGTGTTTCTTGAACAACCCTTCCTTTATGGAGATTTTCTTCAGGCATGTGCATGCCTGAAGAACATTTCACTGACAAGTATCAAGTGAAGGTGGGTTTCAGAGGAAACAGAACTAGAGGAATATTTTACTTATTCAGTAAGCCATACCATATCATTTATGATAATTAATTAAAAGAGATAATGTAACACAGACATTTTATTCTTTCTCACTTCAAAATTGTAATAATGGTGGTATTGCACTGTGACATTTGGGAGTTTTGACTGGGGACTTACTTAAGAAGGAAATTGTTTTGGCATGAATGGAATTTGTCGCTGCAGAAAACATAACACCTCAAAAGAGAGAAATCTGAATGTCCAACCTGCAAATTTTTAATTATTTCTGTTATAGTAGTGTCTTACATAAACAATCAATGGCTCCACTTAAACACTACGAGAAGAAAGATGAGACATCAGAAATAAGTAACCCATTTGGTAACTATCCATCAGTAACTTTCCCAGTTAGTAGTGGCAGCATACGCTGATCTGGACAAACTTAGCCATACAATTCTTGGTGATGGAATCCAGGATTTTCAGATCAATACCAAATCTAAATAACTGTCAGCCCCCAACTCACTAGCATTGATCAGTGTAGAAACAATTCAACACTCCTGACCAGTTGCTTTCTCTCTACTATCAGGATGCAACTGAGAACTTACAGGGTACATCTACACATGCATGAATGCTCAGTGGTCACTGCGCATTTAGTTTTGTACCTGTTATAACTGCGCAGTAGCACCAGCACACGCATTTTAGGTGATGCTATTGCACAGTAGACTAATTCTACTGTAAATTAGTGCATTAGCACAGGTTTTCCCTGCCACACCAATGCACAGTAGAATTAGTCTACTGTGCTCAAAGTGCCTTGTGTAGATGCACCCAAAGTGTGGCAAAGATGATCATAAGGCATCTTGGGATTTGAATTGGGCTGGCTGAGTTATTGACAAACACATTATAAGGATTTTAGATCATTAAGATCCTTCAGCTTAGCCACTGCATGTCATCTCTACCTTTTTTCTGTAATCTATACAAGTGGTTTTCAAACTGTGGCCCACAGACCCTTGAGGATCCATAGACTATGTTTACAGGGTCTGCGAAAGCTTTTGTCAATATGACCCTGACACTAAACTGTTCTGTGGTTCTTGGTTTAGAATTTGGGATTTGGTTTCCAATCTTACAGACTTTGTTTCCTTTTGTTGATAAATCCAACAAATAATACTTTAGGAAAACACTTACAACAGTCTCTGATATCAAAGGTATGTTTCTATTTTGCTTATCACTAACATAAATGAGATTTTTGGAAAATCTTTAATCCTACCAATAAAATGTTGCTTTTAACTGCATTTAATATTATTTCAGGAGGGTGCGTGAGATATGTAGGTAATCTGCACCAGAAACCACCACACTTCTTAACTTATCTGTAGTCCCAAAATAGACCCAAGATGATGAAGACTTCAGATGCTTGGATTGGATCCCTGTTCTGGGTTAGGCAGACTTATATTGCGTCTTTTAACAGAGGTTTTATTGTTGTTACCTGGAAAGTCTCTACAGGTATTTCATCATTTCTTCTGGCTAATATGTCATTCCTATATTGCAGGAATTGTTCTGTATTACAGTTCAAAGAAGCCAGCAGAAACATATACATTGCAGATGAGGACAGGGAATTAATTTTGAGTCTATAGACTTGTCTATACAAGGACAATCAGGAAATTTAATCTAAATTAACTTTTGAAATAACCTGGTAAAACTATATTAAATGCCTTGTTGGAAGTAAATTAAACTAAGCCAAATTAAAGCCACTTTAATTTGGAATGAGACTGTCCACATGGGTCTTTAATGAACCTACATTAAATGTACACTTCTAGTTAATTTTGGATTAACTTTCCTTAACATTTCTGTACAGACTGGCATTAGGAAGTCAAATGCTTCACATTTCAATTTGAAGTTGGATGATAAAGTTGTATTGATGTGTTTATCCATTAATATAGTTTCAGCACTAATACCTATCATATTGGTTTAAAGTAACCTTCATTGAACAGTTCCTGATTGTAAGTTATGACAGCAAATTACTAACTTACTGGTACAACTTCTTTAAGAATTCAGTCTTTAAAAATGTGTTTATATTCAGTTTGAGAAGTTAGACTGTACATATAGGCTAAACAAGAACAGTAAATTCATTAGTTTGGAGAATACATTCAGCAAAAATGTGAACCATTTGTATCCAAAAATAAGATGTCATGGTTTCATAGGTAAAAGATAAGAATACTAGCTTTGCAAAACTTTATTATACCTCTGACCTGCAATGCCACATTCACTTTGAACTGACAGAGCAGTCTTTCCAAAATCAAAATGCTTATTTTCAATGCACATTTACAGCAATGTTTAGAGAATCAGGTGAAGGATAACAGTACAAGTCAAGATCAACTGAAAATGAATTTGAATTTTCAGAGCCATTGGACAGGGAAACCAAGTCCTGGTGAAGGTGAAATTATAATTGGTGGAATACATACTGTGTTCTTACTGTTAAATTACAAATTAAGGCTAGACGTGTTGTCAGTTTTACCCTCTTTTTTTGTTTATTCTTGCTTCTGTAGAGTATTTTCTCCAAAGGACATGTATTCTTATAAACTTTGTCAGTATAAGAATTCCCAGAATGTCTCAAGGTACACTGACAGTGCCACAAATTCAATTCACTTTCATTAGAAAGTGATTTCAATCCACAAACAATGAACTCTGCTGTTTGTAGTGGGAATGCTGCACGTTGAAATATAACTTACTGGTCTCATTAGAGAACTACTATACTTGTCTGAAAGTGTCCATGTTCCTTTTTAGGATTTAGTCTCCCTCTTTCTTTGTTTCTTGTTTTTTCTTTACAGAAACCTGTATGAAACAAAAGTAGGTTGTTTCAGGATAGAGAATTTATGGAATTGGCCATTCTCAACATCTAGTTCCCCAGCGCTGGAAACTGAGTCCGGCAGTGGGAGGCGCTTCCCCCAGCTGGGCTCAGCCCGGTGGTGGGAGGTGGAGCACAGCGCCGGTTTTGCCTGCCTTCCGCCACCAGGCTGAGCTCCAGGGGGCTGGCAGAGCTGTTCGGAGTACAGCCCGATGGCAGGAGGCAGGCAGAGTGAGTGCTAGGCTTTGATCAGGTCCATCAGCCCCACGGAGTGCAGCCTGGTGGCAGGATGTGGGGAGAGCCAGGGCTGTGCTCCCCCCTGGGCTGAGCCACGTGGGTCTATGGTGGCACTCAGAGCGCGGCCCTGGCTCTCCCCTGCCTCCCACCACCTGGATGGCTGCTTTGAAATTTGAAACATTTCGAAACTTGCGAAACGTTTTGACTGGCCTTGTTTTGTTTCAAAGCTGTTTTGAAGCCCTTCATTTTGTTTCGATTTCACTGTTTCAAGCTCAAAATGAGTCAAAACAAAACAGCTGGTGGAGCTTCACACAGCCCTAGTAGTTGTCTCCCTCATGAAACTGATAATGTTGACATCCTGATGAGTTGTAGCCTCTATTAGTCAGGCATATTAAGCTCTAAGATATCATCCAATTCAAAATTTCCCCACAGCACAGCAAAATTCTACTAGCTCCCTAAGCAATACTATTTGTGTCCAATTTCTTGTAAAGATGTTTTCCCAAGTATCTCTAAATACATTCCTGTGACCATAATATGCTCCCTTATTAAAATGAATGTCTTGGCTGTGTGCTTAGTTATTCTTAAACATGTAAGGTACAGCACACAGGGAAGATTCATTAATAAGATATTTGCAAGAGTCAGTTGTTTTACGCTGACTTTTACTTTAGAAAAAAAAATCAATATTGGTCATTTTTTAAAGGTGCTTGGGATCCAGATTAACTTTCTGTTCTATGTATTATTATTTCACCTTGAGATAAAAACCACACACGCTTTGATAAATGGATCAAAAGTTTGCCTTGGATTCAGTATAGCTTTTGTAAATCTCTGTATCATTTGGTGGTATTTTGTTTTGGAACTCCATGCAAGCACTACTTTTCTGTGAGTCAGAGCACATAGCCCATTTCCTCTTACACCCACAATACATTAAAGGAGATTATTCCTGTTTTCTCCTGCAGTGAAATAAAATCACTGTCATAGAACTATGTTAAATCAGGGCACTAGCCTTTGCCACTGATACTAATGAGTTTTATATTAAAATGCAGACTTGCACTCACCCCTTTATTTGGGGGAGACTTTTTCGTACTCTCTAATACCAACAACGCATTTTTCTACCAAAATTAAATCCTTTTCAAGAACGAGCGTAGCAGCCATAAGACAAAGTCAAATGTTTGATGAAAAAAGCCTCTTTGGCATAGCAGCGTTTCCAGAAGAAATGACCATGTTTTAAGTGCCACCATCCCCCCAAGCTTTTGGCAGACAGAGTTAAATAGAACAAGCAATGTATTCAGTTTGGGGAGTTTCAGTTTTTCAATGAAAATTCATATGTTTTGGGGTTTTCCCCACAATTTTTCACTGAAACAAAAAGCTTTTTTTTTTTACTCTATTAGGATGCACCAAACACATGAGTGTGTGTTTATCACAGTAATATATACCAACATTATTGGATGCAAGATGCATTTATCTTTTGAAAGCCAAATACCACAGAGCAAATACTAATGTTTTTTATCCCCAAGAGAGAGAGGTGAAATGTTGTTTTTGATATGATGGGTCTGATTCCCCTCTCACAGCAGCGTCAATTAATAGTAATTTCACAAAGTCAATGGTGTCAACAACTGGGGTCAAACTAGTGAAAACTGCATTTATAGTCTTTTGTTGCAGGATGATAAAAAATGTGGAAAAAATATTCAGGTACCTATGCACTCCACCTTGTGATTTCAGGAACCAGTCAGGAGCTATGGAGATTCCAGTTCAGAATCTTCATGCGGCCCAAACAGTATTTTATTATTGTTTGGAAAATGGAGTACGCAAATGACCCAAATTACCCATTATGGGCTATTCACTGTATAGCCCCGTACTAAGGAACAGTCTTAGTTCCAACACATTACAATCTACCTTCACAAAACAGGTGAAAAGAACAACATGGGACACATTAACATCTGCATTTTACATATAAGGATTTTACAGATTACAGATTTACAGTGATTAAATGACTTTCTGGGGGTCACCCAGGAAATATGCAGCAGATCAAAGGCATGATTTTGATATCCCTAGTCCCAATACAAGATTGCATTCTTCTCAAGTACTTATAATTTGAATTTCACAGTATCAAGATTCAGCCATTCATGTTCAACATTAAGGAGTACCTCACTCTTCAGGTATTCACAGCTGGTTTTAACTTAAGGAGCCAAGTGTCAAATCTAGCCTTTATGGCAGGTACAGACATTATACTTTTACTAGTATAAGTGATCAGAAAGTGTTCTAGACTTATTAGAGAACAGAAGTTCAGCACACAAAACTGGTTTATACCTGTAACAGAACAGAAGTTTGGCACATAGAGACTGGTTTAAAAATGGTGGAACCCCACCTAAGATTTGCCGCACCTGCCCCCCCCCACCACCACCACCAAAGGGTGATTGTATGTTCTATTCATTACCAATCTAAACCACGCTGCTTACAGAAAACCGCATAATTAGATTGAGTCTGTCTCAGGCTTTTTGAATGTCTGTACCTAGCCTATTTGCAGGGTTCTATTGTTAAGAATATAGTTTCATAGTTTCATAGTTTCTAGGGTCGGAAG
>NW_017728995.1:12492183-12503901 GCF_001723915.1 Gavialis gangeticus
CTTACACTTGTCCGTGTTAAACCCCATCCTGTTCTCCTCATGTCATGACTTGCTCATGTCTGCAACCTTTTGATATGTTGTTAGCTAAACAGCCCTAGAGATAGAAGTTGATCACAGTCATAATCTCTACGCTTATTCTGTTCCAAAGATTGCATGGGCTTGTACTACTAGCAATTAAAATCATCCTTACTAAGAGACAAGATGTAGAAACAGTTTAATCTGCCGTTATGCATAAGCCAGCTGACTGGATAGCCACAAAGGGAAGCAAAATATGAAATCCCCTAAAACACAGTGTCTTGTGGATTCCCACAGTGCTATGGTATATCTGCCTGTCACTTCACAATATCAGACACTGTCCAGACAAAGTGCCTAGAAGTCATCACAGAGCCATTTATGACCTGAGTTTCATGCTAGCATGTTGCTTATTTTCTGTAAATGTATTTCAATAATAATCACACAGTTTTGGGAATGATGTTAGTTTATCCAAGCAGAGGATATGGTCCTCTATTCAGAAAAAGGTGAAAAGGAACATTGCCACCTCTTAGACAAGTGTGCTTAAAGGCCTGCCAGTCTCTGTAACCAGTATATAAGGGAATGATGTAGCTAGCAGCATGCCTAGCTGCCTTCCAACCCTCAGGGCCAATGACGAAATAACCACACACAGCTGGGGATGGCCTTTGCTATACACGTAGAGAAATGCTCAAAGCCATGCCTCTGTGGAGGTAGTGGAATATCTTATAACTTTTCCACTGCACCACCTGTATTGCATCTTCTAATTTCAGTACAGAGCATACATTTATAATCTTGCTGATATCATTGTTGGTGAGCAATCCAGCTGACATTGCAAAAATAAACTACAATTGTGATGTGACTTCCTTTCCCATAATATCTCTGTCTTCAGTGGGAATTTAATAAACCTTTATACACACACGAAACAATTTTTCATTTTGAACTGAAAAAAAAATGTCATCTTAATAACCATATCAGGTCCCGTGACCTCAGGATTGCCCATCACAGAGCATCAGTCTCTGAACACCTGTCACACTTGGGATTTTGTGAAAAAAATATACCATGGAGTCAATATGGTTAGCATAAGAAACTTTTCTATTAACTTCTTTTTTTGTTTTATATCCACATCATTCAACCCTAAGGTGCTAAAATTCCTGCAAATACTTTGGAAGTAGAGCAGCAATGTTTGCTAACAGAATGCTCATTTCCTTTAAGTACTTCCATCCAGCCCTGAAGAAGTAATCACTTTACAGAAGCTAATAAAGAATGGATTAAGCTACAGCTTTGAAGAACTCATCTCAAAAGGGCCCTGAAACCACTGTCTAAAAGCAATATTATCAGTATTAGAAGCTGAAAAATTATACCAACAGATCTAGGTCAGTGCATTATAAAGAAAAACAATAGAACTGATGTCAGAAATATTACCAAAAAGCTGCCTCTAGTAGTCTGCAGGGATTTAAGGCATCAATGTTGTTTTCATTTAAAGGGTTTACAGCATGACTGTATGTAAATCTGTATCCTTGTATCTGCTATTTGGCTCACAAGGGATAGTGCTGCTTTGGCGTTTCATTTTAAGGGCCACTATTGAGATTTTGAGAATGGTTTTAACTAATGTAAATTAATGTTCATACACTTCACTTCTCTTATGAATATGTATATTATTCCCAGCCATCTCCAGAATGTATCTCTGATGTAGTGCTAATATGTTTATTGTGTATGTGCACTGTATAAACAAAGAAAATTACAGTACCTAATGAATCTATGTCAAGCTGGGAATTAGTGTGAATGTATTGGGGTGATTTATTTTTTTATGCTGCACTGTTTTCCCTATTGTGGAATCACTGAGTGAAGGAAAACTTTGAAAGTCCTTGAAGCAAATTTTCAAATGTGCTAAATTAAAAGAATCATCGTAAGTGCGTTGTGTTCTGCTAGAGCACCATGTTTTTGATTAGAAGCCTAGAATACACAATTTAGGAAATACTGAAGGAACTGAGTTTCCTAAACCTAGAGAAGCGAAGACTGGGGGGAAACATGATAACAGTCAATGATAACAGTGGATTTAAATAGCAATGAAGTTATACATTAGGGAAGGAACTTTTTAACTCTAATAGTAGTTTGGAACTGGAGAGTTAACCACTCTCCAAACTGCCTACAGCAGGGGTGAGAAACCTACAGCCTCTGAGACAGTTCTGGCATGCAAAGAGGTTGGATCTGACTCGTTAAAGTTTAAGCTGGCCTAGGGCAGCACACAGGACTGAGTATCCTACAGATACACTGAGCCACACATCCTCTCACCAGTTCTCCCTACTGCTTTCTGTGCCTGCTGAGAGGCTGGGTAGCTTCAAGAAGGGTAAGTACAGGCAGCTTGAGCTCTAGAGGAGAGGTGGGTTTAGAGAGTTAGAGTCCATGGGACAGAGCTGAGTCACTAGCTCCAGCATGAGGCAGCGAACTATTGTTGACCCCTGACCTAGAAAGACCCTGCAATCTTCAACACAGGAAGTTTTTTAACAACTAGATATACAAATATTCTTCAGGAACAGTTTAGGCAGAGATAATCCTGCCTCAGGGGAAGAAAGATGGGCAACATGACATTTTAAGCTAAGTACAGACAGTCAAAAGCCCCAAAGCTGAATCAGTTTATTCTTCACGGGTTAGTCTAAACTGCATAGATTGAAGTGATAAGTAGGTGAACAGACATTCACTTTTGATTCCACAAATTCAGCCACATCCTTGCAGTGGTCCAGGCCAGAAGCCTAGGGGTGCTAGAGCATGCCTTCCCTGCTCACTGAAGCAGGGGGTTTGCAGGGAGGTGCAAGACATCCTGGGATGCTGGGGGACTGTGAGTTAACTTGAATCTGGAGTGGATCTGGGACAGAAGTTCAATAAACCAATTTAACCTAAATCAGTTAAATCTGATAGTACATCCATCTTAAATCAGTTTCAGCCATTTTGAAAGTGGTTTATCTGCACTGAACTTCTATTCTGTTACAGATTTGAACTGGTTTTTCATCACTTATATTGGTTTATGTGTAATTTCTGTCCCTATCCCTAAGGTCCCTTTCAGCCCTATTTTCTAATTTCAGTGAAAATCCTGCAGTACATATTCCCACAAGATATTACTTATGCCTACTTAGTAGGATTATAAAAACAGTAAATTTTGAAATTAGATTAGATTTTAAAAAGTATTTCCTGGTCACATCCTGCAGTAACTGCGCTTACTCAGATAAAACTTTCATTGGCATACTTTTTTGGTATCAGAAGGATGATGTGGTTTGTTCTCACACATTTTGCACTTACTTAGCACCTGTCTTTTCACAATTTCAGTGTTTATAAATTTTAATTTACAAACCTAACAACATTTTTATCGTTGTATTTAGAACTTTTGCCTTGCAGTCAAAGTGCTATGAAAAAGACCTGCAGGATAGAACCAATACTTTGGGTCAATCATTGCAGAATCCAAAATATATTGTAATGAGGCTCTTAGTGTTCACTTCCTCTTGCTGATACCACAAAATGCTGATGTTGAGCTGAATTAAGAGAGAGAGCTCTATGCTCACAATATAGTCTTGTAGTATACTCCTAGCTTCTGATTGCTAAAGAAAGCATGTAATTGTGCTGATTACAAAAGATCTGTTTCGATTCATTCTGTGGTAAACAATAGACTTGATGCTATGTGCATTTATGGTCAGATTCAATGCGCTATTATAAAATAAGCCCTACATCAGAGCTTTGATTTGCAATCACTTGCCTAGTAAATATATGTGAATTGTTTTGCTGATAACTGCTATCAACACTGCGCTACATGAAGTGACTTTTTGGTAACTCAGAAAAGTTATCTTCTTATCATTAATGCATAAGTAGTGAATGATAAATGAGAGGGGTGGAGAAATCTAACATAATTTGTGACAAATAAGTGACAAGTTTACCTTATGGTTTTTTAATATTCTCTCCTCATAGAAAAGGGAATTATTATCCTTTGTACAAAGTCAGAGTAGAAGTGTTCTGCCATCCTAATCAGAATCAGGTGTACTGCATTTTGCTTTTGTGACTATACTCAGTGGGGTGTATGACCAAATAAGTGAACCCATGAAGCTCACAAACGTACTACATGTACTGACCCCAAATCTCTCCTGTTTCTGTTCCTAAGACCTTTAACAGGATTCAGATGTTTGACTGTGCAGAGGGTTTCTGAGGTCCTCTGCATGTTCCCTCTACAGCCTAGCCGCCTCCTGTGCAGCACGAGTAGCTTAGTACTATTCCCCTCATTAAAAACAACTGAAATTTCTGCTAGAAACTACAAAGGTTACCAAGCTGGGGAAAGACCTTTACAAACAGCAGCAGCTACTTACAAAATGGCTACTTTAGGACTGCAGCTGATTGCCTCTGCCAAATGTAAAGGGTTAGCTACCTGAAAAGGATGATGGGAGAAAACTTCTATAAAAGTCTATCTTTAAAGAAAGCATCAACAGGAACTAGACAGTTGAAAGGGGAGACTATGGGCTTGCTTTTTATTATGACTAAGGCATTTGCTGTAGTTATGTCTGTGTGTTCTTTATGTTTCTTATCAAAAGCTGTTTACTAAGAGGAAACAAATCTAGAAGTTCCCATTTTCTTTTGAGCCTATGAAGTGACCAGAACTTCTTCCATGGTGCATATACTTGCTTTAGTCTGAAAGGTTCCATATTTTATTTTCTGTTGTGATTTATGGTTCTAGATAAGGACACTTATTAGGAAGCAGATAGTGTAGGACTCACTATCGAGTAAAGCTGTTATACACATCTAAAGTAGTTTTAGGTTAGAGGTCAGATAGTAACACAGGAAAACTGGATCGCTATAAAGCTAAACAGTGCTCAGAGAAGCAGAGATGCGTTGCAGGTAAAAGAATCTTTCAGGTCATGGTATGATTTGTAGAGAACAAATAGACCAGGGCTTTCATCTGTATAGAGTAGTTGGCTCTACTATGATCACAAAACAATATGTGAATCCACTCTCTCTCCACTAATGTTTACTGTGGATGAAAGCCTATGCCCTGGCGAAGACAGACTAGGTATACTTTCTAGGAACATTCTTCCCAGGGACGAGGAGTGCATAAACCTCCTTTGCATAATTTTCAAATAATTTCTGGGCATGATGGAAGAGGAAATATTTTACTACTATTTACACATAGTGTAGTGCATGAGGACAGTCACCCTTGTTTTAACAGGAGAGAGCTCTTAATAAGTTAGTATCATAAGCGTTACCTATTTGTGTCTTTACATTCCAAGAAAAAAAAATCAAGGAAGTTATCTATTCAGGGTAAGCCTGGAAGAATTAAATGGCTCCTGTGTGTACAATACATTTGTTACGTATGTAGCACATATCAGATTAATACTGATATTAATGGGAGTAATATATGCCTAGCATATTAGATGGATAGATCTGTAAAGGTTCTTGCATGCATAATTCCCATTGCAGTCTACAGGTGATTTGTAAGCATAGGGCCTGTAGGATATGGTTCTCTATATTAACGAGTTTCTACAACACCTTAAAATTCAGGCAAACTGGAAGAAGCAGAGTAAAGGTTTAAAATTTTGTTTTGCACCCTGGTGATTATATCTAGTCACTGCTGTTTTAAATCCTCTTCCAGGGTTCTTCAGAAGAAAACTGAATCATATATATATATATATGATATATACATATATATATCAGTATTATATGATACGCAATATTTAGGCACAACAAGATGTTGATGCAGATACATCTTAAATCGTAAGTATTAATTTCCTGACTTCACTGCATAAAGCCAAACCCTCAACACTCTTGTGTACTTGTATCCATTTATTGAAAGTAAGACTTTAATATTATCACTAAGAATGATTATTTATTCTCTCGGTTATTGTGTCTGCATTAAAAGCATAAAAGTGTCTAAGTTTAGGATCTTTTGTTCCTGTAGACATTAATGGATACTGGGCAACTGCATATCCAGCAACTGCATAATTTAATTGTGTGTACTGCTGCAAAAGGTAATTAAGCATCTGAAAGAAAAAAAGATAGAGCCAATATAAAACAAGTTGCACAGCTGAAGGAAAGCTATTTTAAAAATCAATTATTCTCTGAAACATAGGAAGCTCCATTTCAGAAATTACAACAAAGGGAACTGCTGGTAACCACCCTACTGTATATCCATTTCTCAAAATAGTACAAGCACTGCCAGAGAGAAAGCCAAGTCATTCATTATACAATGCCCCCAAGTCATATATTTTCTCGAAGTGAACTTCACATTCTTCTTTTGCAAAGGAAAGCAATTTCAGAAATAAAGAGAAATGCTTAGCAAGAGAACTACACTGCCTTTAAAAGTTTATACTGAGCTCAGTATTTATGGGCATATTGTGAATCTGTATATCATTAGGGTTATCAATTATATTTTAAAGTAAAAAAGATCACTGTATTTAGATAAAGTTACTTCTACAGAAGAACTTTCTACTGCGATACATCCATTCATGTAAACAACATGCAAGGCATATTATAGCATAGCAGAATGTGAGGATTTTTTTAATGTGATTTTTAGTTTGTGTGGGCATGTAAATAAAATGTATTGGATCCATTGCTAGACATTGGGGTCCTTTTTTTTTTTATACATGTGAAATGTTAACATGTTTATTTTATTGAAAAGTAACCAGTGTGTGATGATGTTAATATTTTCCCAATGGAGGCTCCTCACCAGGAAAATTAGTTTTGGATTTTTTAAAATTAGAAATAAAAAAAGATCCTGTTTCTTAAATGGATTGTTTTGGAATTACTTTTCTGATAACGAGACAATATGCTACTAGGTTCTACTCATTTATAAAATTTGTTATTAAGCTTTTATGTTAGGAAGTCTCTGGCAAAAATGAAGCTCAGCATAAAACAAGGGAAAGAGGTTGTTTTCAGAGGGATTTGCGTTTGACGTCTCCACAGAGCTTTACTCCGTAATGGCTGTCACAGTGCATTGGAAATCTGGACCTTTACAGAACTGTGACAGATTGGCTCAGTCTACAAAGGAACTTTGATCAGTTTATGCCTATAATGAGTTTATTTTAAGTATTTCCACAGCGAGAACAAAAAACAATACTCAATTTCTACAGTATTTTTCCCCTTCTTTTCTTAAAATGCTGCCATTCTTGAGATTTGTGTACTAGTAGAAAGTTCAGTTGACTTAAAAATAACTACCCAACAATTTTTATACCTTTTTGTATACCATAGTCTCTTATTTTCACCTTCATCGTGACCCCTTACTGTTTTCATCCTAGACATAGAGGGGACATACAGATGTAACACATAGACAATCTAACTAGGGTTATGTTGATCCAAGTGTTGATCTGTACAGATGTTTGGGGAGATTAGGTCAGGCAAGAAATGCCCGACCTGATCCTGTAGAGGTGAACTTAGTTAGATCAGGAATGGGTTAGCCTGGTCAAGCAAATACCTGCACATGTTCGGAGTGCAGCCTCCCCTTAGCAGACCTGCTAGTAGTACCCATCCCACCACCACCCACCCTCCATGGACCAGGTAGTCATTCCCCACAATCCCAACCTAACCCTCCCCTCACCCTGACTTAGATTGGCTTGGTGAATGTGTACACAAGCTCCCCCTGACCTATAATCATGAGACTTAAAGTAATTGTATTGTAAACATATTGTAAACATCTGCACAAGCCCAGAGAAACCCATATCTAACTTTTTTTTAAGGTATCAACAATTATTAGTAGTATTATAGTGGTACCTAGAGAACTACAAAGAATGTGAGCCTCCTGAGACGAGACTGTGAAAATATGGTCCCTGCCCTAATTACAGACTAAGTAAAAAATATAAACAGATGGCAAGGGACTGTACAGAACATAGAAACAACAGAGACTGATCTTTTGTAAACATCAGATTAATCCACATTTATTTGTTTGTATTCTTTGGGGTTTTGTTCAGAGGGAATTTGTTAAATATCCAATAGATATGGGATGGAGAGAAGGGGTACGGAAGGAGAAGAAGGAAACAAAAAAGGGGTAAGGCTTAGATGAAGAGAACGTGATGCTGGTGGCTGCAAGGTTTCAGGGGAGGGTATCCAGCAAAAAAAGGAGATGGCAGACTGATGACATCATCAGAGTCTGATGGTCTGTGCTGCAGAACCTGTGAGGCACCTTCTCTGTCTTCTCCTGCCCCTTTAAATTTTTATGGCTAGGGGGTACTTTTCATCCCTGAAATATGTCTACAGCAAGCCCAAACTGCTCAGGGCATAGAGAAAGAAATACTTATATCTGTTTCCCTTCCCTGCCTAACTCCTCTTTCGTATTTGTTAAATGTAGGGAAAGTACGTAAAGAAGAATGGTTACAAACTTCTAATATGCTCTGTGTACAAATGAATCAGCTGAACATCTGAGAGGCAAACTTTGTCATTCCTTTCAGGCATTTTTCCTGAAGATAATGATATATTCACCATGAACTCTAGGAAGCTAAGAAAGAAAAGAGTTTTAAATATCCTGGTGTTTCTAGGTGCCAGTTTGGTAATCAAAAGCATAATTTGAAGTTATTGACTTTGACTGGACTTTCCACATGCCTTAATATCTAGCAGAAATGGGGCCAACAAGAGGAAGACCAAGAGGGACCCTAATGATGCTAAAAGTTACCAGTATTTACAATAATTTCTGTAAATGGAAAAAGATATTTTCCTAAGTGCTAATCCCCACCACACATTTCTTTCTGCATTATAGAAAAAGATACTGTCTGGTTTCTAGGTGCGTGTACAAAATATATAAATAAATAAATACATGTCTATATGAATCATAACTTGGAATCAATGTCTAAAACTGAAAAACTATCCATGTCTCCTTAAGTGTTTTTTTCTTCATTTTTACTCATTTGCTGAAATTCCCCAATGTTTAATTTGAAATAATACTCCTCATAATACTCTTCCCCTTAAGCCCAATGGACTTGTGGTTAAGGTTCCTGCCCCAGAGGCAGTAAATCTGGCTCCTAGACACCCTCACCAACAGACAAGGGATGTATCACCTGCTTCCTAGTCTGATAGCCATTAGGCCATAAGTCAGACCTGTTCAAATCCCTTTCCAGCCTCTTCTTGAAGCTAGCCTGTTGGACTTAACTTCCCAAGAGGGAGATATGAGGCCCAGAAAAAGAAGACAAGCCAGAAAGGATGTGATTCTGTGTGATAGGCCATGTGTAGGTGAAACGAGAGGTGTGTGTGCATGCCACTTTAAAGTGGGCTAAATGCTTTTGCACCATTTTAATGGTGTCACGGTTTGCACACCTTGGCAGCATATTGCACATTAATTCCAGCCACTGTAGGAAATTCGGCAGTGTAATGCACCTTAAATGATTTGGGGGGTGCAGAAAACTAAAGGAATTTTAGTTTGCTGCCCCTACAGCTGTGGAGCAAAGCACCAGGATCCATGCAGCTCTGAGGATCTGCAGGAAGCCCTGCAGGCAGCCTGGCAGTGGCCCGGGAAAGCAGATAGCACCCAAGAAAAGTGATGAGCCTGATTTTCCCCCGCACTCCCCTGCCCCCCCAGAGTCTGCCAGCCTGCCTGAGCTGCATGGGGGCCTGGTGCTTCCCTCCTCAGCTGCGGTGCCTGCCAGGACCACCTGAGCTGGGTGCCTGTGGGTGGGTGCCACCTGGCGGGGGGGTGCCCACTGCTCCCACAGGCAGAAACACCAGCCCCTGCCCCACACAGCCCGTTACCGCTCTGGTCGCTGGCAACTTGCCCTCTCCTCCCCGCCGGAGAGGCAAGTAAAGTGTGTGCACAACACGGGGGTTTAATCAGCCCTAAATTGAAGTGCTGTTTTTTCAAACCCACCACTTCAATTTAGGGCCCCCGTTTCGTCTCCAGACACCCATAGATGCTATCCTGGAAGAGAAGGACTCCTAGGTTCTAGCCTGGGTCCTTGATGTCAGTGGGGTGAGAACTTTCCCAGTGCTATTTATGAAGTTTATCCAATGAATACTAAATACAAGGTGCAGTGGGCTGACAGTCTCCTATAACTTTAATTGGCTCTACATTTGACCTGATGAGTCTCAGGAAGTCTGGGAATTCCAGGTATCTCCAAAACTGCTTTGCCAATGCTTTACATTTTTGAGAACAAGTATATATTGAATTTCTATTTCTGTGGAATTGATTTAACATTTATTAATGTTTAGCTTCTAACATCCAAATAATCTGTGCAATCAAATCATTTAACAATTTAGAATTACATAGGGATCATAACACTTTAACCATCAGAATAACAGTGGGGGGACGGTGCATACACAAGCATGTGTTTCTTTTCCCGTTGAACCATTTCTCTTCTCTTGTGGCTTCTCTAATTTCTTAAACTACTTACTGATTTGTTAGATGTTAATATATGTTTTGCAACTTAAATTGACCAGACTACAGAAAAGGAATTTATATTAAAGAAATGGAAGAGCAACTGTTTCTAGGTAAGAAACCTACTGAATACAAGTTATAAAGTTGATATCCCCTGACTCTTTCCTTTCCTGTTTTGTTTTGTTTTCTCTAAGGATGTTAGAACCATCAAGTATGTTGGTGACTAAACTGTTTAGTTATCTTGAGTAAATATTTTCATTTTATAATGACTATCACTGCTAAGAGCTGGTCCCATGGGAAACAGAGGAAGTGGTTGTGGAAGTTAAAGAGAAGGTAGAAAAGTTTGCTGGCAATATTAATAAAGTACACTCATAGTTTCCTTGGGCAGGAGAAGAGGTAAAAACTCTAGCAATTGGCTCTGTTAACAGGACAGGCCTACTAGTGTGCAAAAATTATTATGGTGGCACAAGTTGAGAACAAACAAATCTTCTAGCCTACTGTTGTGCAAGGGACCTCATAAACCCACTGCACAGTCAAACATCTGAATCCTGTTAAAAGTATTTTGTTTGTTTTATTGTGTGCTATAGGAATTTCCCTACAAGTGATTCCCATGACAAACATATCTTCCTGCCATGCCCCAACCTGTTTCCACCACTTCCTCCAGTTCCCCTATTGCATACATGCACCCTGAGTCAGGGTGAGGGACCTAAGGCCATTTGTCCTGAAGGATCAGGCCCTTGAAACATTGAGATCAGCAGGGACCTGACCCTGTGGTACCACAGCTTGGATTACATCTAGAAACACCAATGAAGCAGATCAGCTGTGGCAGGCCGCATCCTGCTCCAAAGATGACATTTGATTGACTTCTGCTATTCAAGAGTCCCCTCCTTGTATTAAGTATTCTGACCAAACACTCCATCATCTATGTGCAGTAATTTCAGGAAAATGAGTCAAAATCACAAGGCCAAGAAGAAGAAGCCAAGTCAGGACAGCACAGATTGACTTAGGGAGGACAGGGGAGAGAGGGGGAGTCATAGGGGCAGGCAGGGAGCAGAGAAAATCTACTAAGCTTCTGGAGTAATTTGTTCAGAACCTGACAAACTTATCTGTAAGGTTTTGATGATGTAAGGAATAACTTATTGGTTTGACGTAATCAAGTTGGGATGAGAGGGGTGTTAGAAAGGCAAATTGATCTTGTTCCACTCCAGTTGCTGTAGCCATTGCAACAAGCAACTTGTTTGTCCCATCCTGCTGATTTGATTCTGGTCTTTCAAATGATTCTTCTCATTACAGACAACAAATAGCCAGCAAGGGTCAAGACAAGATCTCTGAGTTGGGAAGATTTAAATGGAAGGTTTTGAATTAACAGTGCATCCTTAGTT
>NW_017728995.1:12508901-12509832 GCF_001723915.1 Gavialis gangeticus
ACAGACAACAAATAGCCAGCAAGGGTCAAGACAAGATCTCTGAGTTGGGAAGATTTAAATGGAAGGTTTTGAATTAACAGTGCATCCTTAGTTATTTTTATTGAGAAAGGAAAAATAAAACTCAATTTTTGTGCAAACCTCAGGATTTGATTAATTTGATGGTTTGAAAAAAATGATGTAGAATGATCATTGCTTTATTGATCCAGTCTCATTTGTGACCTTTATTTGTTCATTGCATTTTTAATTCTTAATTAGAATAGTGAAGTTCTTAGTTTTAGCTTCAGACATGTTGTTTAATCTCAACATACGCTTGCTTCCTCTACTTACCATACCCCATAACAGATTGGTTTTATTTTTTGAAATTTCAAAGAACAAATAGGGTAAATTAGTCTACTTGCTGGATTAGTGCTTAATCCTGTCTTTAAAACCACTTTTCCTCACAGCTTCCTCTGGCTCCTTGTGGCTTTTTTACAGGAGAAATATGAATCAGATAGGAAGAGCTGCAAATGCACAAATGGGTGTTACGCTCCCAACTTCTGTTACCTTTTAGGCAGTTAGGTGGGAGTTAGATGCATAAATGTCCTTTGTGCCTTTGAGGATATTCTCCATATAGCATATGCTATCATCTTAATTGGGATAAAAATCAGGCACTATAATAAATGAATTTCTAGATACATCAGAGAAGTGATACATGTGCTCTGTGTGCATAAACAATGGAAAGAATTTTCAAAAAAAACAGAAAACCAGCAGAAAATATTTTATTTTTTTCCCTCCTATTTGTATGACCTTTGCTATCAATGGTGCCTGCAAAATGGGACAGAGGAAGTGAAATCTATGCCCAGTGTGGCTAATATTCAAAACAACAACAACAGATAGATATCTCTTTCTTCTTTTCATAGTTTCATAGTTTCATAGATTTAGGGTTGGAAGG
>NW_017728995.1:12509843-12512082 GCF_001723915.1 Gavialis gangeticus
TGCCCCCCAGAGCCTCGAAGTCCCTCATAATGCGGGACTGCTAAGGCTGTTTTTGGCTTGACATTGTGAAATCTGTCTGGCTGTTTGTGAATGATCTATGAAAAGAAAGAATCCTGTCCATTGCACAGAGACAGACTCTGCAATGAGCTCAATATGGTAGTGCTTTGCTATGCTATTTGCTATCACAAAATAGTAAGTTCAGATCTAGATAGGAAGGTCTATCAAGCTTGTGTTAATTAAATATAAAATGAAAATAAATTTGGATTTTTTCCAAGTATTTAATACTTTTGTCTCTTTTGTATTTAATTTTCCTCTTTGAGGATCTCCCTTTCTTTTGAAGGAGTTGAGAGGGTTTGAGATTTTATGCAGGCCTGATATTCCTTGATTCACAGCTACAGTTCTCAGAAAACAGATAAATATTAGTCAGTAGTAGCCATATTTGATTCTTACGTGATTTGTCTGTAGGTTTCTGCTTAACTTGAGTCTAGTGTTCCATAAAGAAAATAGCACCCCGGTATCTATAAAAGTGATTAAGAACAGTAGTAAAGTAATTTTTTTTAAAAGAAAATTCTTAACAAACAGTATTGTTTAAATCTGTTGAATTGATGCAATGACCCTAAGAAAAGTGACTCCCTGCTGTTCTTAGGACCTGAGTGACTATCTTACCCAGACATCTCTTTTACAGACAGCTTAGAGGGAACCAGAAGCCACCCACCTAGGCTACCTTGCCTGGTATACCAGGCAAGGTTTAGGAATCTACACAGATATGATGTGAAACTCCATGCTACACATCAGGAAAGGAGGTTTTGAGTCAGGTGACCTGAATATAGTGCAAGATCCTGGGCCCACAAAGAAGAATTGGGCATCTAAGAATACATAACAAAAATAATCATAAATAATTATTTAATTGTTGCAAATACTAAGTCTACATTGCATTTACAGCTCTAATTGCACATTTTGCAGGCATAAAAGGGAACAGAATTAATACATTTAGTGGAGATAATAGTAAATTAAAAGTGCTGGGAAATTTAGGCGTGCCTACCACAAAATATAAGGTTCTATCAGAATTATTAAGGCATGCTTAATTGTATTGTGTTGCACTGAGGCATACATGAGTGCCAGGATAGAGGAAAGCAATTAATATTACTAGGAGGCACATTTATTCAAGAGAAGAATAGACTACCTCTGGATTGAAAGTGTTCTTCATCACACAACAAGAAAGCTGAGAACCTGAGAAATGTTCAATGCTCTGCTGATTTAGATTAATACCTGCCTTTAGGCTTTACTGTCATTTGTCACTGTCCTTACCACTGGGTCCCAAGAATGGAAAAGAAAGAAGAGGAGGAAGTGAAAAAATGTGCTGATGAGCTCTGAGCATAAAAATAAGATAAGTAACAGATAATTACACAAGGGAAGAATATGTGCATTTAATTTGATGTTGTGTTTATAATGTGGGAGTGCTTGGGAGCAGGTACCACAGGTTAAGACTACATTGTTCTGGGCCCTGTTCAAACAGAGGAAAAAAAAGGGAGTCCTCCCAAAGAGCACAGACATTGAAGATAATGCGCTTGATGATGAAAAGATTCCAGGGGAATGCATTGCTCTTGTTACAGAGGAAATGCATCATTTTTACCCACTAAAACCCTCAACTGGAAAAATTAGAAGTCACGCTTACAGTTTTTAACTACTTTTATTAATAGGCTTGGCCAGAACCTGTCAGTGAAGAAGCTTCAAGAAGCCAAATATTACTCAAATTTTAAGAAATTAAAAGATTTATTACAAGTCTGTGATGGAAACTTAGGGTAGTTCATATACAAATGAGTTTGCTCATTCCAAATTTAAATGACATAGGGATCACTAAGGCTAAGTACAGACAGTTAGAAAGTCCAAGTTTGAATTGATTAGGTCAGTCTAAGATCCATAGATTAAATAGATAAGCAAATGAACAGACATTCAGTTTTGATTCCTGAAATGCACCCACATGCTTGCAGTGGCCTGGGCCAGAAGCCAGGGGGGTTAGAGCATGTCTGCTTGCTGGGCTGGAGCAGACAGATTTGGCCAAGGCCAGCCCACCCTGCAAGAGCAACCCTTGCAAAGCCAGCGGGCCAAGGCACTTAAGGGAACCCACCCTTGCCCCAGCCCTGGTACAATCTGTGGGCAAGGCAAGAGCCCCCAAGGGGACACTTGCCTGCCTGTACACAAATGCCAGGAGCTTGGGGAATAAGCAGGAAGAGCTCAT
>NW_017728995.1:12512093-12514655 GCF_001723915.1 Gavialis gangeticus
AATTGGATGCTTATCTTGCTGGGATCCTATGACCCCAGTGACTTCCTGCCCTTTGGGCAGGGGGCTGGACTTGATCATCTTCCGAGTTCCCTTCCAGCCGTAATGTCTATGAAATCTATGAAATCCTGGGATGCTGGGGGACTGTGAGTTATTTTGAATCTGGAGGGAATGTAGGACACAAATTCAATAAACTGATTTAATCTGAATTAGTTAAGTCTAATACTACATCCACCCAGGTTCATCTTAAACCAGTTTTGGCCATTTTGAAAATGGTTTATGTGCATTGATCTTTTGTTGTGTTACAGATCTTAACTAGTTTCTGATCACTTTTACCAGTTTATGTGTACTTTCTGTCCCTAACCTTAATGCGCCATAATAGTTATAGTCTGCTACATAATGAGGTGCCTTAACTAAAAATGAAAACACTAATAGGTTTCAAAATGCAGATGTAATTTACATTACAGGTAAAATCAAATGAGCTTTTAAAGGTTTCATTATCTACTGGTAAAACAGAATACATTCCAAAGAATGGCAAGAAAATTCTGTCTATTTTGTGTTGAAGGAAAATAAAGCTAACAATAAATCATTTTTAAAGTCTAGTACAGGTCAATTGGATCCCTGGATTTTGCCACTGCATATGACTTAATCTAAATGCCATTCTTATTCAGCTGTAATCAAAGATAAAGAATGCGTTGGGCAATATGTTGTTTATGACTGGTCGAGAAATCTGTATACTTTGGCGAAAAGCTATGGCCCAATCATTTATTTAATTTGAATTGGGATATACACTTTGGAATTCTTTGTAAAGGTGAATACATGCAATCTGCTTTGTGTGCATATTTGTCAGACAATTTCTTATACAGTGAAGTGGGGAACTCATTATGATACATAATCTCTACCCTTATTTTTTTTTCTGAATAAACACTTACATGACACAATAGGTGCCTTAAGGTTACTTTACCTTTCAAGGAGGTTTTAGAATCCTGTCCAATATCAAATTACATGTCCTTATAAAAAAGTGTCTGTTAGGAGAAAGCAACATCCATTTTAAACTATATTGAAATTTGATGAAATATAAATTTGTTTGTTTCTAAAAACTGTCCTTATCAATTTCTGTTTCATCTTTTCACAGTACAGGAAGATAAGAAAACCCAATCCATTCTCAAGGTTGTAAGTATCACAACTCATGTTAGGTACTGATTGCAATAAGTCACATTCACACAATTTCTTGAAACAAGTCATAATTGCATGTTTGTTGTATTATCTGATTTATGGAAAGGCCTTGAAATGCCATCTGATATGGGCCCACAGTTCTTATTCTTCCTTGGCGAGTGCACAATTGTATTCTGACAGGAGAGTTTGACTATCAGTAACACCAAATATTTTGTCTGTATATAGTGTTTTTTCTTTATGATTTTACTTGACACCAAGTTACCACCAATTATGAAACCACTGTTTCTTTAGATTGCTCCTTAAAAGAATTTTTTTTCTATACAGCTTTTAAAAATTCTCTCTCAAGAGATCTGTTCCATTTAAAGTTGAGTACTCATGTGGAGTATATTATATGTTTGAACTAAATTGCTTATGATGTCTCTATTAAATTATAAATTCCTTGGGCAAGAACCATATCCTTTGATACATTTGCAGAGTGACATGTAAATAGAATGAGCTCAATAGGTAACAAGGTAATATCTCTAGATATGCGGTAAAGCTAGCCTTTGATCTATATACCTTAGCCCTACATAGCATTGAAATACATCTACTGACCATTCCATTGACTTCAATGTTCATGATCCTTCCAAACTCCAACTATGAATTAAGGACTTTGCATATTTTTTTATCACACAAATCTTGCTTTATACTTTGTTTTTAGGTCCAAATTTCAGATTACCCTTAAATGAAGGTCCATTTTAGGATTTACAGTTTTTGGGAAGCAAAAAAAAGTAATAATTTTATGCATAAGGACAAGTCTTGTCACTTGCACAGCACTGTACACACACAGTGTATGCAGACATCTCAAGAGCTACATTCCTATTTAAAATTGTTTGCATTCAAATCAGAATGCAACTGCTGAAAATCTAGCACTAAGTGTGCATCTGAGCAGGATTGTGGCTCTCCTGAAGTCCAGGACAAAATATTAATCGGCTTCATTGGGACCGAGATTTCAACTGTAATTTTTTTTTTAATACTTTAAATTATACACACCAAATAGTAAAAATGTAAATCTGTGGATGTGATAGTTGTGTTACCCATAAACAGTATTGTTATGATTATTATTCTATTATATAAGGAATATTTATGTTTCTTGCTCCCTTTTCTTACTGCAGAAATTAGCTATTTAGCTAAATACACTGCTTGTGTAATTCCTTTGTTGTATTATATTTTTAAGTATTACAATTCACTGATGAGTTCACTTTGTTATAGTCTATATCCAACAATTTCAGCAGACAGGGCATTACCGAAACAGGTACACACTAGTTCTGAGAAGGAAATCCTTTTCTTACCTTATCTCGCCTACCTTATTTAACCTTTATGGGCGTGCCCACACATGCAGGCACAAAT
>NW_017728995.1:12519655-12532065 GCF_001723915.1 Gavialis gangeticus
GTTCACTTTGTTATAGTCTATATCCAACAATTTCAGCAGACAGGGCATTACCGAAACAGGTACACACTAGTTCTGAGAAGGAAATCCTTTTCTTACCTTATCTCGCCTACCTTATTTAACCTTTATGGGCGTGCCCACACATGCAGGCACAAATGTGTGCTTGCAGCAGCTCAAATAGAAGTGGCACAAATTTGAGCTGGGGATTTCTGCCTCAGCGCACATGCCTGGACAAGCTCTTTGGTGTGGGCCAAGGTGTGCCACTTGGGGCAACATAACCCTGCCCAGCTCCTCCTCGATTGGCAGCCAGGGGGAGCTAGGAGCCAGAAGTATAAAAACCTGCCCTGTGCTGGCCGGAGCAGTATAAAAACTGCCCTGGCAAGTGGCTCAGGGCTGCCTACTCTCAGGAGCTTCTGGGGCCCAGCCAACTGGTACCTGGGGACACTACCCCTTGTGCCAACTGGACTGCTGCAGCAGCCCTTAGCAAGAGTTCCTACGCATGTTACTCCATCAGATTCTGTTCTACATTTTTCTCAGATGCCGTAATCATCTTATAGAAATGGTTCTTAAAAATCTATTTGAAGCTTAATAACCATTTTATTAATTTCTTATTTTTCAGTCCTACATTGTACAATTAAGGTTTAAGGAATATGTCCTGTTTCTCTTCCCTGTGTCCTACTGAATTACAGTGACTACCCAAACTGAGAAACTATGGGCTATTCTGATTAGGAGCTAGTATCCTTGTTTATCTCATATTTCCTTCATATTATCAGTTTATCTTTTGCTGGTTCTCTCAGTTAGCTCGTTTGCATCTCTCCCAATTTTTTTTCTTCTTCTTTTTATTGCTGAGTTTATGTTTTTCCCCCTGTATTTTTCACTAATCAGTAATAATTACATTAATGGTACAAATGAACATATAATGTTCAAGGATCTGTATACTCCATTGACTTGTTCATTTTTCTGAACAGGAATATGCTGATGTGGTTAAAGAATAGGTATTAACTAATACGCTAGAAACAAATGATAAAGGACACATTTTTATCCATGTTGACTAATGATTTTGAATTAGTAGATTAAAACCAAGAAGTTTTCAGTGCAGATGGCAAATTCCTATGTTGTCCTTGAGAATTACACAGTTGTTTCTCTATTTACATTTAGACTGATGTTAGACCAAAACTAGTACTAATTTAGAAAAAGGTAATGTAGAACACGCTCATTTATTCAAGGAAGCATGTGTTTAAGAAAGCTGTGTTTATGTTGTTAAAAATGGAACATTAAAGTATTGCGACAAACATTTTTTATTTCTCTTCATTATTTTTCCTTTTCAAATTCAGCATAGTTTTATTATCTGGGACTATAAAGCCATTTTACATCAAATTCCTATCCAAACAAGTTTGTTAAGGTGAAAAAATCCTGTGATTAAAAATTGCTTTTTAAACAATGGCTGTATTTTTTTTATGGTTTCATCACATTTCCTGAAATGACTTGTGTTTCTTTAACGAAAATCAAAAATACATTTTACACAGGAATAGGAAACAGATCTCCATAGTCTCTTCCCCTTACCTTTCAGAGGTGTTCAGTGGCTATAGTTTCTATACAAAAGCACATAATTCCCTGCTTCAGAAGGTTCTGAGTTTTAAACCCTTCAGTCAATGTGGCACACAGACTCCTTTTTCACTAACCTCTGAAACAGTATTAGATGAAGAGTTTGTGTGAAAACATACTTTCTATGTGATCCTGCGACATTAATGAAATTAAGTAGAAGGCAGGATAGATTTGTACCTTATAGACTAACTAAAGTGTATATTTATATATGTACATATACACTGTGGTGGAGAGTGGCTAGGCAGTCCCAGCTCTGGGGCTGTGCTGTGAATGCATGCAAGCATTCCCTAGGCCAGGTTAACCCTAGCTACATTGGGTTAACCCCATACCAATCTGAAGTTCCCATCTGATGGGAACTAAATTTAGATCAGGAGTGGCATTTTTAGGGAGACTTAAGCCCCGAAAATGCTTGCACATCCAGACACTTCAATTACCCTAACCAAGTTAAGGTGATCTATATGTAACACTTGCGTATACCCTTTGTGACTTTACTTGAGAATTACCTTTATTTACCTTCTCCAAGAGAGTACCTTGCAACAGTCTAAATAAAAGGTACTACTTGAAAGTTTACAAAAGGTTTCTACAATTTTCCTACCACTTCTGTGTACCCTACATCAGGGGTCAGCAATGTTTCTCAGTGGGGGACTGGGATGACCCACCTTCTCCGCTGCTCCCTTTTGCCAGTGCCCTGGGTTCCCAATAGCACTGCCGATAGAATCTCCCAGTTCCCTCTTCCCATTTCCCCTGCTACCAAATGCTCCTGAAACCACAGGTCCACAGGCCAGATCCAAAGCCTCCAGTTTTCAGGCCACAGGTTGCTGACCTTTGTCCTACATTATATCCCATGACACACAAGACCCTTCTATATTGAAATGAAGAGGAAATATCACCTATATACATAATTTTTGTAAGTACACCTTCTTTAGTTGTTGAAACCATGAAAAAAATTCCTATAATTAAAAAAATTCTACTATACATTAAAAGCTACTATACATACAGTGCTATTGTATTTGTATCATGTTATACACACACATTAATATACCATTTTGTAAACAGGATTGCAGTTATTGGAAAGAAAAACTAGAGATTAAAAAAAAGTATTACTAATTGCCTCTACAGTTGTAATATATTAGTTGTTTTACATGCAAATGTGTTTAGTACTTTTCATTAGAAGAGTCCAATTTGACAAAACAAACTTCTAATGGGAAAGTATCAGTTTTCATGAAAAATTTTGGGAAAGTTACTAAATCCAGATGGAAAGAGGAATTCCAGGATAAGCAATGATATGGTGCCCAGCACACTCCTGCAGGGGACAGAGAGAGATACTTGCCGTAAGGAAGCAGTAAGAATAATAACTGGAGCACTCATCCAGTACATAAGAGCAGGGGTTGGCAATCGTCTGCCACTGTTTTCCGCTGTTTGTGATTCACACCCTGCTGTGGGCTGCAGCACATTCCTAGCGATCAGCAGATGCTGCAAAGGGAATATATAACGAAAGCCAGGCCCTAGGACACTGGTGATGCCACTTTTGCTGTAGCAGAGACAATAAATAGGACCCTGGGGACACTTTCTATGCTTCCATGGCTGTAGCATGCTACTGATTCCCTGAGTGGCTGTGGGCTGTGTCCAATCTCTTTATGGGCCAGATGCAGCCTGTAAGACATAGGTTGCCGACCCTTGCAAAAAGAATAAAAGACCAGAGATCCCAAACTGCAAAGGGGTGCCCTAACAACAACTCTCTTTCTCTCTGTTTATGTAAAAGTTTGAAATGTCTTATGTTCACTCCAGGATAAGCAATGACAGAATTTTTCAACATCATGGAATTTTGTAGGATGTAGAGAAAATAATTCTTCCCAGCTCTATTTCTACTTGCCATTAACTGTTTTCAGTCTAAATGAGAGGAAGAGATAGAGCCTATAAAGAAACATAACATTTCTGCTCCTGATGTCATTGTAAGTCACCATTTTTTCCTCAATCACTTGTTCATCATCTTGAAATGTATACAGCTTCTATACAGCTATAACCTCTATAAGCTGTAGCAGATAGATAGGATATAGGCGTTAAAGCATAGAATAATCTGGTCCTCCTAATATTTTTATAATACTTCCAGCTCTTTTAGCATAAGGGGTATTTTGTCACAGAATAGGGAAATAATAGCCTCACTTCATATAGCTCAGCTGCAATTAGAAGGCACCATTCTATTTTAGGCACCTTGTTAGTACAAAGATACGAGAGAGAAGGGAATTGACAAAGACGTAGATATGTAAGTATGTTAAAATTGTGCTTAACTGTAATGAACACCTGCTTTCACAGTCCTTTTGTATGTCCTATCTTCCGCGTCTCCACCATATTGTATTAAAGTTGCCTTCTTTCTAATGAAATATTATAAACTGGTTGTGTAGAAGCTATGGTCTTTGAAATATACTGTGTGGTGTCTAGCATGTTACCATGCAATCTTAAAACAGCATAGTGTATAAAATAATAGAAACCACGTGGAAGGAATGGAGAGGGGCAGCAAAGTAGAAACCTGGAAGGATGGCTTATGAGGAATATAAATAACTTGCTGAGAGGCAGGGATTTTGGGAAAAGGATTTTTGTAGGACACTGCCTACAGTTAACACATAGGAGGAAGAAAACATATTTAAATGAAGCATAACTAGAAAAAATGGGTAAAATTAGGAAGGAAAAATACAACGTTGCTTGAATATGAAGCAAATCTTCTTGACGGTGAGATTTACTGACCTGTAGAATAGCCTCAGAGGGAAGTGAAAGACATAGTTTGACATATTAGAAATTAAAATGGATCATAAAGGTGATGTCCCATTTCCACCATTATTGCAATTCTGAGTACTATACCCAGGAATGACAATCCAGCACTCATCATCTCTGCCAACTTTACTGTTCTCGTGTCTTATATTGCCCTCGCTGAAATAATAAGGTAATAGATATTTTCCCTTTCTTAGATCCTACTTTTTCAAAGTAATCACTGTGGCAAGAAGTATTACAATTTTTTTTCCAAATCAGGGGGCATGTCTACACAAGACGCCGACTGTGCACTACCCTGATACTACTGCACAATAGCGTGCATGGCAAAAACTGTTCTGAGATGCTACTGCACAGTAGTATTAAGCTAGTGCACAGTAGTGTCACTTAAAAGGTGTTTGCCAGCCCTACTGTGCAGTAACTCGGGTTACTGCACATCTATTTAGTATCTGTTTATGTAAATGCTAAATAATTGTGCAGTAACCACTGCACAGTAGTGTTTTGTGTAGATGCGCCCAAGAAGAGCTCCTCATGTATTAAGTGGGGGAATTGTCCCATTAAGCAAGGAGAACTATGCTAACGTTTTATAGACCTTCCATCCTTTTCAGGCAAATTTTATTCCATGTGCTTATGGTGAGCAATTAAGGAAGCTTCATATCAAGTATTTCAACTTATAATAATGAGTCGTAGGGGGAAAGAAATATGGTACATTCATCATGAGAAAGGAAAGCTAATACAGTTCTTGGGTTCTGCTATAGGACGTAATAGTATCTTTACCATCATTGATTTTTATTCAAGAAAAATTAATCAATAGGCTTTGAAATTAATGGAAAGGTAGAAAGTAAAAAGTTAAAATTATGAGACACAGAAAAGGAAACAGAAATATCAGTCGAGTACTCTAATGGGCACTGGAATAGGTTTTTTATGCAATATCTAATGTAGTTACAATCTAAATACATGTTTGATCTATGAATAAATAAACCTATAGAGTTGTCATAAGAAATGTTACCATAAGTGGGGATTTTTAATATGCATTACTCCATGCTTTTTTCTTTGTATATTAAGAGAACTATCATGATGAATATTTCTCACTGATAAGAAAGATTCCCTATTAGAAATAACATCCTGTTTTCCTTCGTAAAATTAAAATTAGATTAGAAATTAACACAGGGAAATTATTTGAAAGCATTTTCATTTTGTAATTAGTAATCTCTGATATGTGTAAGAAAAAAAACATTGCTATTTGTAGCTATATTTAAGCGTGACTGGTAAAGAGTGCTTGACAATGACTGACAGCATCATATGAACATCAACATACCTGATTTTGTGTGGTGGAATAATGAACATTTTGGGAAACAAGGTCAGCATTGGTACTAAAATATTATTTTGTTGAATAGCATCCTCAAATGAACATGTCTTTCATTGTCTAAAACGGTGCTTCCTAACCTTTTGGGGGGGGGGGGTCCTCCACCCATATTGGTGCTGTGCTCGGCAACAAACCTGGAAGTGCCGGTGGCAAACCCTGAAGTGTTCTTGAACACTTCACGACCCTCCTGAGGGCCCCCCGTGACCCTGATTTGGGTCATGACCCTAGGTTGGGAACCGCTAGTCTAAAATATGAAATTTATAAAAAGAAGAACATATGAATATAGTCTTCTTCATTGGCAGTGACTATGGTGGCAGAGAGGCATTACACTTTCATCTGGAGGGTTGCCATTCTCTCGGTAGAAACTAGGGCTGTGCGAAATTTCACTGGCAGTTTCATTTCAATGCTGTTTTGACTCATTTCAAGCTCAAAACAGCAAAATCAAAATGAAACAGAGAGCTTTGAAACAGACTCAAAATGAAATGAGGCAAGTCAAAATGTTTCAAAATTTTCAAAACATTTTGAGTTTCAAAGCTCAAGCTGGGCTTGCCTGCAGGGAAACAGAAACTAAAGTAAGAAGAGGGAAGGGGAAGAGGGAGGAAGTGAGGGGAAGGACCTTTCTTATTATTGACTGTTTAGCTGGCCATTGACTGTCATCCTTCCCTGAGGTCCCTTCCAATCCCAGTGCTCTGGGAGAGGGATGGAAAAACTGCATAAAAGGCAGCATTGTTTAAATTGCCCTTCTTTCTGCCTTGGTGTCAGCTGAGTGAGGGCTAACCTTAACACACACACAGTGTCACCCACCCACCATGTCATGAGTTTTGCCTGTCAGCAGCTAGGAGTGCAGGGCCCCAGAACCCAGACTATCTCTTTGACAGCTGGCAGGCTTCGTGGCCTCAGAAGGGGCTAGCATGCCTGCAGGTTTTACCCTGTGCCTTACCGCACACACAGTATCACCCATGTTATGAGTTTTACTCATCAGCAGCATGAGGTATAGTCTCCCTGAAACCCCTGCACCTGTCTCCTTGAAATCTGGCAGGGTTTGTGGCCTGAGCAGGGACTAGCAGGCCTGCAGCTTTCACCCTGCTGCGCCTTAACACACCCAGTGTCACCCATGTCACGAGTTTTTCTTGTCTGCAGCTTGAGGTGCAGTTTCCCCCAAACCTCTGCACCTATCTCCTCGAAACATGGTAGGCTTTGTTGCCTCAGTAGGGGCTACCATGCCTGAAGTTTTGACCCCACTGCGGCTTAACACATGCACATGACATGAGTTTTTTGCTTTCAAGACTTTGAGGTGCAGTATCCCTGAAACCCCTGTACCTATCTCTTTCATGCCCTCAGAAGGGGCTACCATTCCTGCAAGTTTCATCCAAATCAGGCCAGAAATGTTGTGGCACCCTATTCACCTTATTTTGGATTTTGCAGCCTTGTGGTATTTTATAGGAGCTACTCTGCCATGAACAACCCCACATTGCCACCGGGCCCTTCAGTCAGATACAATTTATGGTCATACCCAAGACATACAAGCCAAGAAATCATGATAATGAACTAGCACAACTTTTTTCTTTATAGAATTTGTTAGTGATGTTTTTTGGGGGGAAGTTATATGTTATATTGTTTGAGTATGTGTTAAATTATTTTCCTTTTGAATGCACATTTACATTTTGTAAACAAAAATACATAATGGTTACAATAAAATATCAAAGGAAAAAAAGCTTTTTACCATCAGTCACTCTTAAACCACTATGAGTACTTTAATAAAGAAAGAGACTACAACCAACTTAATTTAAGGTAGAGTGTTTAAGTCAACCCTGGTGGGAATGGAGAACAGTTTTTTCTTCCAGTCTGTGATTAATTTTTAAATAAATGAAACTGCACAGGCACGAGGCCATAGGGGTTTCTGACTTTAGAGTCTTTGAATTGGTAAGATTAAATCCTGAGAATGAAGTTTTCCAAAAGTTCATATTGAAAACTATTGTAAATATTGTAGTTTTTTTTCCTAATAGAAACCTCTAAAATAATTGAGAAAACGCCACATAAAATCTATTAATTCCTCGCTACTATTAAGACTAGTGCTGGTAGCAAGGGAAGCAGTAATATTAATTATGGCATTTTTAAAGCTGCTTTGAAAGTTGAGCTCAAATTGAAGGCACTCAGCTTTAGTGTCTCAGTTTGGGCGACCACTAATTTCCAGTTTTTGCCCTTAGTCCCCAACTAATCAAGACATTGAGGACCTGAAAAAATAGGGTGATGTAGAAAATCCCTAAACTAAATTGATAAAACTGGTGCTGATAATTTATGTTCTTAAGTCCAAACTGGATAGTATCACCAGGCTTTCAATTTTGGCTTATAATGAGAAATGTTTTTTTTTTTCTTAATTAAAACTATTCTGTAATACTTATAGAGCATCTCCTAACAATGGAATAATGACATTAAAATCAGTTTACTTTACTGTCTCAAAATACCAATAAAATCTGCAAGCTGGACATATTTTCAGGGAAAAAACCCTACTGTATGTCACCATCTTCTAACCATCTTATTTTATCTAATTTATGTATAAACAGCTAAAGCAAGGTTGAGCAAAGCTTTTTGATTTATTGCAGTTGTCAACTGTCTGTGATATTTTTCATCCTTAATCATCACCGCATGAAATCAGGAGTAGCATGTAACTGATCAGCTAAATGAGTCAGAATGGTGCTGTGCTCTTGGACTCTGGATGAAAAGTCTTATGTGACAGAATTGATCTATCTTAGCAGGTTTTCAGTGTGCGTTATAGACTGTAAATCTGTTATACGGTATGTTTTGTTCAGCTCAATATGTTTTGCATCTAATCGGTATGATTCAATATGCTTCCCATCACAGATGGTATCTGATTCATTCAGCTTAATGTGGTTTATAACCATTTGGATATCTATTAAGTATGGATTTAAAAAAAATAATTTATCATTTTTGGGGATTAATTAGAGTCAGGCAATTTATTGCTATTGAATTATGCAGAGGTTTTATGTAACTGTGATAAGAATTGAGTTGCCTTGATATTAAAAAAAAATATATATCTACCGTTTGGTCTAAAGGAATAATACAAACTTCCGAGGACTCCTTACATGGAATTTATGCATCAGACATCTGCTCAGATAGGAAGTCCTGGATAAGTGATTAATATTGTGTCAAGATTTTGTAAGTTTTTGCTTAGATCAGAGTTTACTCCAACAATGAAACGATTACTTTTTTGGTACTTGATAGAGAGCAGAACTATCGGGAAACATAATAATCCATGGAAAAAAAGCGTAAAATTCATTACTTGACATCTGGTGGCTCTTTGGTAGTAGTTGTTACAGAAGTGTTTCTTTGCTTAGCAGACTTTCACTGGGGTAAAACACACACTGTTGAAGGATCATACTGTTCATGCCATGACTTCCTGCTTCTACAAATAGTAGGAATAATGGTTTTGAGATTTCTTGACTGATAAGGTCTGACAATGGTTTGAAACAACTCTCATTATTATTGAACATTAGTAATTTAACTAGGAGATAGGTAATCCTCATTTTGAAAAGTGAAGGCATTGACCAAAGCTCACTTAGGATCAGGGTAGCATCTGGAGTAGTTAGAAGCATACATTAGAATATGGGACTGTCAAATTGCAGTCTATAGGCAATGTTGCAACAAGTATGTATACTAGTATAATAAAAGCCAGATGTAGTATAATGAAGTAGCATTGCCTAGAATATAGTACAGAATAAAAAACACTTATAGCAACAACATACAGGTGATCAAACAAGGGTATGGTAATATGGCAGATTATAGCAAAAATTGCAGAAAGCAAGACTTAGCAAGGAAGGTCAAAGTAATGGCATTTCTAACTAAGAAAAATAAATGTGAAACCTACATGATATAAGTTGATATTATGTTTACCAGTAGGCATTAAACAAATATTATCAGAGCAGATGCAAACTTCACAGGTTATTCATTCTTGCACAAAAGCACACTTTGCCAGCATTCAGTGACTGACAAATAGTATCTAAGAGTCTCCAGTTGAGATAATGATATGCCATCTGCTTGTCATTCATTTCTAAAGGCTTTTTATACCAGGAATAGGAAAGATCTGATACAAATGATTACAGCCTTGTGCACAGAAAAATACATATTTTTATCCTTTAAAGAAATATAATGGAAATCATGCCTTTGATTTTAACAAATATATATGTTTCAAATTCTAAAATAAATACAATATTTTCCTCTTTGTGGATGTTGGATCTCACCAAAAGACAGGCATATTAATTCACCGCAAAGCCTTTCAGGTTAATCGAGTAGATCTCATTAACAAATCTGTTTTGTAGTTGATCAGAAATCTGTTGGCACTGACATCAAGGGACAAGCAGACAAAGTATGGGAACTGGGTTAACCTCATATATTGATCAAAGATGCAGGTAGTTGTGCTTAGATTCTTTCCTCAGAATCTCCTAAGAGAAGCTGTTGAAACATATATATTTTTATAGACATTTCATGTATGCAAAGCTACTTACTAATAAAAGGTTAATATAAGAGGTGTCAAATCCATGGGCAGTTAAGGCAGTGATACAGACTGTCAAGGATGAGTATTGTAAGGCCTCTGCCTGCCTGACATCCTTTTCGTGTGCCACTGGAAAGATCCGTGGAGTATCATCACCACCTACCTCAGGTATTCTACTCTTGTCTTCCATGCCTTGATGGATATTCTTTTATTATTGGGAGTTGAACATAGGCTGGATGATGATTCCACCAGGTCCTTCCCCAGAGGGTTTTCTCCATGGGGTTCCTTCTCCCCTTACACTCCAACCTTACCACTTCTGAGGTGACATCAGTCAGGGCTGTATCTTACATCAGCTGAGGCTGCCACTGGCCGCTGCCTGCATCAAGTTTACAAGCTAGATTCTGTCTTTTGGGATTTCTGCCATCATCCCAGAATCAACTCATTATGGACTCTCTGGTTCATCAATGGATCAGCCCATTCAAGGTCTGTGAGGCCTTAGATCAATTCATTCTGGGTTCTTGGGCTAGCTAATGCCCACCAATCCAATCAATGTCCCTTAAGTCATCAGCCAATAACAGTTCATCTCAAATTCCAAGGTTAGTCACATCAGAACTGTCCCCCACAAAAGAATTAATCAATTACTCCAACAAAAAAGAAAACAACATCAATTCTTCCTTGGACCCTGGGTTAATCCAAGGATTTGTGTCCTCCAAGAGTTCATGGGGTCAATTCAACTAAATTAATTTCTCCCCAGTTGAGGGGTCAGGTGGCTCAAGATCAATTTATGGTGGGTCCTGCCCTGTCTTAACTACCTTGGTTCAGGACTATCGCCTTTACCAGGGAAGAGGATTTCGCTCCTGCTGCCTTCCTGGCATGTTGAAGGGAAACACAACCCTATCCAATACAAAAAAGGAAAAAAAATAAGGGAAGAGTGTGACTAGTAAAGGAGTACTACTCCTTTTAACTCACAACCCCTCATGCACTGGCTGCTCTTCCTCTTGCTCTCTCTTTCTCTCTCACCAGCTTCTGATCCTTTCTTCACCACTCTAATCCTCCCTTGGCTGTCTTGTGGTGGCTTCTCAGTGTGGTGCATCCCATGTGCTGGCTTCCTTCCTCCATGGACATCTGTGGGAATCTGTCAGCAGTGAAGACCTCTGGCTTCCCATTCTTTCAACAGACGTAGTCCTCTCTTGGCTGCCCCTCTTGGCTCTTTTGGCTGCCTTCTGCCAAGCAAGAGGGAGCATGCATTTTGGAAATGAGTCTGCTTACTTACCTCTCCAGTGGGACTGTCCTCTACACCTGGAGCAAGTTTGTCATGTAAGTACCTTGGGGCCTTGTGGCAGGGCACTGTTTGTGCCTGCCACTTTAAGACCTAAGCCAAGCAGCCAGAAGGTACCTGATTGTGGCAGCCATTTTAGATTCTGGGCTGCCTATATAAGCAGAGTATTTCGCTGCTGGCTGGCCAGGCAGCAACATCACCTGGCTCCATGGCTTCACATATCCTGGAGGTAAGGGAGGAACTGTAGTGGATGGTCTAGAGGCTTCTGGTCCTGGACATGACCTAAACCTGCACCCTGCCAGGAGCGGGTGGCCTGGTGGGGCTCTCAGTGGTGCACGAGCCCCCAGGAAATGCCAGGCCAGTTACCACCCTGGTGAAAGGTGGGTTGGGGCACCTTAATAACCCTAGCTCCCACAATTGGGTGGGTTACCTAATAAAAAGGGTCAGGAAACCCAAGAGAGAGGGCTATAGACTCATAAGCCTGACTTGGAATCCCTCAACTGGTCAATGCTGGGGCCAGGACCAGCAGGGTTGAAGGGCCAGGTGCCCACCACGAGGGATGCCCAGAGCTGAAGGCCTGGGGTTCCAACTGTCCTAGAGATGAGACCAGGGCTAGTGTAGCCAAAGGTCCTGGGAGGACCACACCCATAAGGGGGAACAGATCAGGGAGATGGCAGCCTTGAATGAAGGTGGAGGGATCTTAGAGGGGTCCTTATTGTAGGATTCTGGGGTGCAGTGTGGAGCCAGTAAGAGTAACATTTGTGGATGCCATCTGTGAGGCTTGGGCTGCGGTGTAGGGGAGGAATGGAGATGCAGATAGCGCCCCCTGGCATCTGGGACAAGAAAATGGGCAGCCTCCCACCTAATTAAGATCATTAATTAGATAACAA
>NW_017728995.1:12537065-12537704 GCF_001723915.1 Gavialis gangeticus
CCACCTAATTAAGATCATTAATTAGATAACAACAAGGCATGACAGGCGAGAAAGCAGGCTGTTGGGTCAGAAACAGGTGGGTGGGCCAAAGGCAAATTGGCCCCGAGAACGCCCCCCCTGTTACAGGCCTCCTTCAGCCTCAGTCTTTTCCTTTCACACAGACATACATAATTGTTTTTCAAGTTGCATAGGTACTACTGAGCAGAAGAAATAGTTCCAGTGCTATAGTTGTAACTAAATTCCCATTATAACCCTGATTTTGACCCAACTGTAAATTCCCCTTAAAAATGAATTAGCCCCAAAAGTAGTATTTTAGTTCTGAGAAACTGACATTTTTTCACTTCAGCTGTGATAGGAAGAAGAGAGGGCCAAAAAGAAAACTAAGGCACATCATGATAGTTCATCAGAAAATGTTGTACCTCACCCATAAATACTTAATTACAATCAACACTGAAATGCTGTAAACATTTCATATGGGAATATTGATATGGAATATTGACACAGAGGACAGTATGTGGTGTCAGACAATTGCTAGAGACCTAGCTCTTAAAAAAACAACAACTCCCCCCCACCTTACCACTACCACCACCACAACCTAGCACAATTATTCTGGCCTCAGGCTAAACCACTTAAATGTAA
>NW_017728995.1:12537715-12563653 GCF_001723915.1 Gavialis gangeticus
TCCAATCGCCAACCCCGGCCCACTGTGACCTTGGGGCCTTCATTTGGTTCCGACACCCATCTATGATTTGAATGTGCATTATTTTAAAGGAACCTATGGCTGTATCTACATGAGACACTTACTGCACAGTAGCTCATTACTACTGTGCAGTAGCATCGCAGGG
Organism: Gavialis gangeticus; assembly: GCF_001723915.1. Lineage (NCBI taxonomy): Eukaryota > Metazoa > Chordata > Crocodylia > Gavialidae > Gavialis > Gavialis gangeticus. Next base: position 12,537,879 of record NW_017728995.1, read on the forward strand.
CATGAACCATGACATGACACTACTGCACAGCAGTAACAAGTTACTGCACAGTAGTAATGAGCTACTGTTCAGTCAGCATCACCAGGAAGCCATGCCAGGACACTCCTGTGCAGTAACACAAGTTACTGCTCAGTCATTTAGTACTTGGGTATGCAAGTACTAACTGACTCAGTAGTAATAACTGTGCAGTCAGTGTCTCATTTAGACGTGGCCTATGGATATTTAAAATGCAGATTCTGTCTCCATCAAGTTAGCAACTTTGTTTTGCCCAAGCTGTACATTACCAGATCACACATCTAAAAATTCCTAAAAGAGGGGCTGAATGGTTAGAATCAATCCAGGAGGTTTTGTGAACTCTACCAAGAAGCAAAGCTAAGACCAGACTCTGCATGTGGCTCTTTGGAAAGCTATCTAGAAAGTTAAATTTGAAAAGGTTTCCATAGGGAGCTGGTTAAATGTGGTAAACTGGAATTGCATAACCGCTTTTCATTCCTTATATATAAGGGGTGCAGGCAGGCCCCCAATCTACCTGCCAGATGACAGGAGACTGCTCCTGCCACCTGGGACTGGTGCTGGGGGCAGCCCACACCCAGCACCAGGAAGATTGGTGCTGCTGCCAGTCACAGCCAGCAGCAGCAGCCTCCTGTCATCCAGCAGGCTGATTGGGGACCTGCAAGATGAGCCTGGCAGAGCCCCCACAGCCCTCCTGGGGGTGCAGGTGGGCCCCCAATCTGCCTTCTGGATCACAGAAGGCTGCAGCTGCTGGCTGGGGCCAGCAGCAGCACCAATCTTCCCAGCACTGGGTGAGGGCTGCACCAAGCACCAGTCCCAGCCAGCAGCAGCAGCCTCCTCTGATCTGGCAGGCAGATTGGGGGCCTGCACCTTTGGGAGGACTGTGGGGCTGTGCTGGACTTCTCCTGGGGTTGCAGGTGGGCCCCCAATATGCCTGCTGGATCACAGGAAGCTGCTTCTGGCACCTGGGACTGGTGTTGGGTGCAGCCCACAGCCAGCACCAGAAAGATTGGTGCTGCCACTGGCCCCAGCCAGCAACTGAAGCCTCCTGTGATCCAGAAGGAAGACGAGGGGCACTACCACACCCCTGGGCTGTGCCGGACTCCTCCTAGGGGTGCAGGCCCCTGGATCTACCTGCCGGATCACAGGAGGCTGCTGCTGCTGTCAAGTGACAGTTTTACTTGTCAACAACTTGAGGTGCAGTTTCCCAGAAACCTCTGTGCCTATCTCTTTGAAACTTGGCAGGCTTCATGCCCTCAGAAGAGGCTACCATCCCTTCATGTTTCATCCAAATCAGGCTAGAAATGACAACATTATAGGCAGTTTTTTGCTTCCCCATTATAGTCTATGGATGGAACGTCAAAGCAGTGAAACGGTTTCAATGAAAGAAAATGGAACAGTGATTTAGAAATGAAACAGAACTCAAAAAAACCCTCTGTTCCACTGAAACGTTGAAATGGAGGTCGAAGCAGTAAGATGCTGTTTCGCAAAGCCCTAATGAATATATCTATAGCACAAGGAGAACAGAGAAATACACACACACACACACACACACAAACATACACATATACATATACATTTGCTCTTGCTATGTTCTATATAAACAATATTTTTCTTTAAGGAAATTGCCTGTTTCCCAATTACCCATTGTCATTCATCTTAGAGAAAATAAAACCTTTTGGTCAGAATTAGATAACCTGTCATAATCACTGTTGATATACAGGGGTCTGAAAGGCTTTCTCTGAAGGTGGAACAATTGCTTGATTCCATACCCAGATGAAGCCATAGAGAGGATGGTAATCTAACCCTCCTTTGATGTTTATCAGTGTCTCCCTGATGCAACCCTTCTAATCTTCTCTAGTGCGTGTGGAAGGCCAGGACTCTGGGCCTTTGTACACACCAAAAAATTGGCCTTTAAAGCAGCTTACATGCCCCTTTGCACTGCTTTAATGGCATTGCTGTTTGCACACTTGGCGGCATATCCCACTTGAAATTACTTTGTAATGTAGCAACATAAAACACCTCTGAGGTGTTTAAGTTTACTACCTAACAAAGTGCAACAGTGCATGGGGCACTGGAAGTCAAAGTGCTTGGGGCTTGGTGGGCTTTCAGCACTCAATGCAGCAACCCTGCCACCTTCTCCCACAGCCATCACACCCAGCCACTCTCCTGCTAACTTGCTATTCTTTCCCAGGGCAAACCATTTGTTCCTGGGAAATCCCAGGTAGTAGGAAGGTGGTGGGGACAGTGCAGGGGTGTTGAAGGGGTGGTGGGTGGGGTTGAGCTGTCACCAGGTTGCACAGCCCCTGAGCTGTGGAGGACTCTGGTGCATTTCCCTGCTGTGATGGGGCCCCCCAGGCAGCACCTGCCCAATGACACCTAGCCCAGGCAGTCCTGGGGGATGCTGCAGCTATGGAGGGAAGCACTGAGCCCCATGCAGCTCAGGGGCTGTGCAACCCAGCAGCTCATGCAGGCAGGCAGCTCGACTGAAGGAAAAAAAAAAAGCAGTGAGGAGCCTAATTTTTTTTTTTTTCCTCAGAGCCTGCATGCCTGCCTGAGCTGCTCAGGGACCTAGTGCTTCCCTCTGCGGCTTTGGCATGCCCCAGGACTACCCAGATCAGGTGCCAGCTGAGGGTGCCATCTGGGGAGCACCACCACTGCCGTGGAATGAAGCACCAGGCCGCTGTGTAGCTCAGGGACTGCTTGGTTCACCAGCAGTTCACCCCTTCCTCCCCACCCCCCATCACCAGAGAGGCAGGTAAGGATCAGGCCTCCACCATTGTGTACGCACCGTGGGGGGGTTAGTTAAGTTTAATTCTCCCTAAATTGAAACAGCAGAAGCATGGGTTTTAAGAAACCCACCGTTTCAATTTAGGGAAAACTAAACCGACTTAAACCCCTATGGAGTGTAAAAGCAGTCTCTGAACACTCCAGACAGATGACAGCTAAAGGCTGTATGGTACTGAATGGTACTTAAGGGTGTGTCTACACATGACCATATGGCAATATTGTTATAGTGCTGTGCTTTAGTACTTCCTTATGGAGCTGTAGGGGATGGATAGGAGGCTTCTGGTCATGGGTACAACCTAAGACTGAACACTGCTGGGAGTGGGTGGCCTGGTGGGGCTCCCAGTGGCACAGGAGCCCCCAGGAAATGCCAGGCCAGTTACCACCCCAGTGAAAGGCGGGTCAGGGTGCCTTAACCTCTAGCCCCTGCAACCAGGTGTGTGACCCCTTTGTTTGGAGGGCCCAGAGGGTGGACCCTCAGAGAATGAGACAAGAGCCATAGACTCAGGCCTGTCTGAGTTTCCCCTGACTGGCCCATGCTGGGGCCAGGACTTGAAGAGTTGAAGGGCCAGCAGCCCAGTGCGAGGGATGCCCAAGAGCTGAGGGCCTGGGGTCCCGACTAGCCTGGAGATGGGCCAGGGCTAGTAGCCAAAGGTCCCAGTGTGGGGATCACACCCAAAGGGGAACCAGCTCAGGGAGATATGTTGCCCGGTATGACAGTGAAAGAGGCCACCTGAGGGGAAGGATCTAGGTGGGGTCCAATAGTAGGATTCTGGGGCCCGAAATGCCATCTGCGAGGCTTGGGATGTGGTGTAGGGGAGGAAAGGAGCCGCAGATAGTGCCCCCTGGCATTGGGGCAGAAAATGGGCAGTCTCCCACTTAATTAACATCCATTAATTAATTATAACAACAAGGCATGACAGGCAAGAATGTGGGCAGTTAGCCCAGGAACAGGTGGGTGGGCCACACTGAGATCGGCCCTGAACAGGCCCCCTATTACATATATCCAGGTGATGTAATGGCACACTACACCCAGGAAGCATGCCAGTTTGGCGATGTAGCTGTTGATCACATGTAGATACACATGATCACTATGTTGCTGTAGCACACCATACAGTGATGTAGCGCTTTGGTGTGTCACCATAGAGTGATGTGTAGATGTGCCCAAAGAGACCAGAAGTAGTCAAGGATTCTGATTATCTGGTCATTGTAACACAGGGCAAAATGTTTAAAAATAAGAATCAATAGTCTTCTCAACGTATGCTTATGTGTATTTGACTTGTCTGTCTGTCTATTTGGCTTATATGCCAAATAAACACACATACACACTATATATATCCGTATTTTAGTTCTCAATTTTAGTGAATATCTTTACTGACTGTTGTGCTACTACTAATTTGCCTAAGGAGTGCTGAATGAAGATAAAGAACTTGGCACATTAGGAGGAATGAAAACTCAAAGCCTAACAGATTAATGGCATTGATCTCTTTTCTGTTTTTCTCTTAATGAATGATTAACTTGATACCTTTCTAGATTTATGTTGGTAATTTTATTGGACCAACTCTGTAGTTGGCAGAGATTTCAGGCAAACTAAGATCTCTCCCAATTGTATAGTTGCTCCAATAAAAGATATTGCAGAACAAATCTTGCTTCTCACATATTCCCTGGATCATCATTGCTACAACAACGAGACCCTACTAGGTTTGTTTGTGTTGACATTGTCTTGAGACCATTGCAAATTCTCATTAAAATTAAAGGGATGTTGGACTCATAATGATTTTGTCCCTAAATATGTAATGAAAATCATGGAACTTGCAAGCTCTCTAGCCGTTTTACTGTTGCAAATTTGAGATGTTTCAATATTCATACATTTTTGAAGTGTGGAAAATGTACCAACTGAAGGTGGTATGCAGTAAAATTTTTCATATTACCACTTTTACTCTAATACAAGATGAGATTTTCCCACCCAATTAGCATGGGGGGATCTCATTAATTATACTGTCTATCATTAAACTGCTTCCAAAAGCAGCATGTGCTTAGGAATGGAAACCAAGTGGCACATATGCTTAGTGTGGCCCCACCCTCCATGAGGTGAAACCAGACCAGGTTGTCCTGTGCCTCATCTGCATACAGATTTTTGGAGCTTCCCAGGTCTTGTGACAAGAACTCCTAGTTCCAGTCATGAGTGGGGACTAATTAGTACATGGATCCTTTGTGCAGGATACCTTGAGTACACAGACATAGAGAATTTTTACATGTGCTCTGAGAGTTGGGGGAGGGGTGTTTAATTTGAGGGCTCTGAATGCTGCTCTAATTAAAACAGTCACAGCATTTCATGTATCAGCATCCCTGCACTCCCAAATGGTGTCAGGGATACTTTAACTAAAGCTCATGGAACAAGCTTTAGTTAAAGCACCCCTGCACCATTTTGAAGTGGGGGGTGCTGATACATGAGATGTGGACACTGCTGGAGTTGGTTAACTAGCTCTCTCCAGCAGACTCGATTAATGGAGTCTGCTCCAATGTGCTGTTATTACTGCGTGTTGGAGCAGTCTCCCCAGGCATCTACAGGCACCCATACTGAGCAGTGCTAAGCTGCGGTGTCACCATGTCTGTTGACTCTGGTGGGGCCCAGCTCAATATGATAAATCATGAGCCTTTGGCTTTGGATTAATATTAGGCATAGTTTGTACTATATATAAGTAGGTGCTAAGGTTCGGCTCAAAAGTATTTATGGAGTACTTGGTGCTACAACTTGCAGCAATTTCAAAAAAAAAGTTAACCTGAATTAATTTAGGATAAAGTAAGTACATGGGTACTATATGCAAATAACTACAGCCACATTTAATTTCAAGGTTATTGTTTTCAGATGTGTTCCTCACTTCCATGTACTCAGGGAGAGCAGAGTCTGACAGCAACAAGAGAAGGAAGAGATTGCCAGGGGATTAGTGTGTGTTGTTTTTACCTGGTCTATAATACTTTTTAATAGGTTTAAATTACTGCACAAAAAAGGAAAGTGTTACACGCTTGAGCTTCACTGCACCCAAATTGGCTGCAATATTTGATATTCTGCAGATTGTATACATTAGGTATTATATATATCAACATGACATAATCAGGGAAAAGTCAAGTATGCCAGTATATTAAAAATAAACTAAGATAATATTGTAGTAGAAGGTATTGCATTGTGATAGGAAAACCACTGTAGACAGACTAAACCAGTTAAACCCAATTACCTATAAAAATGCCATTGTGGAGTTACTTAGAGCCAGCACATATTTGCAAGACATCAATAGAAAGGAAATGGTACACAGTATGCATGCTTTCGAATAGTCTAAGACAGTGTTTCCCAACCTTTTCCAGTCCAAGGTATACTTACATTAAAAATATTTTCCACAGCACACCTGGTAAGGCATCCTCATACCTATTATAGCTCATTGTAGCTCATTACCTTTGGCAAAATTCCACGGCACACCTGATCATTTTTGACAGCTCAATTTTGTGCCATGCCACACTAGTTGGGAAACACTGGTCTAAGAATCTAGCAAAAACATTAGTTTCAGCACTTCGCTAGCAGAGGACTGTGGGGTTAAAAAGAATCAGATGTACAGTACCCTATGTTAAACAAGTGCTGAGAACTGCAAGGCAATACCAATGAGCATAACTGTGTTTGAGAGAATAAGGTATAAAAATGGTAAATATGGGTCATAAGCAAAGGGCTGACATTCACATCCAAAACACTTTTTTCTTCTCAATTAAGAGAAAATATTGGAGTTTTCCCTTTCATTGATCTTCTTTTCCATCTCCCTCCTTTTTCTCACAGTTCAGTTCTTTTCACTTTTTATGCTATGAGCAATGCTGAATTATGAAAAAACAATACATGATCCAACCTCCAAGCAATTATTGTTAGGCAATGAATCATTCTTTTAGCTTGTAAATAATTTACTCACGGTTTTTCAAGGTTCAGGCAGGTCCAATTAAATTCTGCCTGTATTGTGCTTCTCTACACAACACTTGACAGAAAGATATTTCACTTTTGATTCTCTTCTAGTAAGTCCATACCAAGACTACAGACTAATGTTCTTAAAAAACTCACATGCATACAATCTGAAGTTCACTAAATTCTACTACAAACATTGAAGAGAAAAAAAAAAAGGAATCCCCACAATCCAAATAAATGGAAAATTTCAGAGTCCATCATATAAAATATTCAGAACAAAAACAGTCCCAGCTCAGTTCACGATACAAAGAGCCCCAGATGGTAGCACTTCCATATAGTGATAGTGTGCATCTAGAAATGCACTGAACTTGTAGCAAGATGACTGGTAAGTTAGTAAAGGGGTAACACCCTTTCAAATAATGTGTAGTGCATTCTCAGCTTCACAGATTGCTTTGCTGCATTGCTAGAGATACGACAGCAAATCTAACACCAGAAGTGTGGCAACACATAAAGAAAAAAGAACAATGTAGGGTATGCGCTGGCAAGCTCCCGTCAACAATAGATATTGGACACTGAAGATAATGTTCTTACCTACTTTGATGGCAATAATTGCATTCACAGAATACATGGTAGTTTCTAAGGCATCACAGCAACATCAACAACCAGAGGTTTAACAGGAAACTGTCTTCTTGAGAGACCATTTCATATTTTAATCTTTTATCCAGGGGCATAAAAAACAAAGTTGTTATTTGATAACTTCAGCCCTGATGTACTCCAATAATATCTGGATAAGAAAACATAAAGAGACGGTACGGTCAAACACAGTTTGGAGGATCATGGACTGAGTGACTCAGAGCGATGTAATATTGTCGATGATTACCAAGAAAGGCAACAGAAGGAAATGGCTGGGAGGAGAGATTATAAGCTTATTTTTACCCTTTTTACAGTTGAAATACATGTTGAGACATCCTTGAAAAGATGTAAGACAGACAGGCTGAAATGTAGGATAGGCAAAGGAAGACAGGTGAAGAAGAGAAAAGTAGATGTGAATAATTGTCATAAAGACAGTAGCTGAAACCATACAAGTGGATAAACACGTGTTTGTATAGGACATGGGAGCAGCTGATGAGAGAGCTCTATGAAAGCTCTGCTGCTATAGTAAGGGAGTGGAGGGTCCCACAGAACAAATTAACGCAGAAGGGTTATGGAGATGGGAAGGAAAATAAGAAAAGGGATACGTCTAAGAAGCCTCAGAGAAGACAAGGTTTTAAGCAAGGACAATGACAGTAGCAGCTGACAGGTCAAGAGGAAAGAATGGACTAGAACAAAGGAACTTGATCCACCGGTTGTGTTCAGAGTTTGACGGTAAAAGGAAACAGGATAGTCATTAAAGAGCAGTAGGCTTAGACACGGATTTTCATTTGTTTTATGTGATAGGAAATATAGTCATGTAGCGAGGAAAGAAAATGGGGGAGAGAAACAGAAAAAGAAGTGACTGAAGCTGAAGACAAGTGAGGTCAGGAGGCAGGAGAAGAAGAAATTACCAGGACAGAACAGGGTTAGAAAGCAAATTACTGGGGAAAGGGGGAAGAAGGAAAGTGGAAGCCATTAAGGTATCTTGTTTATTGCTGAACAAATCAGCGCCTGGATGAAGAAGGATGAAAAAACAAAAGGGAAAAAAGAAAATAAGGTAAAGAAAAGTGGTTAATGGAGGGTGTCGGGTGGGGGGGGTCCTATCCTTCACTATCTATTCAATAAATTAATAAATTAATTCCTTTAAATTACATACCTCCATAAGGATTTAGCACACTATAGAATCTTCCAGTCATGAAAAGGCCCAGGAGGTGCTTCCCAAATATACCAATATGATTTTATGGTAATCTTTTCCAGATGCTGATAAGTTTCATGAAAAGTTCCTCATTCATGCTAGTAAATGTTTAACCACATGCCATTCAGGAACATTCAGCTAGGAAAATCAGACTTATAGTGTTTTCTTGGGAAAACTATGGGGACAATTTAAAGTTTCCGAATGTATGTAAGAGGAGAGGTTTGCCTCTGGGTACAGTACATTTATTATTAACAGTAAACTTCAAAGGTTCTGCTGAAAATGAAAATGTTTGTGCATAACATACCAGACAGAGAGAAAAAGACAGATAGTAATTTACAAATGTAATTAGTATTATATTCTTAAAAGATCTGATACACTCATTGTCCTCCTAATTAATCAAATTGCAAACTTTCGATTTCTTTTGTGCAAGGGTGTGTGTTAGTTTTCCCCAAACTTGGCTGAACGTCACTGTATTTTAAACTCTCCTTTTCATTCCTTTCTAAAAATAATCCCATTTAGTATGAAATTTCTCATACTTAATTTTAGTATGGAGGTGAACCTTTGGGAAAGTTTGAACAAAACTGGTAGAGCTACTCTTTAATTATCATAACCCATGTAAAAGAGGGATACATTTTTTTTTATTTAAAAAAGGGTTATTTTAGGGGTTGAATAATAAAAAATGGATGACTTTTAAACATCTAGGTTGTACTAGATTGAGACCAATTCCTCCCTGAAGGTGAATGGTTGTGACAGATTCAGAACTAAAAAAAGATGCACAATAAAAATTATAACATGAGACTGAAATGGATTTTCTTGGCCATCAGCAGTGCAGTATTTCACTTGTGTAAATATTTTGGAAGATCTATCAAAGCACAAATGTCAAATCCTAATCCAGATACATCCCAAACTCCAGAAACCAAATTTTGGGATAGTATTTTGAAAAAAGTATTGGGAGCAAGCACTCTGAACTGCTTTGAGTTGATGCTTGTTAAATTTATGGAGGGGATAGCATGGGTAGATAAGTGTTCCTGAAGCAATAATGAAGCCTTCATACCCCTTCAGTCTCTGTAAAGGAAATATTTTGGTAATCCCATGCTTCAGGGATTTGCCTGGTCACTTGTAAGGGGAAGAAAGAATTCCCACTCATCCCCCTCCCCCAAGGTTTCTGTTTTTATTTATTCCCTCCTTTCTTTGAATCATCAGACAACAGCACTGGAAGCGGTTTGGCCGTGATGTTTTGCAGTGCATTTGGTCTGCAAACATACTGTTTACAAAACTAATTTAATGGCTTGATCATAGGTCCAATGTCTGAATATCTTGGGATTCACTCATTCCCATCAAGATTTCACTGGAATTCTTTCCATTAATGAGCATATGAAAATTTAATTCTCAGTTTTTACATACTCACCTTATTTTTCTGTGTACTACCAGCTGTGAGATTTTTTTTTGTTTTTACATTGCATCTCATCAACTGCTAGATCATCTGAGTAATGGGAAATTTGATACAAAGTATAGAAAACATTCAATGTGGTTCTTATTTTCCTTCCTTTCTGGAGATCAGTTATGGCATGTTCATTGCTTGGTTAAGGATGACCTTGAATTAACTATGTATTGAATTGGATGCAATATTTAAAGAGAGTACATAGAGTGATCAATATTTCTCTCTCTCCAGATACCACATCATCCATGGAAAATGATGCCAGGCTTGCCACTAGCAAGCCTTATGTAATATATCTAATATACCCAGAAGGCAGTGCAGTGCTCTATTAAAAAAAAAAATCATTCATAAGGACAGTTTCATAGAATCAGCCTACACAAAAGTGCCTTAGAGTTGCATAATACTATTTCATTGAAACATGTTTTTTCTAAAAAAAAAATCAAGCCAGTGGCATCAATCCTATTTTACAGGCTTTGTTAAGTACAGCTATATACTTTCATACTACAAAAGCATCCCAAAAGCCTTATGGGCTTGCTTTTCGCAAAGCAGGACCTTAGCATTAATGAAGAGAGATGATTTAGGGGGTTAGAGCCAAGTTAGGCCTTGGCAGATTTAGGTTCAATTATTTTCTCTGCCACAACATTTGTTTATGACATCATGCATGTTATTTAGTTTCTCTGTGCTCCAGTTTGCACCTGTAAAATAAGGATAACAGCTCTTCCTTAAATCAGAGGGGATGACACATCATGATATGAAGATACATTGCAGGCTTATGGTAATCACATAGTGAGACAATGGATGTACATGCTAATTCCTAAAATAAGGGAAATTCCATATTAAATGCATTCTTTAATGTCTGGATGATATACTCCCATGCATATCGTGGGGAACAAAAGTGAGAGATCTAAGTGGGGGGAATTGTGAAGAGAGGATAATATATGAAAAATTCTGTCATCTAAGGCATGCTGCTGACATGGTTCTCCTTCTTCCTACAGAATAGCAGTAATTCAGTTCCCAGACTCCATTTCTACAGAAGTTTCATGTCTCTGCTCTGACTCTGAGGTCCTCAACTCCTACTTCAGCTGCACAAGAGCCTAGTACTGACTGATGGCCCAGACATGAAGATCCCAATGGGGGTTACTACTCAAATTTGAATCCACTTGAGTCTGCATCTAGACAAATGTACTGCTACAGGTTAGACATGCAGAAGGGCAGAAAATAGGTCAGGAAGATTCTATATTATTCCTCCCTCCTTGGTTCTTCCACCCCATGTCTACAAAGGCAGACAACCACAAGCAGTTATCTAACTATAACTCACTCTGATGGCTTCTGATTAAATAATCTCCGCTGACATCCTATGCTATAGTATATGAGTCAATGACTGGAATGCTTCCAATTCTGTGGGCAAAATGTAGATATATGTAACAGTATTCTATATGAAATGAAAAGGAATAAAAACTGAATTTCTATGGGGCTGAGTTTTAGATTTATGTTAAATTTCATTATTCAGACATAATTTACTTTTAAGATGAAATACTAACAGCCACACAAAAATATGTATGGCAATAGCCATAAAGGTTAAGTGACCAACATGCAGAAGCTTGAACAGCCTGAAAACAGGGGTTGGAAAAACTAAGTTAACATAAAACAGAAGGGATGCTCCAATGATGCAAGCACTACATGTGAATGTGGAGGAAACTTTTAGACTACAGGGGCCTTTTTACATGCCAGATTTTTCCCCTTTCTTGCAATGCAACGGTGTGACTGTTTGCATGAGCAGATTTTTCAGACACTTTAAAAGTCTTTCTTGCTGATTAAAGTAAAACTCCTTGGATGTAGTTTAGTCTGCCTCACCACAAATCAAAGCGTTGCGTCCATGGATTCATTATGTGCAAACACAAAGGCACTCAAAGACGTGTAATGAGCCTCTTTGTCCATCAGATAGCACTGCAATTTTTTGTAGTTCACCCCTTCAAATTGCTTTTGCTCTCAAATTGTTTCTGCTCGTTTTTTCTTGTGCGGTTTGTCCGTTCCCTGATTCCATAGCTGCGTGGGGGTGGGAGCTGGGAGAGGCTCTTCTGTGGCACTGGCCAGGGATCAGTGTTAATTCATTTGAAAACTTATTGCATGCAAACACCAATGTGATTCTCCAAAGGTTAATTTGTTCAAAAACCTAGCGTGTGCAAACACTGTTGTGACACTTCAAAATAAATCATTTAAAATTTTATAAACCTATTTACTTTCATGAGGATTAAGCCCTGTGGTATGTACAGGTGTCCCAGAACACCTACTGGCCTGCCCAGGTATAGAGACAGACATTAGCGAGGACCTTGCTAAGAATACATATTGAGAAATAGTATTTGACTGTTTCTGGACCCAAATCTGAACATAGTGATAGAACACAAGGAAAAGACAACAATTTTAAAGATTAAATAACCCTGATATGATCTTTTATGGGAAATAATCTGCCTTTGAGTCCAATACCACGTTAAGTAACCTGTTCAGATTTATTTGAATATGTATATTTTAAAATATTCTCAGAGCATAAATAAGCTATTGTTTTCCATTCTGAGATCAGTAACTTACAAAGGGATAGTTCTAGGTATCTTTAAACATATGCTAAAAGCCCCCCACATATTGTGCTGGCACTTACATACTTTTTGACTTAACTATAGGACTTCTGTTACATTTTCTGTAGGAGGTACAGCATTGAAAGCATTGGCATTGTTTTTTGTAAAGTGAAATATTATTGTTTTCTGTGTGCTTTCTTCTTAGCGAGAACATGGAGTAATTCAGAACTTTGGACAAAGAATGAGGAGGAGGTAGAGAAAAACCTAATATGAGTGATCTTTTTAAAAATATCTTAGAAAACCCATAATTAAAAAAAAACTCAGCACAGTCTTTCTATTCAGAAACTGTTAGGAAGTATCATTAGGCTTAGACAATTCTTTTGGTGAGAGAGCCAACATCTGAATTGTTAGTACTTGATTCTGCTCTCCTGCTTGTGTAAACTGGGATTAATACCACAGGAGTCAGTGGTGTTAACAGTGAAGTAAGAACAGGAATCAATCCTTAATTCCTAAGACGAACAGCAACAAAAGAGCATGAAAACATGAGATGTAATTGCTCAAAATCAGAAGTCAAATAAAAATAATCTACAAATTTATTACTTTACAAATATCACATTTTGTTTTTATTTTTTAAATCTAAACCCTTGTTTGTATGTGAGCCTGATTCATAATTTTTTAATGCTTAGAGTTACAAATATTATACAAGCAGATAATGGTATTGGAAACAGAGAGGAAGAACTGGAAATTTAGTACATAATCAACATTAAAATGTAGTTGGCAAAACAGAAATTTGGTGGGATAATTCGCATGATGGGTATCTTGATAGAGAAGTATATGACTTAATCAAAAAGGGTAGACCAGGCGGAAAGAATGGCAGAGGTTTGCCTTGCATATTAAGGATTTATGTACTTGATCAGAGATCCAGAAGGAAGTTGGAGATAATCCTGTGAAAGTAACTGAATAAAGATAAGAAGGGACAACAAGGAGAATGTCATGCTTTTTATATGCAACTAAGCCAGGAAGATTGAGTAGCTGAGGTTTTTATCAGCTAGCAGAATCAGCCAAAGTTCAGGAGTCTGGTAATAATAGGCGACTTTAACTATTGGGACATCTCTTGGGAAAGTAACACAGCAGGATTTATACTGTCCAAGAAGATTTTGGAATGTGTAGGGGGGCTCCTTTTGATACAGAAGGCGGATGGAAAGGAGGACAATTCAAAATGGCCTTAAGGAATTGGAGAAATGATCTGAAATATTTATGAAATTCAATAAGGACAATGACAACAGTCTCCCACTAAATTCTCACAAGCAAGCTAAGGAAGTACAGGTTGGATGAATGGACTGTAAGGTGGATAGGAAACTAGTTGGCTGGTCAGACTCAAAGGGTAGTAATCAATGGTTTGATGTCTAGCTAGCAGCTGGTAGCAAGTGAAGTGCGCCAGGAGTTGGTCCTGAGGCCAGTTTTGTTCAATATCTTTACCAGTGACCCAGAAGATGGCATTGAGTGCAACCTCAGCAAGTTTGCAGACGACACCAAGCTGTGGGGAGTAGTAGATATGCTGAAGGGAAGAGTTAGGATTCAGATAAACCTTGACAAATTGGAGGATTGGACCAAAAGAAATCTCATGAGGTTCAATAAGGACAAGTTTAAAGTCCTGCACTGCTTCTTCTTTCATATGACATTTTAGTATTACAACATTTATAGATTAATATCTAAATTTGAAAGCATTCAGCTGATTCAGGGATAGCTCCATGGATTGATATCAGATTGCCATTATATGATCTAATAAGGCAATCATTCACAATATGTTGCACCGGCTGAAAAATCTCACTACAGTCACAACCTGGTCTTTGATTCTCCATTTATGGAATAGGTGTCCACATTTTCCATGAAGTGTTGGATGTGATTCAGAGAGGACCAAATCTTTCTCAGTAGGCCAAATCCTGGCTGGGGAACTGTAGGATCACTGTGGCAAGTTGGTATTTGCTCAGGTTTCCCTGCATTGTTCTTCAGTGCTCTTGTTATCATCATAGAGCTTCTTGATGTATTTCCAGAAGGGTTTTCTATTTGAGCCTATCTGTGGCGCTGTAGTGATGTCTTTGTTGTTTGGGAGATTTGGGTTACTGATGGTATTCTCTCATGCATGTGGCATTGCAGTGGAGCTGTGTGGGAGCAATGTTCACAAGGACTGAAAGCTATGGCAGTGACGTACTTCTTAGCATTCCTGGTATAATCCACATAGCTCCATTTAAGTATATATCAACAATCTTTGTGTGCACACTTTTGTTCCAGACTGGGGAGCAATATTCTGCTCCAGAGCAAACAAGTGCTAGAGTGGCTGTTGGAAGCATGGTTGCATTTGGTCCCCATGTCATTCCAGCCAGTTTATGCATGAGATTAACTCAGGCTTTCAATGTTCTAGCAACCTTCCATAGATGTTCACAAATGGCGAGGCTCTGGTTGAGAGTTACACTGAGGTAGTTGGGGAACTTTTTATGCTTAACCTCTTCTCCACAAAAAATGGTGGCAAGTTTCTTGTCAGCAGGGCATTATTTAGATTAAATGATGTGACAGCAGTTTTCATCAGATTTGGGCGGAGTCTTCAACATGCAAAAGATTCTTCAGGTAACTTGCAAAGATCTGTCTGGACTTCATCCTGGGTCCTTTTTGAGTAGCAAGCACCAGGTCATTGGCATAGCCAAATTTCTGGGTGATGTTGACCAGAAGATCACTTATGCATATATTAAAAATGCTGGTGCAAGCACTGATCCTTGTGAGAGACCTTGCATTTAGGATGGAACAATTCCATGCACCAGTACAGGCTGGGGACTGACTGGCTAAGCAGCAACTCTGCAGAAAAGGACCTGGGGTTTACAGTGGAAAATAATCTGAATATGAGCCAACAGTGTGCGGTTGTTGCCAAAAAGGCTAACAGCATGGTGCGGTGCATTGGTAGGAGTGTTGCCAGCAGATTGAGGGAAAGTGTTCTTTCCCTCAATTCAGCACTGGTGAAGCCACATCTGCAGTCCTGTGTCAGTTTTGGGCTCACCACTACTGAAAGGATGCAGACAAGTTGGAGAAAGCCCAGCAGAAGGCAAGAGAAATGGTTAGGGGGTTAGGATATGTCGTGACTTATGAGGAGAGGATGAGGAAACTGGGCTTCTTTAGTCATGAGAAGACTGAGGGGGGATTTAATAGCAGCCTTCAACTACCTGAAGTGGGGTTTGAAAGAGGATGGAGCTAGAAAGCTCTTAATGGTCTCAGATGACAGAACAAGAAGCAATGGTCTCAAGTTGCAGGAAGGGAAGTTGAGGTTAGATGTTAAGAAAAAAATGTTCTCTCTAGGAGGGTAGTAAAGCACTGGAACAGGTTAGCCAGACAGGAATCTCCATATCTGGAGGTTTTTAAGACCCAGCTAGATCAAGCCTTGGCTGGGATGATATAGTTGGGGATGGTCCTGCTGAGAGCACAAAGTTGGACTCAATGATGTCCTGAGGTCCATTCCAACCCTAATTTTTTTATAATTCCATAAGTAATAACACACCAGAAATTCCACAAGTGAAAACTCCTAGAATTTTCCATTCCATATATGAATGTAGCCTGCCTGAGGGCTGATACGAGCCATTAGTGATCAAGTTCTATTAAAACCAGTACTAATTTAATTCATGTATCATACTGTAGGAACAGCCAGAGAATGAGTCATCTCATCATGACCAGTTCTCAAGAGCTATTTGTTTAAAACTTTCAAGGCCACTTGTAAAAAGCCAGCACCCATACTTACCATTCTATATCCAAGTCATTTTGTACATGAGGAGCAAATATATTTAAGCAATAAGGCACATGTGGAATGCAGCATCAAGATGATCAATCACTGATGACAAATCCAAATCTTCATGTTGGGAAGTGTAAAAGCACACTGAAGACATCTGTTCTATGATGTGTAAAATGAATAGCAAACACTAATTTTCTCAGTTCTTTTCAAATGAGTAATCCACTACAAATTGAACATAATTTACAAAGAATATAGTCATTTTAGTATACATAATCTGGAAAAGAATAAATCTCTAAGCAGATGAATTCATAAATTATGCATTTTTGACATTTAGATGTATCACAGGGACACTATAAATCAGGCTCTGTTAGAAGTTCTAGTGCATGCAAAACTCTTTCAGACCTGCCTTCTATTGTTAGGCCTATATTTCTTGAATTGTATCATATACACACAACTAATTAGTGTCTACAAAATATTCAACCTGCCAAACTGCCCTTGACATAATCTGACTGTCATTAGTCACCCTCCAGATATTAGCCCATCTACCCTGCATATTTTTATTCCATTTACGTTTCAGTTCCTCGCTAATGATTTTTAAAACCAGCATTTCTATTGTAGTCCCGTATTTTTAGGGGTTTAACATGGATGTAGATATTTGAAGCCTGTTCCAAGCAGGAGCTTGGCCTATCCACTATCCAAATGTGAGCAAGATTTTACAGATCTATTATATAATTAAATACCAAATTTGCATTTAAAATGCATTAATGAAAATAAAGCAAAGATTATAAAAAACAGAATAAGCTCTTTCTATTTCAGCCCTATCAAAAGTCTAATTAATTCAGTGGGACCCTTTCTATTAATTTTAATGGACTTGGTAAAAGATAAATGGCTAGTGTCCCCTTTGGCTTCAGTGTAGCAATCCATGTGAGTGCTCATTGGTCTGTGTAAGGATTTTATGTCCAAATATAAGTTTCATTCTGTCTCCACAAGTGAAATGCAGGTCTCACTGAAGTCTTATTGACTTCACAGATATAGTTAAAGGTCCTACTTTCTTCACTTTGCAGTGAAGCAGTGTTTTTATTCTTCATGCCAGCTGTGAGAATATAAAGCTCGCCGGGGAACTGCAGGAAGCATTGTGCCAATTCCTAAAATTCTGTCGAGAGACACTAATAAGCTTTAAATTGTCCTTCTTTTAGGACAGCCAGTCTATCATAGTAGTCTTTCTTAGGTTACTAGCTCCTGTGAGGTTTTTTCCTCAGTGTCACAGTTTCTGAGAAATAAAATATTTAAAAGCAGATAAGTATTAAGAACAAGAAAAGATCCTTGAGTATTAGTTATAAAATATTTAGATTTGGAAATGTCACAAAAAGGTGAGTATTGAAAGTCTGAGAGTCAAAAGAGGGCTTATTTGTCACAGGCACAATCCAGACACTTGTGTTCAGTGTTTAACAGCTAAGGGCTTGAACTTAGGAAGTCCAAGAGTTGAATGGGTCATAGGCCAAAAACCAACAGTACTGGGAGTCCAAGAGCCAAAGGGAGTCACAAGCCAAGCAGGTAGGAACTAGGCAAGGCACAGACGAAATTTAAGCAAAGATGCAGGCAGGAAAAGGAGCATCAGGGAACAGTTTGAAGACAGGGAACTGGACTAGGAAGCAGAGAACCAAGGAGCAGGGATCAGACTAAGACAGTCAGAGTCTGGGAGAAAGAATCAGGCTAGAAACTGAGACCCAGGAGCACTAGATCTATACAGAAGGGAAATCTATTATACTGAAAGCCTGAGGTACACTTCAATACCTCTTGTTTATATGCAGCTAGCACAGCCAAGCACTTAGCTGGAGCCAGCTGGGGGCACTCAAGTATCCAGCAGCCAATACCACCCAAGGTATCAAGGCCACTGGGTACTCATATACTTATGAAGCACCCTAATTCTTGAAACTATTTCTGATCCCATTTTCACTTATATTAATTTAATAATAACATTCATTGGATAGTATCCAACTTTGCACCAATGGAGCTGATAGCAGAATAAGACACTAATACCCAAGAAGTGGCTGAAAATTTAGCAGCAACCTTCAATTCTGTTTTATGGTCCACAAGAACATACAGAAATCCATGATGGGTCAGACCAGTACACAAACAGGGACAGATCCCTTGTCAACCTCCCTGATATCAATGATCATTGGTATAGAATATCCTTGAGTGTTTTATTTATCCAAATACAGAGACAGATCTTCAATTGTGGAAATATTACATATGAACATATATGATGTATTTTTTTCCAGTTTATGCATGTTAATAATAGTGGGTGCCTCTACACAAGATGTTTACCATGGAGTTCACTAATTAGCTCCATAGTAAAAGTATCAGCACCTACATGTGCAGAGCTATTAGGCTGGAGTAAACTAATAAAATCCACAGCAGGATAGTACTTGTAAATACAAATACTATCCTGCTGCAGAGTTTTTTTATTCTGCAGCAGTGCACGTATAGAGGCTGGTTGGGGCATGAGATTGCTTCAGTGTGGGGGCTGCCTACTGGCTAGCTCTGCACTAGATCACCCTCGTGCCTCAGCCTGTCCCTCCGCAGCATGGTGAGATGGGTCAGAGCAGCCGTGGGCTGGCAGGCTAGTTACCCACCCTGGTCCTGTCAGCTGGGGCTGCTTTGACCCAGCTCAGCATACTGCAGTCCCGTGCACACATGTAAACAATGGTGCCTGAGCAATAAACTCTCGTGCAATAAGAACCGGATTTTATTGTGTTGCATGTGTGTGACAATTTGGATGTTGTGTTTATGTTATGTCCTTTTTATCTCTACCTTCTTTTATAGTGACAAACTGGAATACAAAGGCCAGGACCAGATCATCAAAGGCTAGTGCATCACAGTAGCTGTCAAAACATTGGAGAGATTTTTCACATACCCTAGTCCCATTCATTTCTTAATTGACAGCAGGAGAACAGAAAGTAATGCAGATTTTCACGATGCTAATGATACTTCTAGAGTTAACTTTGATATATTAGCTTACATTTGAAGTTTATAAGTCTAATAAAATCAATTTAAGATCGTGTTTTCAATGAAGCAGAGTGATAGAGAGCTATAGGCATCCTTAAAACTCTGCCATTTTTCTCCATTTTTTCTTCAGAGTTTGAGTTTTAATTGTGTTTCCCATTTTTTCTTGTGGGCTAGATTTAATGGATATTGAATGGTGCTCACCACTCAGTAGATACATTGTTTTTGGCACACTCACTTGAATTGTTTAATTGCATTAAAACAGTCCCCAGAGAGGGAAGATAAGCTTGGGTGTCAAATATTTCCCTGTTGCACAAGAATGGGTTGATAAAATGGACTCTGAGAAGTTGAGCTATGTTTGATATGCAGGTATAAAGCAGGCTTTTATTTCTGTTTGTTTGTACTTTTTTGTGTGTGGGCACAAATGCATTCTAGTGTGCTTGTACCTTTGAAGAAGCAGGCATTTTTTCCTGACCTTCAGATATTTAGATATTACTCTAGTTGTCTGCCAGTCTCAAGCAATCACAATGATCAGTGCTTCAGATCACAACCAGGTAACTAGAGTTATCAATTTCCACAAAGTGCACTGCCACAATCCAAAGGTTCAAAGTTGAAACTGCAAAAACATACTTCATCTCTAAAGGGCAACTCCGAACCAAGTACAATAAAATGGCATTTTACACAGGGAACTGAAGGGCCACACATACCACTATTAACAGAATACCGTCACGCTCCAGCTGGGCTCTGCAAGCTCTGCTCAGCAATAGGTGCCGCCAAGCACTCTTCCTTCTATCTGGGAAAGCCCCTGTTTGGCCTGCTGCATGGCCCCTTGGCCATGTGCTCGGGAGACCCTGCTGTATGGCCCCTGGCCATGTGCTAGGAAGACCTCGTCCGCATGGTCTCTGGCCATGTGCTAAGCCCCGCCCCTGTGGGGAACCCGGTGGACCAATTGAAAGGGCTTAAATCTGGGCTTGTCATCAGGCCTATAAAGCTGGGGCAGAGTTCTCTACCCAGAAAGACGAGCGGAAAGAACAGCAGAGCAGCGCGCAGCATCCATCACCCGCTCAGCTAGCCGAGAAGCCGGAGCTTCCATAGCTCTCTGGGAAGGCCTGGCCAACTTCCCATGGCTTCTCCTGTCTCCGGAGAACAATTTGCCAATCGGTTTTCTTTTGGTTCTCGAGGCATCCACCGCTTTATTGTTTTCCCGAGAACCGTCGAGTTTTTTTCGCGCATTCGTTCCAGCCAACAGGATGGATGCTTGATCATTTCCCCAGCCTCACCCGAACGTGGAGCCAACGAGTTTGTTATTTTCTTCCTTTCGTCTCTTGCACAGAATCCACCCTGCAGCCACGTTTACACCAGTGGTGTACAAGTAAGAAACGTTGTCTGTCATCAGTTCGGGATTGAGTGTTGTGTGTAACCAAGTGTAACTGCCTGCACAGCCACATCTATATCAGTGGAGCGCATGTAAAAAGGGACTAAATAAAAGAAAATACTTTTGCAACCATTACGAGTCCACCTCTCCCTCTCGCTAAACTAACATCAGGGGATCAGAACCCCGGGGCTATAGCCACAGCCTGGCTCGCGCCCTGAACAAATACAACTCACAGATCTGCAACCAGTCACTAACTTCTCTCATTTAGGGCCTATTTCTGTAGCTGCCCCATGCTGCCAAAAACCCCATTAATTTTTAAGGCAGTTACACATGTGCCCATGATTGCACATTTAACTAATAATAGCAATGCATAATATATTATTTTAGTGGGATTGTCTATTTAAATGCAGACTTAATCCTAGTTTATTGCAGTGATATAAGCAGTTGAATTGACAGGCTAAGTACAGACATTTGGGGGCATTAGTGGGAGGTTATATCAGTTCATAATGGCTTCCCAATATCAGGTAAGTCAGGATGGGGGGAGCTAGTGGAGAGGACTGGGAGTCCAGCATGTTGGAGGGGATCATGGGTCCACTGGGGGATGAAGGGGAGGCATGATCTGGAGGTGGGGTAGGGGAGCAGGTGTGACCCACAACTCACAAGGGGGTAGGTGTGGTGGGATCCCCCACAGTGAACCTACACCTCTGTCCCTCCCACTGGTGTTTACTTGCTTGGCTCTGGCAGTGGTGAACACTGATAAAAGTGGCTTCAACCCAGATCAACTTGTAGGATGGGGGTTGAGAGCACAGGCTGTGGGGGTGGGGCCAAGGGGACAAAAAATAGACCAGTGCAGGGGGAGAAGAGAGTGAAAAAAACAGCTCTAGGGCTGGGGCCAGTGGCTGATTATTCCCAGCCCTGGTCCTGAACAAGGGAAGTGAACAGAAGTTCCACGCACCAGTTCAACCTAAATCAAGTAAGTTTTATACTACATAAATCTATATTGATCATAAACCAGGTTCTGCAATTTTTAGATTGGTTTGTGTACATGGAACTTCTGTTCAGTTACAGGTTTAGACTGATTGCCAATCAATGAGACCAGGTCTGCAATTATAGGTTCGGCACTGGACAAGCTAATTTTAAATAGGGCAGCCATTTTGAACCCTATATAACCTCCTGAATGACTGCACTTAGCCCTTAACGTAGGACTCTCATTACATATAAAAGGTCTCTATGAATTTCAATTGTTATTGGTTTTATGGGAACAGAAGGAGCAGTAAATAGTTTAACTATGCTGTCATTACTATCATGGTAACTTGAACTATCATGGTAACTGAAATGCAACCACTATGAATGTAGTGGTAATCTGTCTGCAGATCCATGACCCCATTCTTAGGGTTTCCAGTTATTTGAAGACATGCCTCTTGAACTATTTTAGATTCAACAGGGAAAACAAAACAAAAGAAAACAAAAACCAAAAAAACCCAGACAAACCCAAAAACAAAAACAACCCCCCCACCAAAAAAAAAAAAGAACCCGGCCATAGTACATTTTGGTAGCCTCTATCTTTGACTTATTCCTCTATTGTACAGCACATGATGCAGTCGAGTTTCTGCACAATGTTACCATTTACAAGTAAGTTGACTCTTTAGACGTGAAGGCTAATTTTCTCTAGTCATTCACTTATAAAATTATCTTAGAAATAGTTGTAACAACTGGAAGTTGCCTGGGGGCTTGGAACTGACTCAATGCAGGCAGTTTCCCAAATGAAAGAGAAGCTTTTCAAATAGAATCTAAAGGTCATATCATTTCAGAAATATCTTAGCCATTAGTAGAGATGCTTATAAGCTTTAAGGAAAAAAATCACATCACTTGGCCTAAGTACCAGCTGCAAATTGAACTTGTCATTATCAGTTTACAATTGTCCTACAGTTCGTTTAATTTTAAGATGGCCATATTTGCATAAGGTAATATTATTAATAAGGCTTGCAAACGTAATTTTTATTATCGTGTATGTGGTTATGCCTGTGCTTGTGAATCGCAAGGAAGCATCCCACATTTTTGCATTTCTCAAGTACACTGTGTTGTCTTCAGAGTCAGGGCTGTTTTAATGGAGAATCACTTAGGGAGATGACAAAGCAAGAAAATTTCCATGAAAAGAGAGCACCCTGAGCAAGTAAAATGTTTATGTAGGAAAACACTTGAACTAGGCTCAAGAGAGTCCTGCCTGAAATCATGGTGAAACAGTGTTGGGGGGCAGGGGGGAAGCACTGAGTAACAGTACTTTCTATGCATGTAATATTCCCACACCTGGTGCTGTAAGTCCTACTCAGGACAATTTGAAGCATACAGTGCTGGAAGTTGTAGTAGCAGCCTTTGCACTCAAGGAAGATAGCTGCATGAAGACTTTGCCTTGCATAGGAAGAAAGGACTTTCCTGAAGTAACAGGCCGAGTCAGGTTATTAGAAAGGGGCAATATGGTTATTAAACAGAATAACTGTCTTGAGGGATACACATTTGTACACAATAAAACTCTTGTCAGATTAATCTTAAGCGACAAGAATTTTATATGCTTCAGGGGCCCTCTAGATACACAGGTCAAGGTGCGATAGAAGGTGATGGGTGATCCACGCAATCATGCTAGTGAATGCAGCCAGCCAACCAGGTTCTAACATTCAATACCTGCTAATTCTACTCTTTTATCAGCTCACACAAACATGAAAACATTGTCTATAGGATATTATGAGTAACTTGTTAGGCTCCAAAATTAAAATTGTTGGCCTCAGAGTTGTATTGATGCTGATAATTAAAAATACAACAACAAATTTTTGTTTTACTGTCTCTAAGTTGTCTCACATTATGACAGTTTTTACATTCCATTAAAATGCATAATAAATACTGAAAGGAAAGGAAATCCTGTATGTATATATGCAGCTATACACATAAACATATGTATCTCTCTTCATATGCAAAATGTATGTATAACTTTATTTATATATAACTTTATTTAATCCTTTCATGGAAAACCATTTCCTAGGCATCCATTTCAGCAGTGCACTTACAGTAAGGATTCAAGAGTAGGGCAAAGACAGTATGGCCATGCACCCCTTTGGCTGTGCTCTCTGAGCTCACCTGTTGATTTGTATGAGCTCTGGGTGAAGATGTAGCTTTTGTGTGGCTCCAGAGCCCATGGGCTGAATGCTACTGCCTCTTTCCTCTTTCCCCTACTGCTGAATTCTCATCCCTGGGCTCTGGAGCCATGCAAAGTCAGTGCCTCTGGCTGGAGGTGCAGCCAATCAGCTGAGGCGCTCAGACAGCTCACTGTGCCTGTCATACTTAAAGATCTAGCTAAGTAATTAAATTGTTAATGAGCTGAAACACAAAAAGGAAACTTACACTATGTGAAAACTTAGCCACATCACTAGGAACGAGGACTAGAGTATAGCACAGGCATGGGGGAGGGGCGGGGGGCAGAGAGAGGGGAAGGTGCTGACTTCCAAAATGACTGGGCATAAATTGAAGAATACTTGCTTCAAAATTGCATTAAGATGGATGATGATCTGGTCCTCCAGCACAATGTAAAGCTCTGCTCATAGAAACCAGTTGTCACTACTCTTTTCTGTGATTTAAGATTTAAAAATGAGTGTGATATATGCATGTGTGTGTGTGTGTGTGTGCGCGCGCGCGCGCGTGTGCACAAGGATGTGTTGACATAGGGCAAAGGTTAATGGTAAAACAGTGTGCTATGTAACAGGTCTCAGGTAGAAAGTATGCACTATACACAGTACATGTCAATCATGCCCAATCAGTCAAGCTACACTGTAGCAAAACCCCCAGTTTTTCTTTTTTTTCTTTTAAAATGCATTCCTTCCCCTTCCCCAACCATTTCTGACTTTCTTTCCCTCTCTATTCCCTATAGATAAGTATAAGTGAGCTAAGACATAGGATAAGCTTCAGCATTTTATTTTGCTAGCAAGTTGTATTTGTTTTGTTTTTTCTCCTTTATATTGTATAATTATTATGTTTATATTGATTTTTACTGTTCTATATTACTCTTTTATTGGTACTATATGATTTAGGCCTACATATGTAAGTTAGCATAAGTCATATCAAGTTGCCATTGTGTTTGTCAAGTCTCCATCCTGTCCCCAGGCTTGGCTGTGTAACCCATGACTCATACCTACCCCTGGTACGTAACTTGGTTCTTGAATGAATGGGGATAAATAAGGGTGCTTGAGAGACCATGGCAGTAGGTCTAAAAATAGCTCCCTCTGAATAACCAAACCATCAACACCAATACCTGGACAAATGACCCAGTCCTTGGAACCACCCATCATCATTCAAGAAACAAAAGATGAGGCAACCCACAACTGTGCCAGGCTGCACATGCTCAGTAAGAACATTTGGAGCCCTCTAGGACAAGACTGACATTGCCTGGACAGGCCCCCTCCATAGGAAATCAGAGGTAGTCAGCCCCATAAAAAGGGGTAGTGAAGACTGACTCTTTGGGATGCCCTCTCCATCTGGACCAGCACCATGTGACACCACCTATCCATCCAGGGCCCTGCTGGTGACCCCCCTCTGGACAACACCTACTGGACAAGGACCCCTTTCCAGCCTGGATAGGTAGCTATCACCCCCCATCCCCTCTTCAACCAAGGACTTGGACTCTGTTTCTCTTCCCCACCTGGACTGCAGCCCTTCCACTGAGTCTCTTTCTCCTGCTGTCATTGTGAGTGCTTGTGTGTGTTTGTGTAAACCAATAACTTCATGGGGCTGTGTAGTGTGTTGTCTAATAAACCTGTTATTTTGAAACCCCAAGTTGGGTTTTTGTCTGTTTCCCGACTGTTTCCTCCTTGCCACCACTTATCTGCCCCCCTCCCATCTCTAAGCTGGCAGGTTGTTTCCAGCCCCAAGCTCCCAGGTTTCTGCCTCTCTCTCTTTCCTGGTTGTCTTCTCCTTGCCACCACTTATCTGACATCCCCCTCACCCAATAGCTCAGCTGTCTGCCTGTTTCCAGCCCCAGTCTACCTTAAGTAAGCCCAAGCCT
>NW_017728995.1:12568653-12591407 GCF_001723915.1 Gavialis gangeticus
TTCTCCTTGCCACCACTTATCTGACATCCCCCTCACCCAATAGCTCAGCTGTCTGCCTGTTTCCAGCCCCAGTCTACCTTAAGTAACCCCAAGCCTCAACTTCTCTCTAGTCCACTGGTTCTAATCTCAGTTCTGGCAACTTTCACTCCCTACAGTTTAACACTTTTTCTTACCTTAACCTTCTCTCAAGTATCCCAGGTACCCTAAGCACATATATACATACCATGCCAACCAAGTTAGGAACTTACCTATGTGTAGGTGGGTTGTATGTGTGTGAACTGGTGACAGTGTGTGTGTGTGTGTATATGTCATTGTGTGCATGATATATGAATTAGTGATCTGTATATGTGTACTGAGTGTGTGGGTATGGACAACTGATTTTTGTCTAACTTTTGGGGTGTATAGTGTCGGTGCTTAAATTGGTGATAGGTATGCATGTGCCTAGGCTAGTTTGGATGTGTATGTGCCTGATTTGGTAGTGTGTGTGTGTATATATCCAATTGTTTTGTGTGTTTGTATATGTGCAATTGTTTCATACCCTCCTGTCTAACAGCACAATATTGAGATCCTGAGAGCTGGCCTGACTCCACAGGGCAACAACACATACAAATAATCTTGAAACCCTCAAAATAAAATGCACTGAGTGTTGAAATCAATTTGTACCCAAATTAACCCTTTTTAGGTTAAAGGCCTAGTCACATCTATGCAAAAATGGTCACTAAATATGGTCCTGATATTTCACTGGTACAGACCTGAAAAATGTATGTATTTCTGACTTTTATGAACTCTAATATTGCTACAGATCCTTAAAAGGATCAACAGGCTGCAGCTCTTCAAAGATATATTTAAGCATATAAGGATAAGTGTGTGTACCAAGTGGGATTTTTCAGAGTGCTTAATCCGTTTGCTTTCCAAACCCCATAAAAATCATAGAGAAGTAGGTCTGGAAGGGATCTCCAGAGGTCATCGAATTGAACCCCCCGCCTGAGGCAAGATCATCTTTATCCAAACCACCCTATACAATCCATAATCTAAAGTCTTCATGAAACCATCATGAACCCTGACACAAGACACAACATTCCAACCTGCCACAGGTAAAACAGGGGAACCGCAGCAGTCAACGTCCTGCTTCTATAAAAGGTTGTTTGTATATGCTCACGAGCTATATTAGGTATACCCCAGGTAATGCCCCTCCTCCCACTACAGACAAAGCCAAAAAATCCTACAGTTGATACCACTCTGACTACAGGTAATGTCCCCCCCTTCCCCCCACTACAGACAACGGCAAAAAACCCAATAGTCCATACCAGTCTGACTACAGGGTTATATTCCTTCTTGACCCAAATATAGCAATTGGTCTGACTCTGAGAAGAGGGCCAAAGGCCCTCTAGGCAAGAACCACCAGTTTTGGCACACCCCAAACTCCCTAGCCTTGGCTACAGCCAACACCCAGTGCCTCTAAGAAAGGCTTAAAAACACCCTGGCACATATAGCAGAAAGGGGTTGGGGGAAACCAAGAAAAACCCAGAGGCATGAGAAATACTTATAGCTGAACATAGGCATAGCTATGTCTATATCATTCCAGACCAGTGGCTGTTCAACCTCTTCTTGAATACCTCTAGTGATGGAAAGTTCACAATTTCCCCTGAAAGAGTATTCCACTTCCTTACTGTTCCAAAAGTGAAGTATTTTCCTGATATGCAACCTAAACCTACTTTGTTGTAACTTCAGGCCATGGGTCCGCATCTTACTTTCTGTTGCAAGAGAAAAAAGGTGCATTCCCTCTTCTTTATGGAAGCTACTCAAGTATTTGAGGACTGCTATCATGTCCCCTCTGTGAGAAGTGCCTTTTCTGCATGCTGAACATACCTAGCTCATTCAGCCTCTCCTCGTATAACTTGCTTTCCAAACTTTTTATTATCTTTGTCACCCACCTCTGGACCCTCTCTAACTTCTCCACATCCTTTTAAAATGTGGAGCCCAGAACTGCACACAATACTCTAGATGAAGGCAAACCACTGCTGGCTCATATTGGGCATGTCTGCATGGGACGCTACATTGCTGTAGTGACAAGCTACATTGCTGTAGCTTGTTGCTACAGTGACATAGCAGTAGTGGGCATGAACTGTCATTTAGTCATTAGTACTTGGTTAAGCAATGACTGTGCAATAACAACTGCATAATCTGGCACACATGTAGACGCACCCATTGAGTCTGTGGTCTACCAAGACTGCCAGATCCCTTTCCATAGTGCTGCCATCCAGTCATTTTATATTTGTGTTTATTCTTTCCAAGGTGTAGCACCTTGCATTTGCCTGAATTGAACTGTGGCTGGGTGCCTTTATTGGTGCCTGCCACTTTAAGGGCTGGAGAAGGGAGCTGGCAGGTGCTTGATTAGGGCGGCCATTTTCAAGCTTAGGCCACATTTTCAAGCTTGCTAATGGCTGAGGCAGTAGTATCAGTCTGCTGATCTTTTGCTCCTGGAACACCTTGGAGGTAAGGGTATGGACTATGGGGAAGGAAGAGGCTCCTGGTCCTGGGTCTGACTTGAAGCTGCACCCTACCAGGACTCCTTGTGGAGAGGGAGTCCTAGGAAATGCCAGGCCAGTTACCTCTCCAGTGAAAGGCAGGGAAGGGCACCTTATAACCTCAGCCCCTATTATGGGTAATTATGAGTGTTGACACCAAGCTTGCTTATAGAAGCACCTGAGCCCCTGGAGGGGAGTGTTTGATCCCAGTGGCCCCAGAGAGAGGGCAACAGTGCAGCCCACACAGAGTAGGGTGCGTAACAGTGGCCTGAAGGCCTTTGTGGTTCTGGTGCTGAGCAGGGCTGAAGGGAGGCACTGGGGGTGTGCTGAGTAGGGCTGAATAATTACCTCCCACAACAGACTGAGTATATGTTTTGTGTGAAGATGCCCTGTGAAGGGCCAGGGGTAGAATTGGCTCCCTGTTTGAAGAATTGCCCAACTGGGTGCAGATTAGGGTTGTGGGAGAGGCCCAAAAGGCTGCATGCTGGCTGGCTATAGAATGGGAGTAGCTAAGCCTGAGGGCCTCTGGGAGCTGCTCCAAAGGTAGGTAATGCATAACATGGTATCAACCAATAAATGTAGTTATAATATGTATTGACACAAATTTTATAATCCTGACTCTGAATATGCTGAAGAAAAAATGCCAAATAAAGTTATTTTTAGTTTTGCTGAAGTAAAGGTTGCTGGATTTGTGCTAGGACCATAAAGATATGCCACTTTTTTTTTTTTAATAATTGTGTGAATCCCTTCCAACATACCGTTTAAAAAAATATTAGTATTTCTTAGCATCAGTTTCTCTGTGTGAGTCTTTATGAAAGCCATACAGAAAAGACAGATGAGAAATGAGGCAGACCCTTTCTGCCAAATGTACTGGCACCGAGCAAATGATGGTGTCTTCATTCAGTGTAATAATGAATGAAAATGTAGACAATCTGTGAACAGTTAAATAGTCAAGGTCACATTCTATGAAAGATTGCCTAAGAAGCAAGCACTTCCATGGCAGATTAACATTACCATGAGACAAATAAAGCCCTGTTGAATAGCTCAGATTACACTACACAGAGAACTTTCCACAAAGTCAGTAAGCTATCACTAATCTGTCAAAAGAATAAAATCAGGAAAAGGGGCAATATTAGGCAATGACAGAATATACAAGCATCTGCTGATGCAACAAGGCATAACAGCAAGAAAATTAATGCCAACACTTTTTTTTTAAAGAAATCATCAGCCATTTCAGTTTGGCTTTCTGTAAGTAAATGTCGACTGAGTGAAAGACAACAAACACCTTTGTAACTTGAATATTGAAATATCACTTTGAAGGCAAATGCCTGGGGCATAAAATTAAAAGATGCTAGACATCTTAAATCTAAGGATGAATGAGGAAAACATTAATGGGTAATAAGTAGCAATATTTATGAGATACTTTTTCTGATCCACAATATATAGAAGTTTATGGAAACCATACTAGAAGATAAAAAAACTATAGTATTCTGTGTCACTTTTTCCTTTTCTGAGCAGAGTTTAAAGGAAATGGGATGTAAAGTTGTCATCCTTCTAATAAGATAAGCATGGGTGATTATCATTAAAATAAGGAGCTCTGAGCTGTTTAACACTGCTGCTCATGGATGCAATGTTATAATCTTCAAGAGTACAAGCAAGACACTTCAAGATAGGTTGAAGAGAGCCCCTGTCCCCAGGGACCAACAGTCAAAATAAGCAAAAGAGAGAGACCCCTTTCCTGAAACCAAATCAATTTGTTAGCTGCCTAGGCTCCCTGTACTGTATCCTGGGAGCACCCCAGGGACCTGATCCAGAGCCCAGTATCGTCACCAAAAAGTAGGTGTCTTCACCTTTTATTTAAAATCAAAGAAGGTAGCAGAGCTTTCAAACTGCTACTGCTGTTCCCCTTTCATATGATGCACTAGTAGGAAGAGTACTTGTCCCAGAATATAGGCCATCTAGAGGAAGAGAGAACCTAGGTTAAATCCTCTTTCCTGACTGACAAGATACAAAACCAGACCTTGCATCTCCCATAAGTATGCCCTGGCTATAGGATTGGGTAAACGCATCCAGTGCCCTTCATTGCAAGAAAAGTTGTCTTTGATCACTTGGGCCAAGCATGAAGAAATTAAGTTTAAACTCACTATCAGTGAACACCTGATGAATCACAGTGCTGCCAAACACCTGATAATTCATTGTGGTGCCATCATTCCCTCCCCTCCACACACACACAAATGGACACGCACACTTGTCCATTGTTTATCTCTCTTTCCAAATTAATTGTAATGCTCCACCTTAAATCCAGATGTCTTCAGGTCCTTCTTCAGAAATGAGGTCTGTGTCACTACTAACTTCACTCACTTCACTGGTGATGCCAAAAAGAGGGAATCTCTTCATAATCACTCTGTCTAGGGGAGACAGAAAGGTTCTTCAGTGCATCCCTTGGAACCAGGAAAGAGATGCTAGAGAATAATTTTCTTCTCAGATTTAATAACGATAGAGTAAAAAACAATGTGTCTAGTAAGCCTGTTGTTAGTCCTAGCAAATCCACATTTCGTGCCAGACTAACACCGCTGTAATACCAAGTGCCATAGATTTTCTGCCTTTCCTCAAGGCTGACCAGATATGAACAGAAAACTGCATGTGCAGTTGTGGGCAAGAGAATAGGGACAATTGTACACTAGCAAGGAAGGAGATTAGAAGACCTAATGGGTCTTCTTACTGCAATATTGTATGATTTTTATGTATAGCTTTTCTTGAGTGGTAAAAATCCCATTCACTTACAATAAGCAAAATAAATATATCGTGGGGAATATTTATTCCTGGACTCACAGTGAGATGAGCTAAATGGCTCACCTAGGTCATTGCCATTGTTCATTCTTATGGTATTATGCATTTAACCCTGTGGGCCAAATTGTTCATGGTATAACCCAATAAAACAGAAATTAAATTGGTACAGTTATTTACAACTTTTCACTGATATGTACACCTAGACAGAAAATTCGGTCATGTTAAATAATTAAGCAAATAACTAAAAATCAACACATTTCTTTATTTTTAATCTAAATTTAACTAGGAAAAAAAAATAAAGTTGCAAAAAATGAATGATATTCTAAACTATAGTAGATTCCAAGGCATTGTGGGCCTTCTTAACCTACCACTTATCTTCAAATGCACATGCCATGAGCAGAAGAGATTTAGGTTACATTTTAGTAATCTTGTGGGTAGTGAGTTTTACTGAAACTGGAACATTTGTTACTAAATGCTGTTTCATGTAGATTAAATTATAGTAAAGTAAAGGGTCTGTCCTCCATGCATAAAAGCATGGAGGTTTACATCAGTATAGTTTGAGGGTTTTCAGTCGCAAATCTGAATTTCCTTGGTTGTGTGGATTTGTCATTTAACAGTGCTTAAGTATAAGCTTTCTTCTGGATGATAGTAAAACCCCCATGATGTAGCATTTTTAAAGGGGAGGAATGGAAACAATAAGAAAAAGGACAGGAGTGACTATGACAATGCAAAGGTTATAGTCTAGCGGCTAAAGTGTGGTGCTAAGAGCGAGCAGGCCTGAATGCTGTTTCTTTACCCCTTATTGGAAACAGTCGGCACATCTACATGAGATGCTTACTGCGCATTAGCCTAATAACACTGTGCAGTAGTGTGGCCATCAAAAACCATGCTAATAGCCTACTGCACAGTGTTATTAGGCTAATGCACAGCAACTGTCACAAAAAAATCCTATAGGTCGGTGCTACTGTGCAGTAACTCTGGTAGTACTAACTGAATGTGCAGTAACAAAAGTTATTGTACATCCAGTTAGTACTTTATTAAACAAATAGTAAACTAAATGCACGGTATCTAAGGCACATTAATAAATGTGTAGATGCGTCCGCTGAGAAGCACTCGCCCCAAAGTTTCAGCAGCTGTAAAATGGGGATACTATGCACTAGTCTAGAAGATGCTGTGAATCTTAATTTATTAATGTGTATTTTGGGTTGTTCAGCTAAAAGAACGTCATGGAAATGTATAGTATCATGTTCTGAAAGACAGGACTATAAAATATACTTTCTGGCCACTATCCAGGTCCTTTGAACGGCAGTTAACTAATGGAGCTGGTTAGAACATTTTTAATGAAATGTAATTTTGTCAGATAAGCAGCAATAGCTTGATGGTTAGTTGTAAGACATAAATTTAAGATCATTGCCCTCTCTGATTCAGATTAATCTAAGACAAAAAAAATCTGCTTTTAATCAAGCAGAGCACAAGGACTTGAACCTGGGTTGAAAGCTCCCAGATCAATGCCCTAACCACCAGGCAAAAGTATTTTCCTCTCCACAAGTGACTAAAGTTATTCTTCTCTAAAATGGACTTAAAATATAATTCCATTTTTGTAGAAATGTCTGAAAGGTTTTGTGTTTGTTCCAATGCAACAAAACCAAGTTTGAAACTTTGAAAGTTGCCATGGCACAGATTTGTCATTGCTCAGACAGCATGAACAGCTACAAATTTTTGTTCCACATTCACATTTCAGAAATGCACACTTTCTTGGAATTTTATTATTTAAATAAAATTAATGGAAAACTTAGCTTGACACTGAAAAGGGTGACTTAAAAAAAAAAACCCTCTATCTTATATTTCTTACCAGTTATACAGCTGCTGTGTAAATTGTGTGTGACGTGTGCATTTTAAATCTAGGCAAAGTGTCTGGTAGTCAGTTGTTTTTCTGTCATACTGCATGGTACACTCTATTACTTTCCATTTAGAATCAGAATAACATGTTTTTAGAAAACTGTGTTTTTACACTTTTGCTGCTGCTTCTATGGTATGTCAGTTTTGATTCTACCTGGCAACGCATACCTGTTTTTAAGGGAAATTTATTCTACAACAAAAAATGGTAAGCGGGTGGGAAGAGAAATTGTTCCGATTTTGCCAGCCATTCTCTCTTGGGGATGTTATATTATATTTGTTTATGTAGGGGGGCTTTTTTCCAAAATTGGGTCACCATAGAATATCAACTCAATCCTTTACCTGAATTGCCAATAAGCCATATCAGGGATTTTTCATTTAAATGCTTATTTCCAGCAAAAAATTCCACGCTGTAAAAACCTAAATGTTCCCAGAAACATGAATACCTATTTTGATTTGGGGAGGATTTCTAAGATCGAGACTCATCACTGAATAGCCATAGCCAAATTGTTAAGACATTCACCTGACTGGGCTGGGCACCACTATGGCTAGGGACAGAAGTTACACACAAAGGCCGGGGACAGACATTACACACAAACTGGTTTAAGTGATCAGAAATTGGTTTAAACCTGTAACAGAACAGAAGTTCAGTGCACATAAACCAGTTTCAAAATAGCAGAAACTGGTTTATGATGAACCTAGTTCAATGTAGTATCAGACTTAACTGATTTACATCAAACCAGTTTATGGAACTTGTGTCTCAGATCCCTTCCTGGTTTAAATTAAATCAGAGTCCCCCAGCATCATGGCGTGCGCTGCAGCCTTGGTCTGGGGTGGGCTGAACTGGGCTGTCTGTTCCAGCTAAGCAGGGTCGGCCTCACCCCTCTTCTTCCTAGCCAGAGCACTATCACTGCTAGGGCTGGCTGAGAAGGGGATGGGGGTGCAAAACCCTACTCTGGAATGCAACCAGGTTTGCTTGGCAAGGGGGCAGAAGCCCTTGCCAGACATCCCTAGCCCCTTACCCCACCTCACTGATCCAATCCCCCCACTGCAGGGTGGGTAATGTGGGCAATGATAGGCTCTGCTTGTGCACCCAGGGCCACAGCAGCCAGACACCAGTAGCCTGAGGGGAAGGGATGGGGTTTAATCCCCCTTTTCAGACAGCAGCGCCATGGGCACTGACACAGTGCTGGCTCTGCCCCATGCTGAAGATCCCCTTGGGCAGGGCCCATGCTGCAGCACCTGGGTCAGGTGCCAAGCACTTGGGGTGGGCTGCCATAGGCCAGTCGCTGCCTATGCCCCTGGACCACGGGGTTGGACCTAAATTGGTTGCAGTGGTCCATTGCCTCACCCTACCGCTGCCCATGCCCCTACACCACAGCAGCCTGCCCCGAGTGCTGGGCATCACCATAAGCAGGTGGTGGGTGATGGGTACCTCCCTTCTGCCTGCCCTGATGTTTCACTTTGCCACCACTAGGAAAGGAAGGGGGCAGGGTACCAAGCCCCATCTGCAGTCCTGCTAGAACCCACGGTCCCCATGTGGGGCTGGAGGTGGGAGTTTGTGGGCACTGGCTCCCAGGCCCTAGGGCCACCCCAGCCTGGGCCACATTGCCAGGGGGAGGCAGCAGTGAGTCAGGCTCCATGATTAGCCCCAGTTTCCCCCTTGATTCCTTTCTGTGCCTGCAGCCAGGTCACGTGCCCCCTCCCTGTGGCTGGTTCACCACTTCTCTGAGGGACTCAGCCCAGGTGCTACAGCATTGGGCCTGCCTGATAGGATCTTCAGTGTAGGATGGAGCCAGCACCATGTCGGTGCCTGCATCACTCCACATTTACCCCCCAGCCTACCTGCATCTGGGCACTGCAGCCCTGGTTGCACAAGTGGAGTCTATCAGTGCCCTCATTACCCCCCATCCTGCAATGGAAGGGATTAACCCCCCTCTGTCAGCTCAGTTTCCCTCCAGCTGAACACTCACTCTAGCACACCCCAGCTTCTGGCCAGAATCAAAAGTTAATGCCTATTCACTTGCAAATTGGTTTAATCTATGCAGGTTAGACTAACTGCCAAAGATTGAATCTATTCAGGCTTGGGCTTAAAGAATGTCTGTACCTAGCCAATGAAGCTCAGCCTCCCATTTCCTGTACATGTGACTTAACCGCTCAGCTAATGGCTATTCTGGGCTGGGTTGGTCTCAATTTCTCCTGCTAGAATATACCAGATAAGTTCCCTAGCCAATGTATTGTTGGCCATCCTAGGAGGTGTGTGTGTTTCGCTTCCTCCCTCAACTTGTAATTGTCTTTGTACTTTTGCCACAACGGGGAACAGGAATGAAAAAAATCTTGAAAACTTTCTCTGAATGGGAAAACTGTTTACCACCCACCTGTAATTACTATCTACACATCTGATTTTTATCATAGAGTAAAAAGGAATGAAATATACATATGTCATCTACATAGTTAAAATTGATAAATGATGCAGTTTAATAGCTTCTGCTGAATATTGTGTCTCATTTTCTATTATCCTTCTGATTATGTTTTATATAAAAAAACCTAATGGTTTGACCAAAAGGAATTTCATGTCAGATTTCTACTAGTCTTGGATTATATGAAAAACAAAAAGCCTTGACTGCTTATGATTATTCAAGAACTAATATCATTTTTTCAACTTAACTAAGATGTTACAGTGAAATTCGAAGTCATGTGAAAGATTTCAAATAAGGCTCTATTCACTGAAGATTCATGTCAGTGCAAAAAGCATGAGTGTAGTGATGTGTTCACAGTGATCTAAGTTGCTAAGTAACTCATCTTCTTATAGTTTTGTACCAGTGGAGATATCTTGGAAAATAATTCCATTTCTAAATATGATGAGTTGCAAAACCATCTGTATAGGACTCAAGTGTACG
This sequence comes from Gavialis gangeticus, assembly GCF_001723915.1. Taxonomy (NCBI): domain Eukaryota; kingdom Metazoa; phylum Chordata; order Crocodylia; family Gavialidae; genus Gavialis; species Gavialis gangeticus. Next base: position 12,578,768 of record NW_017728995.1, read on the forward strand.
GATCAGTATGAATAGAACTGTGTCCAATAAGGTGGAATATCTTCTGGCCACTCACAAGTATAAGTCAGAGTTTGTTGAATAATATGGAAAGGATAGGATCATTGGAAAGTGCCTTGTGATTATCCTGGGGAATCAGGGGAATTTGACCATAAAAGCTGTGACCGAGCAACTCTAGTGCTCTGTCACTTTAAGGGCTAGAGCAGGCAGCTGCCAGGTGGTTGATGAGGGTGGCCATTTTAGAGCCCAGCTTTCAGGGCTGTGGAGAGCAGTTTTGATTAGCAGTCTTAGGAGTAACATCACCTGGAGGGGCATCTGCTCCTGGAACATCTTGGAGGTAAGGGTGGGGCTGTGGGGAAGGAAGAGGCCCCAAGGTCCTGGCCATGACCTGAAACTGCACTCTGCTGGGGAAGGGTGGCTTCGTGGGACTCCTTGTGATGAGGGAGTCCCCAGGAAATGCCAGGCCAGTTACCTCTCTGGTGAAAGGTGGGAAGGGGTGCCTTAACCCCAGCCTCCATCATCTAGTCTGTTTCTTAAGGAGAGTGGTGGGCCAGGCACACCGAGAGGCTCCACTCAGGTGCTCCAATGGGGGTGTTTGACCCCATGTCCTAGTGGGAGAGCGGAGATGGGAGGCCCTGAGAGTGGGTAGAGGTGAGGCCCCAGCATAGAGTACAGAGTGTTAGCCCATGAGTGGGGTGAAGTAGCCCAGTGAGGGGCTGGGGGAGAAGTTGGCCCACAGTTCTGCTAATCACCCAGTCCTGTTCACATGAGGGTCACAGGAGAGATCCAAAAGGCTGTGCTAGGGCTGGCCAAGGAGAGCAAGGTTAGGCCTGATAGCCCTCTGGGGTCACTCAAGGGAGCAAGGTCAGGGTGAAAGTGGCCCAGTACAGGCAGAGTGAAAGAGGCCTGGTGAGAGCAGGTAGAGTGAAAGAGACCCCGGTGAGACGGGGTGGTGTGTGTGTGTGGCCCTGAACAGGGCGGTATGTTGGAGGCCTAACTATGTAGCGAGTTTGGCCCGGCCTCAAACTGGAGATAAACCAAGCAATGTGTTATCCCCAAAGCATGGGACATGCTAAGGGGTGGCCATAGTGTGTACATTTCACCCTTGCCATCCGGGTACTCAAAGGGCAACCTCCCGCTTATTTAACATCCGGATACCTTTACAACAAGGCCTGGCAGGAGAGTAAGATGGGCAGCTTGCCCAGTTGCAAAGGAACAGGCTAGTCTTAAAACCAGGCCGGGGAGTTGGCTCCTTTCAACACAAAAGCCCACTTGATTTAGTCCGAGAAGAAGAACTTGAAATACTCTAGGATATTTCCAGCATCTCGTTGGAGGCAGAACAGGAGTTTTTAATGATCAGTCATGCCAAATGTTTTAGAGGAGTTTGGGGAGATGAGTGGGTGCTTTTTCTTTATTTATGGATGGTTGATCATCAACCAAACCACCAGCTTTTTCTCACTGCTATGTTTAGTTCAGAGCCCAATTGAAAAAAGGTGTTGTACATTATCAAGTGGTATTGAAAACTTGTAGCTTGCTTTCTTCTCATGCTAACTTCTCAGTTAGTCACGCTGGATGATAAATTGTAAAGTATAATTTCTCTATTTTACCTTTACCCTATGAGAGAACTTGATTACTTCATTCCTTTTTCTTTGTTTTACCAGGTTAAAAGTTTATATGGAATTTTTTCAGATAGAAAAAGGAATGGGGAAAGCCTTAAACTAGACATAATGCAATAGGAAGATGGGAGTGAACAGAGGCAGCTACAAGGATAACAGAGGATAGATGACAGATAAAGGCCCTTGCCAGTGTGACCGGAATTGCTCATGTTCCCTCGTATTGCAAATGAGATATTGAGAAACAGAGTGCTTTTTCTGTATATTCTCAAACAGCTGCTATGTTTCCTTCCAAAGCTGACAGCCATGGTGGATAAAGGAACACACATTTACAAGTACAGTGTAACTATTAATATCTAAACCTTGGGATCGTTCAGGTTGAAATAATCATTTAATAACAATAGTAGTAACATTAATAATAACATCAACATGTATTAATGTTTACAGTACCTTGTTGTTGTTACTATATATATAGGCTAGATGCACATCTGATCCGATGTAGCTACATTAACTTAGTACTGAAAAGCAGCCATGCACACTGAAGACCTGAAGGCTTTTCTTTAGTTCTGTAAGCTTCAAAAAACATTAAAATACTATATATAAAGAAAGTTGTGGCTTTAGATGAGAATGCAGGATTTCTGTGTGCCTGTGTTCTTCCATAACATGTAGCAAATTGTCTTTGGCACAAACTTTGTTTAATAGGGTTATGGGCAGGGTCTCCTAATTAAAAATAAATAAATAAAAATCTAATCTACATTCAGTGGTCCATCTGCCCAGCACAAGATGGCTGTTTTATAAGGATGTATTCATTAGTTAACAGCATCCTCAAATAGTACTTTAGATATGAGATCACTCATGTTTTCCAAACTAGATCTCCGAGACAAAGTTCACTAGTTAACATAATAATGATGAATTTAATTAGAATCAGATGACATCCCATTGTTTAGCCTAATTTAAATTCTGAAAAATGTGCAATTAAATGTGCTACATGAACTATAGAGTTTACATCCAGAATTGGCCCTTTGTTCAACTTAAATGTCCAAAATGTTTCAACTGAAAAGCAAAATGACTCTGGTGATATCATGCTGTTTACCTTGAAGCCCTCATAAAGCTAGCAACTTACTTTAACTGTTATAAATTTTTAATTCACATTCTCAGTGTAGGGATAATGTCAGTAATTGGGAAGAATAACTTCTAACAAATGAGACCTCACATAGAATATGGTATTCAAGAATATGTTTAGAGTTACAGATAAAATGTTTTAGACAATTTCCTATTTTTACTGGCAGAGAGAAAAAAAATGTTTTTTTATATTTGTAAATGTTTCTGTGGGCTGACCACCCTCTTACTTAACACACACAGGACTGAACTGAAACCTTCAGAATAGAGGACAAGTACATCTTCAGCTAGAGAGCCAAGTCTCTCCAAGATGGTCTTTTAACAACTTGTATCCTTCATTGACAGGGCACAGAAAGCAAATCCTATGCTCACCAATATACATCTTTATCCGGGTGGTTCCTGCAAATAGTATTTTCTATATGAATAGGAAGCAGCTAGCATTGAAAAATAATTCCAGGAAAAAATGCATTCAACATTTACACACAATTACCAATAAGAAATGAAAACAAGTTGTTGAACTGAAAAGATTATTTCCATTCTTTACGCAGCAGCTTATAGGCTTTCTTGAAAAAGGGAAAAAGAATAGATGAAATTACCTCTAACCGAGCACTTTCTTTGACAACAATATTCATTACACATAATTAATGGGTTTGTTCTGTTTCCTCCATCTATCGCCCCACTTCTTTTTGAGACTTCAGTCATCACAATCAAATATATTAATTTTTTTGTAAGATACTGTAATATGCTTCCTCAGCTCTTAAATATTTCCTGTCTTCAAAATGTTATTTGGTTTATTGTTAGGAATAAAGCTAATGATGATGAAAGCAATTACTATGATCATAGGGGATTAAAGGGAATTATGAGTCTTTTTATATATTATGGTTGCATCAAGTGTAAAGATCGTTTTGGAGAGAGTGCAAGTCCATTCATAATGAAGGTGATTTTATTACTCGTTCAAAGATGACTGACATGTGAAACTCCTGTTTAAAAACAGTTTGTGTTAAGAAAAATGGGGGAGCTGACCTAGGTTAGGACTTGAGGCTGGATTTTAAAATAAATAAATAAAATAGACACAAGTGTACAAATTCCATGATTGAGCCTATGCAAATCAACTGGTCTGTGAGATTATCCACCAGCTATGGTACAAAATAGGATTGTATGAGTCAATGAATTCAGTTTACTACTGATAACTTTTAAAAGTGGACAACCAGGAAGGTGGCCAAAGACTTATGAAAGGCAAGTCGAATACGAGTTGCAAAAAACATGCAAGTTGAGTAGTTCTGACACTTTTCTTTAAACCTAACACTATGCCTTATAAGTTAATGGAACAAGTTCTGAGAGAGAGGAAAAAGTCATTATATATATATGGAAGCTGAAAGAGCCTTTGGGGGAAAAAAGAAAAATAAATTGAAATATCTCTGGAAAGGCAAGTATAATGCTCTGACAGAACTTGGGAGTTGGAAGGCTACCAGTTTCTCATTTCCTATATTTCCTCAGATTCATGACACTTGGGTTCCCTTGATACAGATCGCCTACCAACCTCTGCCATACAACAGATGTATAAACTATTCCAGAGTTAGTCTCCTAGCTTCCAACACAGTGTGTCTTGAAGACTGTGAAACTTTGTCACAAGCAGGCTTTTAGAAACTAATTAACCCTTGCCATTACCCATTTACTATTGTTCTAATACAATATCTACTCTACCTACAAGCCATTTCCTAAAAGTAAATCTATAAATGTCATTTCCTAGCCATCAACAACCAATAGACCAAAAATTAAAATTCAAATATAGTGTACATTTGAAAAATATGTTAATAAATGAGTTGATGTAATAACTTGCTCCTTTTTTCTACAAGGGCCAACTGTAACATAGACAAAAATATTAAAAGAAAATAAACAATGGGTAATGAAGATGGTGATTCATTTAGGAGACTTTCAAAGGCACAAAACAAAGTTAAAATTAGTTGCACACTGTCTCATTTGTACCTTTTGAAAATAAAATACTTGCTGAATGACATAATGGACTGATGAGAAGCCTTATTTATTTCAACATCTTTCTGAGGTTTAAACCGTGAAATTCAGTCTCCATAAACGTGTATGGGAAGGTACAAAGCATTATTAAACTAACAAGAAGAAATTTTATATTGCGCAGGTGCAATCTGCCTAGGGTCTTCTCCATGCCAATGTTCAATACACAGGCTTTTTAGGTTGGCATAAATTGTTCTCTCCTTATTCTCTATATTGTTGGCACTGGATTTATGACCCAGATACCTTGTTCTAGGATTATCCAAACCATCAGAATGTCCAAACTTCTACTTTTGATGATAGGCATATTTTATTGATACACAGACATAGCAGAAAAAAATGATTCAGGCAAGGCAAACAATTTTATACCTACCAGTCCTAGAGCTGTCATGGAGGGAAGGTACTTCTGGCCAGTATGCAAGCTTCACCCTGAGGTTCTTTCTTGAATGTCAGCAGGCTGGAGGTTGAGGGCTAAGGCCCATCTGCCTCCTGGTGGGGTGGGTAAAATGGACTGGTGGTATGGCCTCAAGTTCCCTTCTTGGGAACCCAATGCTACTCTGAAATCCCTTCTTGTGTATCCTTTCTCCCCTCTGATGACTCTTCCTCTCTGGGCATTGTTGATTGGTCTGCCTGTGGTCGTCTACTGTCCACATCCTGTCCTGTCAGCATATTCCTTTGTTTCCCAAACCTATCACAGGCATACATCTTAATTTGGTTATTTACCAGGCCTCCTAATTTGGTATGTTCAGCAAAATCAGAAATCCCAAGGTCTCTGCAGTTGAGCACTGTGACCTGGCACCAATGCTGCAGAGTCCCATATCTCTGTTTGGGTACATTGTTCATGTTATGGAACAGGGTGGTACATGTCTTCAATTTCCCAGCCTGTGTGTCTTTTAGCTTCAGAAACTGGGCCTTGAAGAAAGCTGTCACAAACAGGCTTTGAGAAATCAATAAACTACTGTTCTAATACAATATCCAATTTATCAACAAGCCAGTTCCCAAAAGCAAACCTTTAAATTATAATTTTCTAGCCATCATTTACCAGTAAGAACATACCAATGTGGAAGCTACTCAAGGCCAAGACCTCTCTTCAATCCTACACTTTGAAGCACCTTCCTTTTGGGGTTGAAGGGAGAGGGATAGGACAGTTTTAGTAGTGGTAGTATTCTTTAAGGTTTCTTGCACAATATCTACAGCAGCAAGCCCAGGTAGTCACCAAAATCCTGACTCTTCACTTATTGGAAAAGTAAATCAGAAAATTAATTATACGTTCATGTAATATCAAATCAGGATAAAATTGACATGCATTAAGACAAAGGGAAAAAATGATACACGAAAATGACAAACACGGTCCCCAAAAATAATAAAGATGATATTCAAACCGGAAAAAATGTATATTGGTACATCTGGAAAATAAACAATTTAAAATACATGTACTTGTCCCTGGAGAAACAAATGTCCACTGTCATCTAGACACAACCCAGAGTCTGCATCTGGTGTATTGCATCATATCTGGGTACCATGCTGTCAGAAATAGATTCATAGGTTGATAGTGTTTAAAGAAGGCAAACAAAAATTACGAGGCATTTGGGACTAGAAGCTATAGCGATAGTTTAAAGAAAAATAAGCATTAGTTTGGTAATCAATGTGGGATATTACATCCATACCGTCCATACTTTCATTATTTATAGAGGAGTTGAGGAATGATTTAGTATGAAAAAGCATACAATCAGATGATAAAGGAAAAAGAAAAGAATAAATATTTTGTTGAATATTAGGATTTTTTTCTGGATCTGATATATCAAGACTTTGATAAAAGTATTAATAAGGAAATGAAGGAAAGTTAAATATCATTGATTGTTTATTTTACAGACAGATCATATAAAATGGTGGAATACATTCTGTAAAGAAAAAAATCTGCATTGGCAGGTAAATGGTTTTATTTGATTTATGTGCCTCCCTTCCCCCCCAAAAAGCTCAAAGCAGCTTACAGTAAAGGAAAAAAATAAAAATAATAAAAACAGTAAAATAAGGTGCAATAAAGCAAACTCCACCCCTCGTCACCAAAACTAAACAACCACCCAAACCCAAATGTTTTTGGCCAAAGAGAGTATTCCCCCTCACCATATCCTTGCCCATCCCAACCTCACTTCCCAAGCCACCCTTATTACTTCCATAGAAGCAAGCTATATTGTTCCCCTCCCATTCATACTCACTCCCACTCCCCTGCCTCACTCAGCAGAATCCTTTTGTTGTTCCCAAGCCCATAAGGCTCACGGGGACTGTGGCTGTCCAACCCTTCCTGCTTCTTGTCTCACATGCAGGCCACACCCACATTAATTTTGTCAAACTAACTTTTCCTTGGCCCACCACTTTCTTCTCTCAAATTTTAGTTAAATTTAGTGTAGTGTTTGGGAATTACGCCTTTAAGAATTGAGATTCTCAACGATTCTAGACAAGATGCTGTGAAATGCTTGCTATTGTTATGCCTGGCCGGGTGGAACCAGTCATTGATTAAGCCAAATCTCATGAAAGCACCTCAAATACTGAATGACCTCTGAGCAACAAACTCAGCAGTGATCTATTTCAAAGAAAAAATGATCAGAAAGAGATTAATATTTCAGACATACTAATAAAAGGGGGGGGAGGGGGTTGAAGATTTTACATGCTAAATACAAATCTGTCTCTCCTGTTTAACATCTCACAGCTTCCTCAAGACACATTACACAATTCTCTCAGGATAAGGAGAGCTAAATGAGTTCCCCAGGGTTAACTATTTTGGGCCAGACTATACCCTCAATTAAACCTGTACCACTTAATTAAAATCAGTGTGACTACTGACAGAACAGCACCCTCTATCATCAATAAATGGGTGTTTATGGTACTGAGCTGCAAATCTCATTCATCGTTTTTGGAAGTTTTACCTTGATAGAGTAAACAACTCTGACTTATTTTGTTATTCTTCTTGTAGGGAAATATAATTTTAAGTCTTTAGGACCAAGGGTAGTTAACTAATGGAAGTTTGTGAGAATACTCTGTATCCTGATATGACAATATGTGCTGTGGTTAAATCCAGTCTTGTGGCATTTCCACTTTAAGACCAATTACCTGTAGTATAGCTGGATATAGAATAAGATATATATAGTTCTTATATATATATATCTTATATATAATTCTTATATATATATGAATTAGCACAGTGGATTCTAATTTGAAATCATTACTCTCCCTTTTTAACAGTATGCAGCCAGCTAATATCACAAACATCAGCCTTTGCAGAAATCTTCCACATATTATTTCTACACCAAACCAAAATGTAATAAGCAATTAATTGTTGAAATGATGCATAGCTATCTGCAATAACCATTTATAGACTTTGCAAGGAATTCAGTTCAGACTGGGAATAAAGTTGAGCTGGGCTGATATTCTAAATGTACCTGTAAAAAATGGCTAGCAAGAGATATGATTAATACAAGATTCACAATAGTAAGGGAAAGGGCAAGTTGTCAATTTTGAAAGTTAACTTTTCAACATCTCCCCCCCCACAACTGAGAACTTAAAAAAAAAAAAACTTTAGCACATGAACATGTTATGGAGGCTTCTTCAAAACTCAGTGCATAATACCAGATTCAGGATGAAAACTGGCTCTACCTAAGTCAATGGCAAAATTCCCACTGACATGTAAACACTGGTGTGAAAAAAAATCAGTAGATAGCAGTTTATAATGGTATAGGGATTTATGCTAGAATATGATTAGAATTGCCCTAGAAAACAACAAGCACATACATACATCAATTTAAGTTACACTTGTATAGCTATCATGGGCAGAGTCCTATTTTGCTTTATGTGCCCATAAGAAGGTTTTCTAACCACGCAAATTATATTCTTTGGCACTTGCATATAATAATTATTTCACCCATGCACATAACTCCATACATGCACATACTACGTGAACATAACTCATGAACTACAACTAGGCAAAAACTCATGATTAGCAGGTGTTACACATAGGAGGAAGAAGCCCTCCTGTTTTAATTCTGCTAGCTGAATGGTTAAGGGCACATACAGAAGAAAGAGGAGATTTTGGGTTCTAGGTCCCCTTCACCCAGACATGGCTTTGTCTTCGGAATGTGTCCAGTTGCTTAGCAAAGCGCTCTAATCACCAGGCTACAGATTACGCATTATTTCCAGCCCTTCTTTTAAAGTGGGCATCCAGGAAAGAATTATGTGGAGCTACCAGGATGTGAACGTGTTCTGGAAAAGAGCAGGCCCTGAATTATTGCTAGCCATGATTCAGAATCTGTTCTACATTAATTTTATTCAATGAATATTAAATGTGGGATTCAGTAGCTCAGTTTCAAGAGAATGGCTGTAAAATGTTCTGGACAATACTTGTCCTCTGACCTTGGTAGATAGACTACTTTGTTAACAAGATAGAGAAGATGCCAATTCAAGCTTACTCCAGGAAAGGAGGCCTAGAATCTAAATTGACTGATTTCTGGGCAAGTGTCCCACCCCTCAGCTACCAGGTTTAAAGCATGGGAGTTGTCTCTTCTGCTTGTCCTTTTCAGGGCATCTTCTCAGGTACATCTGTGCATAGCTATGTGCCTGCTTGGCCAGACTACAGCTTACTGCATGTGGGCAGTAGCTGTGTAGACATTTATGCATCCACACTAAATGGGTAATAGAATCACCAACCCTGTTTAAATGTCAAAAACGCCACTTACATAACTGGAAAACTGCCATTTGGGTACTTAGAGTGCCTGATATGTCTAGAATAATCCAGGATGGGAGTCAGCTCAATGCAATCTGGCTATGACATGCTTCCCCACCACCTAATGGCAGGAAAACTGAACTAAATTGTTGACTGATGACAAATGAACTGTCTATACTGTATACCTGTGTAAGTTGCTTTGGTATGCAAAAGCAAATTACATTGCTGTTAACATCCCACGTGTCCTGGCATAGAATAAAGAAAAATCAGGATGTTCAGTATCTTTGACAGTAGCGATTTATATAAATAACTTCCAAAAAGACAGTGCTTAGTGTAAAATTATGTTAAATATGTTAAAAATTAAAGGAGTCCTCAGTTTAGAAAGCAAATACACATAGCTGACGTGTCTTTATTTGAAAAGAAAATGAGAGAAAAAAGCAAAGCAGCAAATTAATGTCATCCTCAATACCTGCTGTGGCCCTACAGAGGAGTCCCAAAGGAATAGTTTTAGCATTTCTGAGAGAGTACAAGTAGATACTGTGCAGAACTAAGGTCTCTTCTCTTCTTCCCCATATTTGGCTATTTCCCTGCCCTCCAATTCTTTCCCCTTTATCTCCCCCTGTTTGTTGACCCTTTTGTTTGTTTTTAAATATTTAGTTTAATCCATTTCCTCCAAAATGTTGTCATTTTTATTTTATTAACTTGGGAAGCTGAGGGCTAGAAAATCAGGCGTATCCAAAAAAAATCATGATTACCACGTTTACTCAAATACAAGATGAGGTTCCCCCCACCCCACAATCAGCGTACTGATCAGAAGGTGGAGGGGAGACCTCATCTTGTATTTGAGTAAATATGGTAATCATGACCTTGTCTTATATTTAATAATATTTGGAATACTCTAGATATGATTTTTGTAATTTTCTGCACAATATGTCAATAGGGATTTAATAGTCCATTAGGAAGGTAAAATTAAATAAAAAACAAAGCTGTAAAGCTAATTAAAGATCAAAAGGGATAATATAAATAATTATACAGAGCTGAAAGGTTAGTTGTGCTATAACTGGCAGTATAAAAAAAAAGTAAATGAGGAATTGAATACCTAAAAATAAGTTTTTTTTTTAATCGTATTAAATTGTATTCCAGTAGTGTAAAGTAGAAAATGGATTCACTAGACTCAGCCCTAAAGGATTTACTAGAAAATCAGATAAATATAGTTTGAGATATGAGTAACAATATAAAAATGTCAGCACAGAGCTTTCAAAATAAATCTAGGTTTTAAGACTGGATTAACTTTAGACAAGTTTTAAAATAGGATTGTACTTACTTAACGGCTAAAGCCAGTACTCTTTAATTATAATTGATGCTTACAAATGACAGGTAGCTTTAGAAAATATGGTAATTAATAGGAAAAGTTATCTAGTTGATCTTATAGATAACATGGCCTGTAAGTATAAAAAAGGTACAGCAAATATATTTAGCACTTCTATAATATTTCAAAACTCTATGTCTATTTTAATATAACTAAACTAGTTAAGTTTGAAAAAAGTTTATACCCCATATATATGCAAAACCTGGTAACATAGTTACAAGAAGCCTGTTTGGAGGCAGTTAATACATATTTATGCTAGAATATATAGATCACTCGACTTCATGTCCCATTTGTAATTTTCATCTGCTTCCATGTCCTCCAGCAAAATTTAAACAAAATAGAGGCCTGAATATTTATTTACAATGTATGACTAAACTGAGTAGTACAATCTTTTTTTGATGCTGGTGCATCAGTTTAAATCTGAGCAGTGAGAAGAAAATGTACTCTTATGGTAATTTGGTAATAAGAGTGATTTATCTGAAATAAAGATATTAAAATACTTGGAATAAGAAAAAGAAAAGACATATAAGGAGGTGAAATTATCCCACAAGGAATACATTTATTGGAATATCAACTTCATTTCAATGTTAACAATGTGGGGAAAAGTGTTTAAGAAAGAAGAATTGCACATGTGTTAACCCAGCTATACACGACCACAAATAAGACAAATTGGACCTACTGCTGGTCCTACAAATCCTTCCTGTATTCCAGCTGTACTCAGAACTTTTCCCAGTCCTCAAATGTTTTTAAAACAGGCATGCTTGTTGTTATATGAGAACAACCATACTTGAATAATTGTTAAGCAGCTGTTGTTTCCAATAGTTGACCATAATGGATATCCCTATGGATGTTAAAATTCCACAAGGCCCCATGCCAATTCTGCTGTTCTTCCTATTGGCCCAAGCTGATGTTCAGTACAGCCCTAAAGCACGAGAATTAATAGTATTTTCAAAATAATTTTAATCCTACCTATTGAAAACTAATTACTAGGAGCACATCTACACATGCACTTTAATGGGCATTAGCTTATCTTAATGTGCATTAAAGCATCGCTAAAAGAAAAGTGCTATATAGTCATAGAATCATCGAATCATAGAAGTAGGGTCAGAAGGGACCCTTGTAGATCTTCAAGTCCGACCCCCTGCCTGGGCAGGAGAAAAAACGGGGCTCAAATGACTCCAGCCATGTAGGCATCAAGCCTCCTCTTAAATACCCCCAGGGTAGGAGCCAGCACCACTTCCCTTGGAAGTCGGTTCCAGCTCCTAGCCGCCCTGACTGTGAAGTAGTTCTTATGGATGTCTAATCTATACCTACTGTCCAACAATTTGTGGTCGTTATTCCTTGTTATGCCAGGGGGCACTAGGGGAAACAAGGTCTCTCCCAAACCCTTCTGGACCCTCCTAGTGAGTTTATAGATGGTCCCCAGGTGCCCCCTCAGCCTTCTCTTGTGAAGGCTGAACAGGTTCAGGTCCTGCAGTCTCTCATTGTACGGTCTGCCCTGTTGTCCCCGGATCATGTGGGTGACCCTCCTCTGGACCCTCTCAGTGTTGTCCACATCCCTCCTGTGGTGTGCACAGAACTGGACCCAGTACTCCAGCTGTGGCCTCCGTGTTCTCAAGAAGGGAATTTCCCATCTTATAAGTGTGCTGCTGGTTACTACTGCCCAAGTGCCACACCCTGCATTTGTCACTATTGAAATGCATCCTGTTTTTGTTAGCCCACCCCATAACCTATCCAGGTCTTGCTGTAGTCTTTCCCTCCCTACTAGTGTGCTCACCTTACCCCAAATTTTGGTATCATCAG
>NW_017728995.1:12592173-12595267 GCF_001723915.1 Gavialis gangeticus
CCTAGGATAGAGGTAAGACTGCCAGTCCTATAGTTGCCTGGGTCCTCCCTCCTCCCTTTTTTAAAGATAGGGACCACATTGGCTATCTTCCAATATTTTGGCACCTGGCCCGAGCACCACGAGCGCTCATAAAGCCATGCCAAGTGCCCTGCAATAACCCCTGCTAGCTCCCTCAATGCCCTGAGGTGGAGAGCACCTGGACCTGCTGATTTGAACATGTCCAGCCCCTCCAGAAGCTCTCTAACCTGGTCCTCCCCAACCTGAGGTCTGGAGGCATTCCCCTCAAGTCCGTCTTGCAGGCAGAGTGGTCCCTGGGCTGAGGGGCTGGGAGGTGGTGCTTCCCTCCATGGCAGCGGCAGCCCCTCCCCAGGAGCCCCCCATCCTCAGGCACCTGGCTTGGGTGGTCCTGGGGGGAACCACAGTAACAGAGGTAAGCACTGGACTCCCGCGCAGCTCAGGCAGGCAGACTCTGGAGGGGGAGGGCGGAAGATCAGGCTTACCGCTTTTCTTGGGCAGAGCCTGCTTTCCCAGGCTGCTGCCAGGCTGCCTGCAGGGCTTCCTGCAGAGCCATGGAGATACATGGAACCTGGTGCTTTGCTCCACAGCTGTGTGGGCAGCAAACTAAAACTCCTTGAAGCAGTTTTAGTTTGCTGTGCCCCAAGTCATTTAAGGCCACGTGCCATGCACAGACACCTCTCGTTTCATCTATACATGGCTTAAGCATCACTTAAAACCTTGGTCTATAGTTAATGTGTATTAAGACAGGCTAATGTACATTTTCCTAGTATGTCACAATGGAGGTACTAGATTTAATGCGCATTAACTAAAGCCCATTATTGCATGTGTAGATGTGCCTAGGTCCTGGCTGTCAAAACTACTACTTGTAGTCATGTCAAATGATCATTAAAGGAAGCATGAACAATTTTTATAATGCATATACTTCCTCCTGATTTACCAAAGGCATAAAAGGTAAAGCAGAAGAAGAACAAAAGCAAGAAATGGAGAAAAGAAGGAACATAAAGAAAAGGTAGTATGCAGGGGGATTAAAACAAAAAAACAAGAGGCATGAAGAACACAAGAGATACGGCACACAAAAAGAATGAACAGCTACACTTCCATAAGTAGCTGAGAATTTTTTCTCTGAAACTTTCTCAGGGGGGAATTTTTGCTTGAAAAGCCTTAACCTGGAATGTCTAATATACCATCAATTAAGGCAGGGGCTTGAGAAGTGACATATAGAAAATAATAGGTCCTTGAACCGAGGTTTACTATATCCCAAGTAATATAGAGCAATAGATGATGTGCTATAAATGTCTCATTCAGCATTTAGTTATCAAACTAACTGTTATGGACATCTCAGAAGAGACATTGACATCTTTGCTCTTGAAGAATCTTGAATGGGACTTATTGTGGATTATAAAGTGGCCAAGTTAGCAAAAGCAAACCATTTTGACCCTAGCTCAGGGCCAGAATTCAAAGGCCATTAATGCTATATGGCAAACTCACCATTAAACTGTTGTGGGTGGTCTGCCTTGTAAATCAGAATAAACATAACATTGTCCATATAGGAAATTTGTGGTAGTGTCAATTAGGATACCCAGTGTTAATTAGCTTAATGTAGTGCTTTATGGATTTGTCTATACTGCTTTTAGTGCAGATATCAGCCCACCAAGAACAGTGCAACATGTTTGAGGATGCTACTCTCGAGCATGTTAAATTTTAAGTTGCCAAAGATGTTTCACTGAATCTGTTTTGGTTCCTGGGCATGCACAAAAGAACAATAATTATGCGTGCCTAGGGACTACCTGAGCTTCAGAGCAATTCAGTTTAGTCATTTTCAACCTTGGAGTCTCCTCTCCCAGGGATGCCCTGCGAATGCCCAACTTGCCTCCCCCTGCCTCCCCTAGCTATTTTGCTTATTGCTTGCTCTCCTTCTGGTCAACTCCCATAGACTGGAGCCTAAGGGTTGGAGTGATCTCCAGAAAATAGGAAATATGGACTGGAACTCTCTTACTTCCTGGGCAAATGTTCTAACCACTAGACTTCTGGGCAATCAATTAAGTGCCTATCTCAGAAGTTAAGTTAGGAAGTTCTACCTTCTAGAAACCACTAAGCAGAGTGGGAGAAGGATGGTGACAGGACAATCAGCCTTTGAATGAGGAAAGTTTTTAATGACACTCTATAGGGTGGAAACAGAAAAAGTCCTAGAATTGGAGAAGCCCTGGAAAATGTGACCATCCACAGACTTGAAGATTTAAGAACTTCTGTTGAGATCCTAATATTCTTCATTTGTATATGACATGTATCTTTCTACAGAGCTACTTAAAAGTTTCCAGGTGACTTAAGGATGTAGGTGCTGCTTTAGGATGAGCATGGAATATCCTTGAAGTCTTGGGTGGGAGGAGAGGAGAGAAGTAAAAGCTTGAGATCTCTTCAAACTCTAAGACTGAGCATTTTGTGGCAGTGCACTGTGTATTGTATATTGTGTTTTCTCACTAACATATTTGGCTGTTTGACCAAGGACATTGGGTTCTCTTTATTTAACTTTCTCCCTTTTTACTTACTCTTGTCTCCACCAATAAAGCTATATTATACATGGCAAGTGTATCCCTCAGCAATAAATTGTCAAAAACTCTGTATTGTTGGCATAGGATCTCCAATCTTTGTGATTTCCTGCCAAATGTATACACCAGTTGTGTGTGTGTGTGTGTGTGTGTGTGTGTGTGTGTGTATATATATATATGTCTGCCCAGCAGCAATACTAAAGCTAGTTTTCATAATAAGCCCTGCAGCTCTTAATATTTGCTTCAGGCTGAAGCCTGCTACTCAGATTGGCAGACAGTGTTTTTGTTGCTCTTGACATTTCCAAAGTATAATATTGATTCCGCTATTTCTATTTTTTTTCTTTTTTTAATAAAAAGTGCTCCTCAAATAGAAGCAAGTACCCAGTGCAATTCTTTGTTTATTTGGTTAGTCTTTGTTTCATGTTAAAATATGTCACGTGCGTGTCAGTGGTGACTCAGTGTCCCCAGCAGTACCTCAGTTTAACTACAGGGTAATATCTACCTATCCAGGCTGGAAAGGGGTCCTTGTC
>NW_017728995.1:12596026-12603997 GCF_001723915.1 Gavialis gangeticus
AGAAAAAGTCAGAAATGGTTGGGGAAGGGGAGCAAATGCAATTATAAAAAAAAAGCAAAGAAAAACTGGGGGTTTTGCTACTATACAAACAAGTTGGATTTATTTATACTCACAGGCATCACAAGTGCAAGCTGTAACCCAGTATAGAAACTGGAAGCAGTCAGTTTCTTTCTGCTGGGGTCTCCTCTGTGGGGAAGTTGACCCTTTCCCAGCTGCACTTAAACAAGGCTCTGCCACAACTTCCATGGAGCCTCTTTCAATGGTGCTTGGAGTGTATCAGGAAGCAAGGCCTGCTCCACCCATGAAGGTTCCAGGCAAAATGGCCTTCACATGACAGCTCCTCCTTCCACTTCCCCTTCTGATACCCCTCAAAGAAGCTTGGGGTCTGTAGTTTAACTCACTGTCCCCGTGTTTCATTTTTGTGGGTTTTTCATAGGTCTACCCACTCCCTTTCCTATTGGCTGGTAGCAACATCCTGCTAACTGCTAAGGTAGATTGGAAACTGTAGTTCAACCAAGCTCCTTGCCTCTGGTTCTCCTGGGCTTGGAGTGGCCCCA
This sequence comes from Gavialis gangeticus, assembly GCF_001723915.1. NCBI lineage: Eukaryota > Metazoa > Chordata > Crocodylia > Gavialidae > Gavialis > Gavialis gangeticus. The sequence continues at coordinate 12,596,584 of NW_017728995.1, forward strand.
CATCTCTCTTAACCATCTCTTCCTAATTGCTTGCACCCCAGGGGTGGAGTTTAAAATTACAACTTTCTAAGTTGTCATTTCATAATTTATAGCTATTTTGATGTACAGGTGTTTGAAATGTATTACCTAAGGTAGAGAAGTCAGTGTTATGTTTCCACTTGTACACAAAGTCCATTCCAAAGTCTCATTTCAATATATTCATAATAAATGACTACTGTGTATAACTTAACACCCCAAAACCATACCAGCTTTGTGTAGACTACTATGACACCAAAACAATAGCATGGAATGTAACTTGCTCTAGTTCAAAACAGCAACAAAATGTTTCAGAAAACACTAGTTGCTAGCTTCTTCTCTCCTGTTGCCTGTGTTGTTGTACAAAGGATAGCATTTCCATGATTTCATAGTTTCATAGTTGGTAAGGTCGGAAGGGACCTGAGCAGATCATCAAGTCCAACACCCTGCCATGGTCAAATGACCCCAGCTAGGTGATTATCTAGCCTCCTTTTGAAGACCCCTAGGGTAGGAGCAAGCACCACTTCCCTTGGAAGTTGGTTCCAGGTCCTAGCTGCCCTGACTATGAAGTACTGCTTCCTGATGTCTGGCTTGAACGTACTCTCAGTCATCTTGTGGCCATTATTCCTAGTTACTCCTGGTAGTGGCTGGGGGAAAAGGGAGTCTCCCATTCCCTGCTGATCCCCCTGGTAAGTTTATAGACAGCCACCAGATCCCCTCTCAGCCTTCTCTTGTGGAGGTTGAACAAGTTTAGGTGCCGTAGCCTGTCCTCATAGGGCCTGCCCTGCTGCCCCGTGACCATGTGAGTAGTCCTCCTCTGGACCCTCTCAATGCTATCCATATCCCTCCTGAAGTGCGGCGCCCAGAACTGGATGCAGTACTCCAACTGCAGCCTGACCAATGTCGCATAGAGGGGAGGATCACCTCCTTGGACCTGCTCATTATGCATCTGTGGATACATGACAAGGTGAAGTTAGCCTTACTGACTGCATCCTCAAATTGGTGGCCCATGTTCATCTTGGAACCAGTAAGGACTCCAAGATCATTTTCTGCCTCTGTGCTGATGAGAAGGGAGTTCCCCAGCCTATAGGTATGCTGCTGCTTTTTCCTCCCCTGGTGCAGTATCTTGCACCTGTCAGTATTGAAACCCGTCCTATTCTCATCTGCCCACCCCTGTCACCTGTCCAGATCTAGTTGTAGCCTGTCCCTCCTTTCTAGCATGCCCACCTCTCCCCATATCTTAGTGTCATCTGTGAATTTGAACAAGGTGCTTTTCACCCCCTCTTCCAAGTCGCTGATGAAGATGTTGAACAGTGCGGGCCCAAGGTCCGAGCCCTGGGGGACCCCACTGCCCACGTCCCTCCAGGACAAAAATGACCCGTCCACCACCACTCTCTGGGTGTGGCTCTCCAGCCAATTTGTGACCCATCTGACTGTGTAGGCATCAACACAACAGTTGTCTAATATTTTAATGAGAATGGGGTGAGAGACAGTGTCTAAGGCCTTCCTAAAGTCCAGAAAGACTAGGTCCAACATGACACCTGCATCTAAGGATTTTGTGATCTGGTCATAGAAGGTGACCTGGCCTGACAGGACCTGCCCCTAATGAATCCATGTTGGTTGCCCCTAAGCATAATATCCTCTGCTTGTCCCTCGCAGATGTGTTCCTGGATAATTTTCTCAAAGAGCTTCCCCAGGACTGAGGTAAGACTAACCAGCCTATAGTTACCCGGGTCCTCCTTCCTCCCTTTTTTTGAAAATGGGGACCACGGCCCTTTTCCAGTTCTCTGGCACCTGGCCTGAGAACCATGAGTGCTTGTAAAGCCCTGCCAGGGGTCCCACAATGACTTCTGCCAATTCCCTCAGCACCCTGGGATGGAGATCATCTGAACCTGATGACTTGAATGTGTCTGGACCCACCAAAAGTTCCCTAACTAGGCCCTCACTGACCCTAGGACTGGCTGTGCCTCTCCTAAGTCCATCCAGAATCCCGGGGGAGGGGGGGATATCCCAGTCCCTTCCCCGAAAAATGAAGGCAAAGAATTTGTTAAAGAGGTCAGCTTTATCATCTGGTGCAACCACCAGATGGCCAAACATGTCCTGCAGGAGCCCGACGTTACCTAGTCCTTTCTTTTTACTCCCTATGTATTTAAAAAAGGACTTCTTGTTATCTTTGATCCTGGTCACTAGTTCTAGTTCTATCTCTGCCTTAGCCTTCCTAACAGCCCCCCTGCAGTCCTGAACAATGGAGGTATAATCATTCTTGGTGATGGACTCTTGCTTGCATTGGGTGTATGCCTCCTTTTTAGCTTTCAGTTCCTAAATGCCTTTGGTGAGCCATGGGGGCTTTTGAGCACTCTTGCCCCCTTTGATTCACATTAGGACTATCACCATTTGGGCTCAGAGGATCATCTCCTTAAGGAACTAACACTCATCTTGGACTCCCAACTCCCCTCCCCTCCAGGACCTCAGTGCCTCCCCGACTAATTTCCTTAACTCATTGAAATTGGCTCTCCTGAGGTCCAGGGCTGCTGCCTTGCTGCAGGCCTTTGACACCCTGCGCTGGATGGTGAATTCCAGTAGGCGATGATTGCTATTATCCAGGTGGTTGAGAACCCTCAGTCCCCTCACCAGGTCATTGCCTGTGGCCAGGACCAGGTCCAGCAAGGCATTTCCCCTGGTGGGACTGTCCACCTCCTGGGTTAGATGGAGGTCCTGTATCTCAATTAGGAACCTATGTGAGTGGTCAGACCTGGCTGACTGCTCATCCCATCAGATGCCTGGGTAGTTTAGGTCACCCATGATGATCATGTCCCTTGACCTAACTGCCTCCACAAGCTGACCTGAGAATTCCCAGTCCAGCTCATCCCCTTGGTTGGGTGGTCAATAGTAGACCCCCCACCGTTAAGTCCATTTCCCCCCTTACTCCCTTGTATTCTAACCCAGAACACTTCAGTCTGCCCCTCCTCTGACCTGTTGTTGTTTGTTGAGGACTTTGACATAAAATGCCAAACCCCCACTTTTCCTCCCCATTCTATCCTGTCTGTAGCACTTGATGTTTACTGCCCAATCATGGGTTGAATCCAACCAAGTTTCAGTGAGCCCCACTATGTCTGGGTTTGTGTTAGCTAGCAGGAGGGCAAGTTCCTCCTGCTTGTTCCCCATGCTATGAGCAGTAGTGTAGAGGCTTTTAAGGCCACCTATGGGTGCATGCACCTCCCCCCTGATCCCAGGACTATCTGGACCCCTATCACTTACCTGGGTACTTCTTGTGCTCATCACCTGTCTTAGTTGGGAAGTATTCTCATGTCCCCCTGTGGCCCCATCCCCCAGCAAAGCTAGTTTAAAGCATGCTGTATGAGATCCACCAACCTGGAAGTATGCGTGTGTATAGATAGATGGATACCACTGGGATTTGCATTTGAAACAAAATACCCCTATTTCATATTTTTAAAAGATTGAATTTATTATCTAATACTTGCACAATACCTTTTCTAGGCCAAGTAAAAAGGAAGGAGAGTTTCAAGGGCAAAAATGTCAGTCAGGTATCTAACTGCCATTAGTAACCTCAAAACTCATCCTTTAAATTATGAATGTTTTTACAGGGGGTGTTATTTTAAAATGTTCCTTTACTGAAATTTTGCATATTTTGGACACTGGTTGTTTTTAGGTTGGAGAAGTTTTCTCAATCATCTTTCTTCCCCTGCCTCTTTCACATACATACATTATCAGAATACATATGAGATCACTGTTGAACTTTTAAAATAATAATAATAATAATAAAAGGCCACAGAGGGTTAATCTCTTATTTGGAATGAACTAACTGAGTTTCACAACTCTATCTGATGGAATAGCTCAAACCTCTCATCTATATTCTGCCATTCTCACCCTGTGTTTCCAAATAAAGATGCAATTTCAATAAAAACACTAAAATGTGAAAGAAAAGTGGGCTTACTTTTTACTAACAATCTGTTTTTTGACAAAGTCTTCCAACCAGTCTAACTCTCTAGCTGAATTCTTCAAATACCCAGGATAAGCCTAGGAGCCAAACCTGGGAAAGACAATGTGTGGCTAGGAGAAAATGATGGACTTTAGGTGCAGGTAGAAGTCAGCATGGATAAGATTGACGGCCAGATAATTTGTACAGGGCAGGGGAGTTGGAACATGGTATTGAAAAGATTATATCCAGAGTTATCAGGGATATGCAGAGGCCATGGTGCAAAGATTTTCATACGTGGAAATCTGGGTTGTCAAGACTGGGACTGCATGTACCCATTCAAATGATCTGGGATAATTATCTTGGGTTTGTTTCCCAGGTAGAAAAAACTCACCCGAGACACTTATGAAGACATTCAAATGCTGAACCCCTGGAAAGCAGAAAGCTTGTGGCGTTGACACTGTGCAACTGAGGGGCCACTGTGCACATACCTCAGCATGTTCTACAAGGTTCCCTTAATCTGCCTGGAAACAGATAGCAGCAGTGAATGTGACAGCCCTGGTTCACTGACCCAGACTGATCAGAGTCATCCTAAGTCTCCCTGCAACACAATATGGGGATTCTAAAGTGGATGTGTTTTATTCCCTGCTTGGCTAGACCAGAAAAGTGCAGCCTAAGTAACACGCTATCTCTTGGGGGTAGGATTGTGGAGTAAAACACCCTGGGATGCTTGAGGACTATGCTATGGCTTCTCTTAGAAGAGGGTGTGCACAGACATCCACTGGCCCAGGAGAAACTCTCTCAGGAGTGATTGATTTAATTTCTGCTGTTTCCAGATTATTTTTTTCTCCCAAAGTGGTCACTATTGCTTTGGGAGAGAAATCAGGAACATCTCATGGTTTCTAGTGGGAGAGCAGCAACACTCCAATGAAAAATGGAACTTCTATACATGGCCTCTGAGGCTGTATGAGCCTCAGAGAAACAATCCTGTGCCTCTGTGCTAGGCATCCAAAACCAAAGGATCTGGTTGTCTGTCTCTATCACTCCAATGTGCCAAAGCAGCAGGGGAGAGGCCTTAATCCATCAATGCCTTTTCAACATTATTAGACTTAGGATTTTCCCAGAATTGCTGCATCATTTTCCAGAGCATGGAGGGAGACTTTCATGTCTGTGACAAGACATCATGGCATGAAATACAGAGCTACCTTGCTGTAATGAAATTGGTATAACATGCCAAGTCTAGTCATCCACTGTCCAATCACACAGCCCTGTTACACCTTGGCCCAATCCTGCAACTATCCCATGCATATATTTCTGAGTGTGTTTCTGTTCCCCTCAAATCCCTATATACTCATTTTACCATAGAAAGCCAAAGCAGATATCAGCCAAGCTGAAGACATGCAGAGGACGGCTGAATAAGAATTTATGGAGCATAGATTGTAAATACAAATCCAGGAAAATCTGAAATTGTCCTGACAGATGTCCCCTAATGTCATGAGAGGCAGAAAAAGAGTGGGAGTTCCTTTGGGAAGGACTGGGGCTGAGAAGAGTGAGTGGAGCTGTATCTCATGGTCATTCATTTTTAGTTTTTTTTCGTGGTTTTATATGTCTTGTTTTAAGCATTCTTTGTTAATTTTGAGTAGATGAGTATCCAGTTAACTTTATTGTACAGTTGGAAACTTGGAAAAGTGCTCCATTTAAGAGTTGCTGGGATTTTGGTTCTAACTGTTTTGGTCTAATGACATAGGCAGGCAAAGTTGTTTGTGTAGACGTGATATGTTTATTAGACCAACTGAGTAGTTCGGGTACAATCACCCTTCTTCAGGCATAGGGAGCCCTATGCCTGAAGAATAACAGCAGAGACTCCCTATGTCTGAAGAAGGGTGATTGCACCTGCAAGCTTGCAAATAATGTTTTTTCCAACTACTCATCTGGTCTAATAAAAGATATCACATCTATCCAAACAACTGTACCTGCCACATAAGATTTGAAAGCAATAGCAGTTACTGCAGGTCCAAACAAACATCATTGTCATCACCGTCACCATTGTAATAAATAGCAGCAAAATGGTCGTGTCTTGCACTTTAATTTGTCTAGCAAACATCTCAACATTTTCAAAAGAGAACCTAACAGGAGAGGCAGCATCTTTCCAATAGTGTCATTAGAAGATGACATTTAGAGAGAGAGTGTCGAAATCTTATTAAAATTTCATCTGTGCTTCAGAATTTGCTGTAGAGTGAATCATTCATCTCTACAGTCAGTCCTTGTGCAATGCCCTAGCTTGTCTTGTGTATTCCAGAATGCTCAAAGCTTTATGAATTTTAAATGATTAAAGAATGTTGAGAATTCAAGTATCAGCTTGGTTTGAAGCCTGATTTAGAAGGAAATATTCTAAAATCCTGCCTCTATTGTTCTATGCCTTGCAGCCTGGAGTAGACATGCTGATCACTGGTTGGGCAAAATGTAATTAGGGAAACTGCTGCTGCTAAGAGCTCTTGCCACAGCTGAACTCAGTAGTCACAGGTTGCAGCCATGCTGAGTCCCATTTATTTCATTAGAGGTTAACAAAAATGAACAATATTCATGCATTTGGCCTGGTGACAATTTCAGGAGGAGCTGAAAGGATATCTTCCCCCCTCCCCACACACACTGTCAATGAGTGTGTGCATTTTGCTGGGTAAACAGTTTGATGCTTAGCTTCAACAGAGGAGGTTGATCAAGAGGTCAAAGGATGAATTCCAGTTCTTAGCCAGCATTCAAAGGAAAGATACTGGACAAAAAAGGAACTTCTGTAGCTCATCTATTTTTCAAAAAGATACCTTCCAGAAGCATCACCTTATAAGTTTTTCCGTTCATGTGTATTGAGTTTTGTGAAGTTGCTATCTCAGTTGATGATTGTTATCAATTGCAGATAAAGAACAGTGCAGTGCTTTCTATCTATGCATACCATTCTAGGGGAGATATTTTTAATAAAACTGCATTAAACTCAGGGTTTCTTCTAAAGTCAAGATAAATAATGTATTTGGTTTCAGCCTATGTCTATTACAATATTTGACTTATGCTATGAATTTCAGTATAAAAGTCAACTGAATCCAGCAGATTTAATTTACTTTCATTTCATAGTTTCATAGTTGATAGGGTCGGAAGGCACCTGAGCAGATCATCAAGTCCGACCCCCCGCCATGGACAGGAAAGAATCCTGGGGTCAAATGGCCCTGGCAAGGGGATTATCTAGACTCCTTTTGAAGACCCCCAGTGTAGGAGTGAACACCACTTCCCTTGGAAGTTGGTTCCAGGTCCCAGCCACCCTGACTGTGAAGTAGTGCTTCCTGATGTCCAGCCTGAACGTACTCTCAATCAACTTATAGCCATTATTCCTACTTATTCCCGGTAGTGCTCAGGGGAACAGGATCTCTCCCGTTCCCCGCTGGTCCCCCTTGGTAAGTTTATAGATGGCCACCA
>NW_017728995.1:12604218-12606616 GCF_001723915.1 Gavialis gangeticus
CTTGTGGTGCATCTGTGGATGCATGACAAGGTGCGGTTAGCCTTCCTGACCGCATCCTCACATTGGCAGCCCATGTTCATCTTGGAATCAGTAAGGACTCCAAGATCATTTTCTGCCTCTGTGCTGACAAGAAGGGAGTTCCCCAGCCCATAGGTATGCTGCTGCTTTTTCCTCCCCTGGTTCAATATCTTGCACCTGTCAGTATTGAAACCCATCCTATTCTCATCTGTCCACCCCTGTCACCTGTCCAGATCTAGTTGTAGCCTGTCCCACCCTTCTAACATGCCAACTTCTCCCCACATCTTAGTGTCATCCATGAACTTGAACAAGGTGCTTTTCACCCCCTCGTCCAAGTTGCTGATGAAGATATTGAACAGTGTGGGCATGAGGATCGAGCCCTGGGGAACCCCAGTGCCCACATCCCTCCAGGTCAAAAATGAGCCGTCCACCACCACTCTCTGGGTGTGGCCCTCCAACCAATTTGTGACCCATCTGACTGTGTAGGCATCAATGCCACAGTTGCCTAATTTTTTTAATGAGAATGGGGTGAGAGACAGTGTCTAAGGCCTTCCTAAAGTCCAGAAAGATGGCATCCACTGTGACACCTGTGTCCAAGGATTTTGTGACCACATTGGCCCTTTCCCAATCCTCTGATACCTCACCAGAGTACCACAAGTGCTCATAGAGCTGTGCCAGGGGTCCCACAATGGCCTCTGCCAATTCCCTCAAAACTTTTGGGTGGAGATCATCTGGACCTGCTGATTTGAACATGTCCAGTCCCACCAGGAAAAGGGGACAAGGAGAGGGTTTATTCCTCCTTCTTCCCCTGGGAGCCCAGCCAGGGTTTGTCAGGCATTCTCTCCCCCCCTCCCCAATGCCATTCTAGAACCAGGGGTTGTGGCCAGCCCCCTGAGAATCCTGAAATAAATGGGGGAGGGGGATTTAATCCCCCCTTCCTCCCCTGTCCCACTGGCACAGAACCCAGCTGGGGCTGGTCTGGCTGGGGTGCAGCAGCCCATGTCAGGACTCCCTGCCTTGCTGCTCTGGCAGTAGGGTTAGGGGCATAGCTAGATGCTGGCCAGCATGGCAAAGGAGGCAGGGAGGGGGTTTATTCCCCCCTCCATCACCTCTCCCACTGGGGGACTGCAGCCAGGGTCTCCGAGCCCCAGCCATTGCCTCTGCTACTCACACCTCGCCAAGCAGACCCAGGCTGGGGTTCCCCAGGGGGAGGGAGGGGAAAATAAACCCCTCCCTGCCCCTGTCTTTTCAGGGGGACATGCTGGCTAGCATCTGGCCACACCCCCACCCCTGCAAATGGCCTGGAGAGTGGGGAGAGGTCCTGATGGGGCAGCAGTCCCTGTCATGGTATCTTGGAGAGTACAACCCTCTCCCTGGTTCGGGGGATTTCACTGTAGGTGGGAGCATGGATGGCAGGGCTGCCACAGCCTGTGTGGGGCAAGTGGTGGAGGCACTAGGAGGCACTTAGGAGGCGAAGGCCACTTCAAAATTCAGCTTTGCCCTCGTAGCCACCCCTTCAAGCCCTGCCAATGCTGCTTGCCCTGCGCAGGCTGTGGCAGCGCTCCCCACCCCACTCCCACCTGCAGTGCAGCCCCCACACTGGGAAGAGACTTGCAGAACCTGGGACACCATGTCAAGGGCAGAAGTGTAGCCAGACACTGGTCAGTATGGCCCTTGAGGTGAAGGTGGCAGGGAGGGGGTTTATTCCGCTCTCCCTATCCACTCCCCACAGGGAACCCCAGTCAGGGTCTCTGTGACTGGGTGTGAGCAGTGGAGGCAGTGGCTGGGGCTGGCAGACCACAGCTGCAGTCCCCTGGTGGGAGAGGGGATGGAGGGGGGGACAAAACCCTAAGCCAAGAGGGCCAAGACTACTACATTTCATAACAAATCCCCGTCCCTCCCTCCATTCATTTCAGGGTGCTGATGGGGCTGACCTCACCCCACCACTACTTAAGCATTGAGGGCAGGGGAATATCTGACAGAGGTGCTCCAATGTGGCCAGGCAGACCCCAGTTGGAGTCCCAGAGAGAGAGGAGAAGGAGAGGGGAATCAGCCCCCTCCCTGTCCCCTTCGCCTCGGGGGCCACGCTGGGCCAGCTTCTGGCAACATCCCCACTCCTGCTCCAGCTAGAGGGCAGACAGCACAGCCCAGTCCCGGGCTGAAAAGCATGCTGAGATTCTGGGGGACTCTGATTTAAGTTGAACCAGGAAGGGGTCTGGGCCAGAAGCTGCCTAAACTGATTTATCATAGAATCATAGAATCAGGGTCAGAAGGGACCTTGTAGATCTTCAAGTCCAACCCCCTGCCTGGGCAGGAGAAAAACTAGGCTCAAATGACTCCAGCCAGGTAGGCATCAAGCCTCTTCTTAAAGATCCTACTG
>NW_017728995.1:12611616-12623350 GCF_001723915.1 Gavialis gangeticus
CTTATGGATGTCTAATCTAAACCTACTCTCCAACAACTTATGGCTGTTATTCCTTGTTATGCCAGGAGGCTCTAGGGAAACAAACCCTTCTGGTCCCCCCTAGTGAGTTTATAGACAGTCCCCAGGTGCCCCCTCAGCCTTCTCTTGTGAAGGCTGAACAGGTTCAGGTCCCGCAGTCTCTCATTGTAGGGTCTGCCCTGTTGTCATGAAGGATTATGCGGGCGGCCCTCCTCTGGACTCTCTCAATGTTGTCCACATCCCTCCTGAAGTGGGGCGCACAGAACTGGACACAGTACTCCAGCTGTGGCCTGACCAGTGGTGCATAGAGGGGGAGGATCACCTCCTTGGCCCTATTTGAGATGCACCTGTGGATGCACGACAAGGTCCGGTTGGCTCTGCGAACTGTGACCTCGCATTGTCGGCCCATGTTCATCTTGGAGTCAATAATGACTTGGAACAGTTAAGTCTGATACTACATTCAACCACGTTTATCTTAAACCAGTCTTAGCCATTTCGAAACTGGTTTATGTGCACTGAACGTATGTTCTGTTCCAGGCTTAAACTAGTTTCTGAATACTTAAACCAGTTTATGCATACCTTCTGTCTCTAGCCTATGTGTCTCAGGGACCCAATCCATTTCACTTGTTTTCATGCAATTTAGAGATTATCATAATAAATCCTTTAAAACATATTTATAAACACATGATAAAAGGAAAAGTTTTTGTGTATGTCAGTCCCTGATGCATTTCAAAGAAAACAACCCTAGAATTGTGAACTTCATAATATGTGTGGACTTGTAAAACAGATTTGAAAGGACACCTGCTCTCAGAATATGCAAAATTGTTGTTTAAGATGGCTTTGTATTTCATTATTTCATTCATTTTATGAAATAGTATTCACTTACAATTTTTAAGAGATTGACTCACTCAAGCTCTCCTGGGAACCTACAGAGAAAATAAACTATTGGTATAGAGATAGGTTCATGTCCATTTATTGTGAAGGACAAATTATTTTGACTTGTTTTTACAAATGGAAACCTTTGCGTACCTGGAACTGAAAGGTTATCTGAAATGGTATGGAGAGAGGTCAGTGTTGGGGGAAAACATTATCATATAAATAATAACCTCATGCAATATTAAAAACAATTTAGTTAAATATTTAAAACACTAGAGCAACTCACTTAATTTTCCGTCTGGTATTGGTTAATGTATACATATGGTTAAATTGTTTTTTTAATTAGATGGTGCTATGGGACGTACAAAGCCATAGCTAGCTGTGAGGCGGTTATTGGGAGCTGGCAAGCTCAATTAGCTCTTACAGCTGGCTGTAACTGAGGTGGGCCCTGTAACTGAGTTATTGGGCGCACCTGCAATAGGAGACCTAGAAACTCAGGCTCAGTAACTAAAATGGTATAATGTGGGTTATGAGCAGGGATCTGGGTTTACCATTTCCTGTGGAAAAATGCAGAATTTCCCCTTGAAGTAGGAAGCTATCGGTTTCCCCTTGCAGTCTGGCACAATTCTGGCCTGCAACAAGCTGCTCGGGGCTGGGGGGAGCTGGGGGAAGGTGACTGGAAGCAGGGGGAAGCAGGTGCATGTGAACACATGGCCAGCAATACAGCCAAGCAGGGTGGTGGGAGCAATTCTGGCAGCTAGATACAGGTATATCTATGGGACTGGGGGGTGGGGAGGGGAAGGGGTTGCAGGGCCAAGTCTTGAGGACTGTCCAGGCATGATCCAGGCACCTCCACTGGGCACATGCCCCCCCCCCCCCAAGATTTCTGTGCCAGAAACAGGGCATGGGGCTGCAGCCTGGCTGGACAGGAGCCAGTGCCTCCATAGCCCAGCGAGTGAGACCTGGCTCAGGAGGGCAGAGTGGGGCAGGAAGACTCAGTGTTGCCTCCACTGCTGCCAGAAGCCCCACAACAGGCACACAGCCAATGCTGCCAAGGTGAGGTACCCCCTGCCTGCTCAGCAGCAGTAGGGGTAGCAGCAGTGTGGAGTGGTGCCTCACCTTTGTGGCCATGGCAGTGTGATTGTGAGGAGCTCCTGGTAGTGACAGCAGAACTGAGTCTCCCTGCCCCAATCCACCATTCCATTCTGGGTCTTGCCTGCTGGGTTGCAGAGATGGCTTCTGCCAGGTTTGGTCAGCAGCCCTGCTGTTGGCTCAGAAATCTGGGGGTCACGTGAATTATGGTGTCACCTATGCCCAAACCCCTGCCCCACACCCACCTGATGCAGAGGGGGAGTTGCTGCTAGAAGAGAGTAAAAGGTGGGTGTTGGGGGTGTGGCCAGGTTGTGGCTCTAGCCCCAGTGAGTTCTATCCCCTGATGTTAGTTTGCGAGAGGGAGAGGTAGACCCGTAACGGTTCCAGAACATTTTATTTGATTTCTTACTTATGCACCACCGGTGGATGTGGCTGCGCAGGTGGTTACACTTGGATCTGAATCCGAGACCAAAAACTACGATGAATGAAAGATACAAACGGTAACAAAAGATACAAGCAGTCGATATGCGAGATACGAACTAGTGATGAGATATGAACAAGTGCACGGATGATTGCCTATGGTTCCAGGGGCAAGAGAGGCCGTGGGAGGCTGGCCAGGCCTACCCACTGAGCGGTGATTGCCCTGGCTTCTCCCCACTGCGCGGTGAATTCTCTCCCTTCCTGGCGGAACCCTAGCTTTTATAGGCCAGATGACAAACACAATTTCAAGCCCTGATTGGTCACATTTTCGTGCTAAGATGTTCACGGAGTTTTCTACACGGGACGGGGTTTCCCCAGCACATGGCCAGGGGCCATGTGGCAAATCAAATGGGGGCTTTCCATATTGTGAGTAGAGTGCTTGACAGCATCTGTTGCTAAACAAAGCTGGCAGAGTCCAGCTGGAGTGTGACAGTGGGGGTCAGACAGGGGCTGCAGGTCAGGAGGAGTGAGGGGTGCTGGCAGGGCTGGGGGTGCTATGGTCTGGGAGTGAGGGGCAATGGCCTGAGCAGGACACTAGTATGTCAGGGCTTCTTGGCATCACAAGGGGGGGAGGCGCAGAGAACACAGCGTCTTGGTGAGTGAAGAGGGCAGGGGCAGCTTTAATTAGCCATGATAAAAAACCCAAAATCAAACATCAAAGTATATACGTATTTAGAATTTATTTTATTATAATGATTGAGGCACTGGTAGGTCTCCAAATTACTTTAGAATTGTATTTATAATTTGTTTTAATCAGAGACTTTTGGATTTTTTTTATCGGAGAAAACCGGGATCCCTGATGATGAGGCACCTTTCCACAGATGATATTGTGTGTATGTAGCTATCAAATCTGTTAAGTTACAGGGTTTTCTTTTTGATTTTTTTTTAGATTCACTTTCATAATATCAGTAATCCCAGTGGGTAGCACCAAGTAATATTTTCACCAAATGTTGACAGACTAGCTAAACATAACAAAACCCTAAGCCAAGAGGGCCAAGACTACTAAATTTCATAATAATATATAAACAAAAGCATACGTCCAAAATATCTCATCATACCTCCTGTGCTAATACGCAGAACACAGAAATACAGGGAGAGGGGAAAACTTCCTAATTTGAAGTTTTGAGTGAAATTCTGTTCCATCAAGCCCTGTTGTTTGTGTTTATTTTCAAAGGAAAGGAGGTGCACACACTTTTAATGGAAACCAGGCACCTGACATACCTCCAGGGTGTTAAAAATATCTGTGCCCAAATATTTGCAGAATCAGAGCCCTATGGCGGCAGCAGGTAGAAGAGTATTCACTAGAATGAAGAATGACAGTATTTCTGGTCAGATACATATTTCAATACTAACATTTCCATGACCAGTTTCTATTTCTCCCTCGGACAAATGTGGCCCTAGAAATGAGTAAGCATCAATATTAATTATTAGCTACATATTTTATGCTGTCAAAAGAAATTACAATTTATCAATAGGAAAAACAAAAAAACAAGCCCAAGCCTTCAATTTCTGCTCAGGATCAGAAAATTCTATTCTAAAAGCTGTTATTGCTTAATGTTTCTGAGCTTGACATTTCCGTACGGCATCAGAAAATGAACAGTAAAGAGATATTATAAAACAATGATGACTTGGTGATGTCCAGAGGGGTCTGAGAAAAGATAACCACGTAGAAATATATGAAGGGTGTCAAGGAGAATGAAGGATTATTTAGTGTGACACGTGGGGTATTACTAGGAGTAATGGGATGAAAATAGGAAAGGAAAAATGTAAGCTGCAAAGCAGGAAAAGAAAATCTTGAAGTGAGACTTATTAGACTGTGAAACCATTCCCCAAAGAAAGAGGTGGAAGCTTCTTTGCTTGGGACAAGGAAACCTACACTGAACAAAGCACTAGTAAATACACGATAGGGAACAACCTTTCACTGTCACGGAGATGGAGCTGATGATCTAGATGCCTTTTCTTTTCTTTACTCTGATGTCTACAGGGAAAAGCAGAGAACTTTATAAATGAGTGTCTTTTACCAACTGAGTTTTTCTTTCATTGTAATGTATCTAGAAAACAGAAGGCAGATGCTGCGTAGTTATGTTTAATAGGACCATCGCAGGATTTCATCTGTGTTGTTCCAATTTACCTCTCACTGTACAGAATAGGCCTAAATGGAGCGCATTTCCCTTATTTATATCATGTTCATCATCATTACTTTTTTTTCCCTGCAGATGGTTGCAGATGGTGTGGGAGTGGGAAGCTCATAAATAAAGAGGCTGTACTCTATGCAGGGCAGCTTTGCACAATTAAACTAAAGAGGGGACTGAGTCTGCAATGGCCATAAACAGGAAGAGATATACATGTGTGCAAATAAATAAAGTATATTCTAAACAGAGCTTAATTGCTCTTCTCTGTTCTTGGCACCATAACTGCCTTAAATCAATACTTTTTCAAGTGCTCTATGCCAAATCTCGAGGTTGAAGTTTGTGTATAAGGAGGCTCTCATAAACTACAATTACTTCTGATTACAATTTGCACCTTTCTGTCCTTACTCACCAGAACACAATCATTAGGTGAGTAGGGCATGCAGCAGGTGTATGCATGGTGTGGGATGGTGAGTGCTTTTTTGGAGGTTTCCATATCTGCTTGTGTACCCCAAAATCTTCTGAATCTAGTTCTATGATGTACAAAAAGAGGAAGGATAGACCTCAGGAATGAGCACAAATTGGATAATGAATGTTTCAAATATTGTGCCTCTCCTGTGCCTTCAGTGAATGTGGGGGACACTCAGTACATCAGAGAATTACACGCTTAGCATTGTAGAAGAACATAACTGGAAGGGACTTTAGTAGATCATCTAAACCAGTCCCCTGTATTATAAATGCCTAGGCCAGCAGGGTCCCAGCCCCACACAGTTCCACTTCATCCTTGGTTTTCTGCACATACTATTACTATTAAGCTTGAAGAAATGACACAATAAAAAGCTTTTATCGTAGTTAAAAAGTAGTTAAAAAGCTTTTAATCACTGTTAGCCAGCTGAACAGACCAGCTGGTAGAAGAGAATTGCACAGGAGATACACATCCAAAACATAATTGGATAGTTGCATCTTTTATACCTTTGTTATCACTTTGAATAATAATTTAAACCAACAGGAAAGCAAATCACCAGTTACCACAGATAACCATGCAAGTACACCCTATTTCACCCTAGTGGTATGTGTACTACCTACTAGTTATCCCATGGTTGTTAAGCCTCCCTGTTATCTTAGAAGATGTCATTTGATTTATCTTCCAGGTATGATCTGTAGGGCCTTGAAACTCCTTGGACCTCACCTGATCTCCATGAGTTCTCAGTGTTAATAAGCAGGTGTTCTCTAATTATCTCATATAATTCCTTGAGTACTCAAGGATGAATTTCATTCAGTCTTGCCAATTTGAAAACATCCAGTTTAAGTAATTCCTAATCTGTTCTTTCCCTATTCTTGACTGATTATCTCATCCCCTGTCCTTGATATCAGCTGTGTTTGCTTTCTGATAGTTGAACTTTTTGTGATGATTAAGGTGCAGGGGTGAGGCATTACACACTTCAGACTTCTTTACATCATCCATTATGGGATTCCCCTACCTATTCAGGTACTCCTACTTCTAATGAACTTCTAATGTTTGTATTGCCTTTTATTTTCCATGCTATCTGTATCTTAATATGTACCTTGGTCATCCTAATTTTCTTCCCTACTCTACATATCCATACTATACCTTCATACTCATCTTTAGTAAGATGGCCAAGTTTCTGCTTTTTTATGAGATTCTTTTTTACACTTCCAGCCACTGAAGAGCCTGTTATTAGCCAAGCTGGTCTCTTGCTATGCTTTTCATCCTTCTTTTGCATTGAGATATCACTCTCAGGCACCTTCTAGGATATCAAGGTATGAAACTGATAGCTTGTAAACAGGGTATCTGTTTTTATTTGCTTTTACAATAACTACACACACTTTCTTTTCATTGTTTAACTTTTGTTGTATCTTAGGTCAGATCAAACTGGAAAATAATTGAGCAAAGGAGATCTCAGTCTTTTTTTTCATAGTGCCTACCTTAGGGAACCCATAAAAACCCTGTGTTGCCTATAATTAATGCTGTTTGAGGCCTTTAGGTATTTTACAAAGTATTTATAAACTTATACATAAAATAGTTTGAGAAATACTTTCTATAAATTATCAGTGATTTTGTAAATCATTGATATAAGGAGATCAAGGGCAGCATTGTTGTCTATACTGTTATGATATCATTGATGATAATGTGATATTGGTTAAGTAATGGTGTCTTGCATTCTAACATCATAGAAGATGTAATATGCAAATGGAAATAAGGTCATAGTCTGAGTTTGAAAGTCAATTAACTCAGAAAGCAGAATGCAAGTTCATACTAATCCACTAATGTGCATCTCAGTGGAAATTAATTCAGGTCTTTGTAGTGGTTCCAGGAAAGTAATTTCCTATTCTATAGGAAGACTCTACAAAATGTTGTTTTGGTTCTGAGGCCTTCAATTATGATGAATAAATAATTTCCATAGTTTTCTTCTACAAAACTATTATGTAGTCTTGGTACATTAGAATAGAATTTTATTATTTATACAAATCAATAAAGCAAGAGAAGCAAGATGCAGAAAGGTCAGATAGTGTTTAGTTTTGTGCTACACTTTAATTTAGGTCTTTCAATCCCTATGTTTTATTGGTTTATAAGAAAGTAGAGTTACCTAAATAACTTCAGGATTGTTATGGTAAATATGATACAAAGGAAATTACAATTCCTTATTCTTTTTATGTTGAAGAGTATACCTTTGGCATCATATTTAATTTCAGCATGAATAAATTATTTTGGCTCAATTGTGTCTTCCAAAGAGAAACTAGCCCATGCTAATGGCAGTGAAAACATATACTGTGCCAGGGCAAACTGAGATGGATTTTTTTTTCACCTTCAACAGCATTAGAGCAACCAGACTCTGCACTGTTCATTTTAGTGTTTCATCAGCAGTATTCTCAACAACATTGGAGTCACATTGGAGATACTTTATAGACAGAATCACGAACACATCATAGATTACTAGGTATGGCTCAGTCACCTTAGGCTACCAAAAGGTACATACATCTCACTTAAGCTAACTTCAATTATCATTAGCCATGCCTTGCCTACAGAGCTCATAATTCAATTGTTTTCCTTAGCCCTCAAATCATTTACATATGGTAAGGCTATGTGAAATTTAACAAAAATGCATTAGACAATTTGAAACTGTAATTAAAAAATAACTCACCAATTTTAGAACTACAAATCTGAAAAATCATGTGCATTGTTAAGGGTTTTTTGCTTGTTTATTTTTGTTTTTTGTTTTGTTTTTTTTTAAAATCCTTGCTGAACTGCTAAAAATCTGGATGTTGTTCAAATAAGACACAGTTTTGTAAAAACATAAATCTTTTCATAGTTCAGATCAAAACTGACTGTTTTATAAGATGCATGTAACACTTCTGAATTCTTCCAAGGGGACTGTTGATTTTGTTTGAACAGCAGCAATGTCATCTCAGTAATCTTCTATATACATTATAAATAAGACTACATCCAGCCCAAATAGTGCCTCTAGAGAAGTATGGGCTTTCTCCTATCCTCAGTCTTCTGCTGAGTACCACAGGGTGCTACTTCAAATGAACTGTGTATCCCATGTTCCCTTTCCCACATTCTGCTAGACTTTCCTCCTTGCTGATACCAGTATATCTGTTTTGCCTCAAGTAGCCCCTGCTCTACACATCTCCAGTTTGATTCCTGGTCAAAGAAATAAATTGATAAATAGATCTAGCAAAGGAAATACAGAAGACATACTGGAAGCTTCAACTAGGGAGAAACATGATCAATTGGTATTAGACCCTCTCAAGAGCCCTGATGTATTTCCCATTATGTATTTATCCCCAACTAACTATAAAGCTATTCTATGGTGGGGTTCCACCCATGTATCTATGGGAAAATTGAGTACTACATGTTAAACCAGAGTGTGAGTTACTTTTTATTAATTATTATACTAAAGCCCACACCTTCCAAGGATTACCGTCTAATTAATTCAGGGTTCTTTTCAAACACCAACTTAGTTCCTATGTCTTTACATATTCCTTTAAAAAGTTGAGAATATTACTGTTTCCGGAAAAGGGATCTGTCCTTGTTAATGTCTGTAAACACTGTCTTATCTTGGTAAGACTATGAATGTGAGCTGACCCATTTGGTTTGGGAGGCCTGATACAGCTAGTTGTATGGATTAAGGTAGTCTACAGTCTAAGACTGATAGTGTAAAGTGTCTATTTCAGCATCAGTGGTAGTAAACATTTAAATATAGGCAGTTGTATTAAGTCATATGTCCATAGACAATAAAAAAGAGAGAGAGGACTAATCCTAATCATAGAAAACGAGGGCTGGAAGGGCCTCCAGAGGTCCTCTTGTCGAACCCACTACTCAAAGTAGAACCATCCCCAACTAGATCATACAATCAGGGCTTTATCAAGATGGATGTTAAAAACCTCCAAGGATAGAGATTCCACCACCTCTCTAGGTAACCTATTCCAGCCATCTATTATGGCTCACTACCAAACAGCATGAATTTTGGCTCCATATTATCCCAGCAGGATTATAATACTAATTGACTCTGTCTTTTCTGAAGAGCCATTTTTGTTCTTTTTTTAAAATGCTACCCAAACTAACTTTAGCTACTGTGCTGGGGATGTCCATCTAGATTCTACTTACATTTGAGACCATTTCTATGTTACCTACTCTCATATAGAGGGTCAGTACCAAAGTGTCTGACTTGTAAGCCTAATAATTGTAATACACATCAACTTTAAAACAAAACAAAGCAGCTATATACTTGCAAATGTTAGTGAAACACATTTCTTAACAAGCAAAAATGAAAAGAAATATAAAGTTATTTTAAAATGATGATTTGATTTCTTATAAAGTAGGCCTGAAATAAAAATGATGTGAAAAGGAGTACAATGCCTTTCAGTTCTTCAGCCATATTTTCATTCTTGTGTGTAGAGTGATGAGATTAGCTAGAGTCCTAAAAAGACAAATTCCTTTATTTCCTCTAGTAATATATCTGCTTCATAGCTACTACTGTAGACTCAGGGATGAAATAGTCTAACAAATAATGCTTCCTTCTACAATCACTGCAACCTAATGTGTACAGAAAAACAGAGGTGTCCCATGGAACCTGTACTGAAGCATCTGACTCCTGACATTGTATTAAACCCTGCGATTAAACCCTGTTGTAAGTAGAAATTGTACTCTATGAAAAGGATATGACGATAACCTTTAAGGAATAGCCATGAGTAGATAAAACTAAAGAAATGTGGGTTTTTGTTTAGTCCTAAAGTTCAGAAAATTCAAATGTATAACTCAAGAGTATCTTAGCAATGTAATATAAGTGTCATAATAGCATTACAACATCATCCTAGGACAATATGCAGATCATATAGCACAGGTGTTAGAAGAGAAATGGCCATATGGAGCAGCAGATGGCATCTTCTAACTAGTACCCCACAAATAACTTCTGGAAAGTAGGGCTTGTCTCATATATGGCCAGGATTTTTTTACCACATATGCTCCAGGAATTCTTCGACTCAATTGTCTTAATGTGAAAATATTGTGGTACCATGACTACCAGACTCCAGCTCACACTCTTCTAATTCAGTTTTGCTCTCTAGCTAGGGCTGGATTATTGCTTGCTTTCTTTCAAACCCTTCTGGCATTCACGTTATATTGAATAATTACTTACAACTATACACTGAATGGATATTTAGTGGAAGTTGGCTAAAAGGACTAATGTGAATAATTCATAGATGCCAGTAGCTTGACCCTACTATTTATCACTTGAGTATTTTTGTATATCCCAAATGTGGATATTTTCCTCCAATCTGCAAATAGCCATTTGTAAAGTCAGGGTATGGTAATTGTTGAATGACTATAGTACATTATTAGAGGATACTGAGCCCAAGAGAATGGAGATAATTATGTTTTCACACTATTAAAAATGTCCATAAAAACATGACATTATTTTAAGGCTCAATGAGAAATATATGATGAAATTCAGCACTAAAATTTTATTTTTACACTTTACAAATATGACATTTTAAAACCTTGAACATTGAATATTAAATAATGGCCACATATGTAGCAGTCATTTCTGGTTACAGATAAATGACCATGTCAATGTCACCTTCAGCATCTCCTGTTACTTATTGGTTGTGAAATTCTACTTGTAAATGTTTTGCAGCAGTTTATAGCTGTTAGCAAAGTCAATTAATCCACTACTACTTGAACACTGAAATTACTTCACTGGTTACTTTTATTCTGTTGACTTCAGAGTTTCCAGTGGAATGCTCAGGGTCCAATTAACAGTTTGTAGGCTCACACAAAGGATTAATCTCTGATTTAGATGTGCATTTTGGCATAATACCATGCTCTTTTCCACCTTTGAGTATAGATATAGTTCATATAGTGTAAGTGTAAATTTATCTGATCACTTTTTAATAAAACTAAAATTACCCCCTTCGCATCCATCTCCATACTCTGAGAAAGTAAGCTTCATAATACAAACTCCGATTTAGAACCAAATACCTGATTGCATAAATGGCCTATACAAAACTGCCTTTTCACCCCACTCTAACCTGACTACCATAAAAACTTGCTAGATGAATCCATTACAGATTTGGCCCCTTGTGTACATTTGTGTTTCACCATAAATTGCATTGTGATTGTTCTTATAACCCTAATCATGTAGTTCCAACTTTACTTTTTCTTTGGGCACCTGCTGGTGGGCTTTAATAAGCTTGCCTAAGTAACTTAGAATCATAGGAAGTTAGGGCTGGAAGGGACCTCAGGAGGTCATCTAGTCCAACCCCCTGCTCAGAGCAGGACCAGCCCCAACTAGATCTTCCCAGCCAAAGCTTTGTCTAGCCAGGTTTTGAAAAGTCTATGGGCCAACAAGAGGTAAAGTGCTGCTTGACCTGGTGCTGGCTACTAGAGATGACCTAATTGGTGACCTAGTGATCGATGGGAAGCTGGGTGACAGCGACCATGAGCTAATCACCTTCGCCATCTGCTGTAAAGCTGGCAAGCCAGTCAGCAACACTGAAGCCCTTGACTTCAGGAAAGCTGACTTTGACAAGCTCAGGAGGCTTTTCAGTGAGGCCCTAATGGACCATGACCTCAGGGGGAGGGAAGTTCAGGAAGAGTGGTTGCTCCTCAAGGG
>NW_017728995.1:12623360-12630580 GCF_001723915.1 Gavialis gangeticus
CCAAGGATAGCAATTCCACAACCTCTCTGGGTAGCCTAGCTTATTCTAGTGCTCTACTAACCTCCTCATGAAAAAGCTTTTCCTAATATTCAACCTAAACTTCACATGCTGCAACTTGAAACCATTGTTCCTTGTTCTGTCATCTGCCACCACAGAAAACATGCAAGCTCCATACTTTTTGGAACCACCCTTCAGGTTGTTGAAGGCTGCTATTAAATTCTCCCTTAGTCTATTCGTTTCTAGACTAAAACCCAGTTCCCTCAGCCCCTCCTTGCAAGTCATATCCCCCCGCCCTCTAACTATTTTCCTCTGCGCCGGATTCTCTCCAATTTGTCCATATCCTTTCTGTAGTGGGGGCGGGGTGGGTGGGCTGAAAAATGAACACAGTACTCCAGATGTGGCCTCACCAGTGCTGAATAAAAAGGAATAATCACTTCCAGTGACCTACTGGCAACCCACCTACCAATGCAGCCCAGCATGCCATTAGTCTTCTTGGAACCAAGGGCACACTGCTGGCTCATATTAAGCTTATTGTCCACTGTAACCCCCAGGTTTTTTTCTGCAGAGCTGTTGCCCAGCCAGGCAGCCCCCAGCCTGTACTGGTGCATGGGATTCTTCTGTCCGAAGTACAGGGCTTTGCACTTGTCCTTGTTGAACCTCATGAGATTCTTAAAACTGAATATAGAGAAAACTGAAGATTTGGCATATGCTTTACTGAACAACTTTACAGTTTAAATAAGCCCATATTAGTATTTAAAAGATCAGTAATGTAAGTAGGGTGGAGATAAAAAGACATCACACCCAGATGCCAATTTAGGGGCAATCCAGTTGACACAGTATATTTGGACATCCAGAAGGCCATTGACAGGGTCCACCATCAAAGACTCTTAACTAAGTTTGGTAGTCATGGGATTACAGGGCACATCCACTTGTGGATTAGAAATTGGTTTAAAGATAGAAAGCAGAGTAAGTATAAATGCCAGTTTTCAAAATGGAGGAAGTAAACACTGTCTATCAGGGGTCTGTGTTTGAACTGGTGCTGTCTAACATATTCATAAATGATCTGGAAAAGGGGCTGAGTAGTGAGGTGGCTAACCTTGTGGATGACACAATAATTTAAAGTGGTAAGGACCAAAGCAGACTCTGAGAATCTACAAAAGGATCTGGCATGACTAAGCAAATGGGCAACAAAAATTGCACATGCAATTCAATGCAGATAAGTGTAAAACAATGCACTTGGGCAAAAATAATGCAAACTATACCTACACTATGATGGGCTCTACATTAGCTGTTATGATGCAGAAAAGACATTAACTTCGTTATGCCAGCCACATCATCCAGATGTCAAACTCCTGACTCGCAAAGCAGGTCTTATTTTCACAGCTCAGTCAAGGCATAAGCTCAAGAGCAAGGCAGAGCAAGCACTTCAAGGACTTCCTCAAGGCCAATTTGAAAAAAATGCAACATCAATTTGTGGAAGACTGTTGCCCAGGACTGCCCCTAATGGAGGAAGAGTTGGCTGCCACAATCTCAATACTTTCAAACCTTGTGACAACAATAGGAGTCAGAAAAGCAGGAGTGGCAGAAACTGTGTTGCAGACTGAATCAAGAATCTGGAAGCATTTGGAAACACATGCCCAAGCTGCAACATAGTCTGTTGATCCTGGATCTGCCTTATCAGCCATCTTTGTCCCCCAGATTAGATAATCATGGAAGATGAACAGAAAAGATATCTGGGAGTCATTGTGGACAGTTTGCTAAAAACATCAGTTCAGTGCTAGCATACATAAAAAAGGCAAACAAAATGTTAGGGATTAAGAAGGAAATTGTAAATAAAATAGAATGTATCATTATAAATCCATGGTGTGTCCACATCTTGAATTCTGCCCGGAGTTCTGTTCCCTACACCTCAAAAGAGCTATAGAAAAACTAGAGAAGGTACAGAAAGGACAACAAGGATTTTTAGTAGTATGGAGGACCTTCCATATGAGGAGAGACTCACTCTCTCACAGTACAAGAACTAGGATCACAAAAAGAAACTAGTAGGTAGTAAGTTTAAAACTAACAAAAGGAAGTTCTTTTTCACACTGTGCGTCATTGAAGTGTGGAACTCATTACATCAGATGTTGTGGAAGCTAAGAGTTTAGCCAGTTTCATTAGGACTTCAGAAGTGGCTGCTGAGCAGAACACACCAACCAGTGCCCATCCAGTGCCCCCTGAAGGAGTTGTGAATGCCAACCAGTGAAACTCCACCTTGAGATGTGAGCAGAAGAGTGTCAGGAAAGTAGCCCCACATTCACCCAGGTTCTGCACAGCCAGAGACTCCTTTGTGGTCTCATAGATGGCCAGCTTGGCCAGATCCAAGAGGAGGTTGATCAGGAGGTCCTGGGACTTAGTGCAGCCATGAATGGGAAGTGCAGCACAAAAATGGTGTGGGGAGAAGTATAGCCAGAACATCAGAAGGAGGTTCTGGAGGAGGCAGAAGAGGGGCTGCAACTTGGCACAGTATGTCAGCGGCTACTTTAACACAGGATACTGGGCAAGACAGATCTGTGGTCTGGCCCAGAAAATGGTAATTCTTATGTTCTTACGGTTGATGATAATTGACTCAGCCCCAGTCCTCTGCAGAGATGGCTACACTTCCTCCAATTCAGAAGGCAGTTTGTACAGCATGTCTTACAACATCACCAACAGGGACAGTGCTGGGGGTAAGAATGCTCCTACCAAATGAGAGCTAAGCCAAGTGCTTAAACCAAAGTTTCAGTTCTCCTGATGTATACATGCCTTTAGAGAAGCAGTGTGTATACATGCATATCAGTCATTTGTTGGCCAGGTCTAAGGTACTTGGGATCAACTCCCAATGAAATAATGGAAGCAATACATTTATTTACTGAACCATTCACAGCCAGACAACTGCAACTACCAGAGAGCAGTCCTACCAAAGAACCATTTACAGTCAGCCCTTGGGAAACAACAATAAAAATAAACAATGAATAAATACTAATTAATCATGGTCTACTGGTGGATGTTGAGTGTGGAGAAAAAACCTATAACCTTGTCACCTTTGTACATTATTGGTTCTGATGTATTCACTCACGGCTGGCATGCATCTATTGCCGTGAATCAAACTCTCTGTACATTTTGCTCATACTGTTGGGGGATTAATACATAATGTGAAAATATTAAAAGAGAAGTTCTCAGTAGGACTAGTCTCTTTATTAATTGTTTAAAATTGTTTTCCTTTGCCTTTTTCATTACAAACCAGCTAATATTATAGGAGACAGCAGGTTTCCTTAAGATCTCTATTAGGGGTAAGCTGTCATATCTCCTTGGTTGGTTGTAACCATCATGCTACTTTTAATAGTAAGACCAATATTAGTATATACTTTTGAAAGAGGACAAGTTATATTCTTCCATAAAAATCCAAAACATTTGAAAGCATGATAAGGCTTCATGAATATTTAAATATATACATGAAAACAATAAGTACAAACTCTTAGGAGTTTTTGTGATATTTACTGGTTGTTTGCCAGCTGTGGAGGACATGGAAAATGTCTAAAGTTTTTATGAACAAAGTGTCTGCCTCAATTTTCTCATCTTTCCTTTTTGGCCAACTCAATAACTATAAAATAGTATCTATTATTACATTTACTTTTCTATTACTGAAACAATATGACATCATGTCAATATGACTCGGATACAGTTTTATATATATACAAAACTGCATCCAAACCTGTATTTGTGTTAAGAGGGTGCAAAGAGACCTGGAAATTATTCATTGCTACCCTAACACTCCTGTGCTTTTGGAACTCAAAAGCTAGAGCATATATAAGTGTTCCCTGCCCCCAAAACAAATAAAACCTAAAGATGACATTTATCCTTGGCTGATTCCTTGTGTGCCACATACCTGTTCAGCGGAGCCTTTTAAGATCCAAACTATATGCTCTTGTAAACAGAGATTTATAGCAGAAATGTTAGCAGACTGTCTACTAAAGAAGGAATATCAAGGCCACTACAGGATTTACAGAACCAAATATGTATTAGAATATGCTGTTTCCTGTTTGAAATAAGGCCATCCATACCTCTCCAGTCAGCTTAGCTTGGGCTACATTTTAAGAGTAATAGGAATGTTGTTTGTGAAATGATTATGCTAAGAATCCCAAATGATATGTGCTATTGATAAAATTATATTTGACAAATAGGACACTTCATGGATCAACAAGCTTTTAATCCAATTTCACCACTTTGGGGAATATATTTGAAAATAAAGAAGGAAATTAGTTTTATAAAGTTTAATTATTAACATAGGTGGAGGGTATTTCAATGTCTCAAAATTTACATCTCAAGAAACTTGAGCAAAAAGCAAAGTTTTCAGCATAATCAGTGAGAAGTGCTACTTCATCTGCTTAACAGAATACTTAGGGCATTTTTTCTACTCTTTGCACCGTATGCACTAAACTCTCGTTTAGTTATCTGTTATGATAAAAAACAAAACAAACAAAAGAGCCCCTGAATCAATTCCCATTTAAAATATACAGCATAGCTTAGTTTATCTCTTAGTAAATAAGTATCCAAATCATATGAATTATCATCAGAGCTGGCATTAGTTGGCAGATTTACTGGGAGTTTCAGCAGAGAAGGTAACACCTGAATAAATACGGACGCTGCATTTTTCTTTGAGTCATATAACTGATACCTGATGATAGGACAGGAATGTATGAGGAAACTTGACTACAGTTTTCAGAGGCCCTGATTACCCACAATCCTAACAGATGTCAATGAAAGAAGTAGGTATAAAGAACCTTTGAGAAATCAGGCTGCTGCTTATTTTGTGTTTAGAGACTGTTAGCAACCAAGGCTGTCAATATAATATGTTTTGGTGCATTAAAATCACCCATCTCTTTTCCTGTTAAGGAGTGCCACTTGTATAATTTTCCCTTGCACACTTTCTGCACAGCGTACTTGCCTGTCAACAAGTCACCAGTGATCAGTTATTATTGATTATATTGTTCTTTGGGGAGGCTGAGAAATGATTAAATCCCAGAAATCCACATTACTGGAAAGGCTATTGCAAATAATCATTCTTGTACACCATAGAGCCTCTTTCTCTTCCTTCCTACCTAAGTATGTTAGAAGTCTATCTGTTATTCCAAAACTTGACCTGTCCCTTTTCACCTGTTATTTTATGATGAGAAATGTAGAATCGATCTGTAGACTAGATTAATCTGTGAAAATATGTATTCTCCAAAACTAAAATGAAATAACTTTGTGATCCTCTAAAATGTTAAACTGCTTCAAAAAGGAAGAGCCATTGTTCTCAATGATAAGTTGTTCTCAGTGAAGAAGCAATGTTTACTAGTCAACAATAATATGTAGCCAAGGTATACCCAGGAGTCTGCCCTGTCTGCAAGTGGAAGAGATGGGATGGTTGGGCAATCGTGCTGTGAGAGGGGTCTGTCACCAGGCAGCAGTTCCCTCTTTTCTCTATAGAGCCAGGCCAGGGCAAAGCACTTAACTATATACAAATTTATTACTATTTACCAAAATCCTTACAAAAAGAAATAACAATTAATATACAACTAATGTCAATATTTACACATTTATAAAAGCATAGAAAAATATGTACAATAACCACAGGCAAATATAGCTAGGCAAATAAACGCAGGTGTCCGCAGATAAGTTCAAGCAAGAACAATAACTCAATCAAACGTCAACTTGCTGGCATAACCCAGGCCACATTAAAATAATGACAACATGGGTATCTATCTATCTATATGCATAAAACTATTTACAACATGGCAGGCACGAGTCTTTCCACCCCCTTTAGGCACCCTTGTAGCAGAGACTATTTACCATTCCCCTAGGGTGGCAACCCTGGCATCCCCACAGAGGGAGGAGAGTCCCAATACCTCCTAAGCCCTAGATGGGTCCATCTGGTCCCTGATCTTGTCAGATTCCCCTTTCAGGGCTGCCTCCTCTGGGCAGGGGGGACCCATTCCCCAGGTACTCATGGATCTGGGGAGCAGACTGGGAAGGGTTCTCAGAGCCATGGGTGCCTTGTTGGGGCCACCTGGGGCCCTTCCTTCATTCCTCCATTGGGCTTGGGCTGCCTCGTGCAAGTCCTGATGCCCAGGCCTTGCCTTCTGCCTTCTGTTGGGGCTTGGGCTGCCTTGCGCAGGTCCTGAAATCTGGACCTTGCCTTCTGCCTTTTGCTGGGGCTTGGGCCACTGCCTGTGGGTCCTGAAACCTGGACCCAGACCAATGGACCTCTGCTGTACCCCACTGGTGACTCTTGGGTGTCCAGCCTCACGCTGGGGAGGGGTTGCAATTCCGAGCAGCATGGCACCACTCCCAGGGTTTGGGATGCTGTGCACTGCTGCATGCACCAAGTCCTTGGTCACACACTGAGGGCAGCAGACCCGAGCCACCATGTGTGCAGCCACGTGCAGTGGTGTTCTCGGCCACATGCAGAGGGTAGCAGACCCAAACCACCATGTGCAGCTCCCAGGATTGGCCCCATACACTGGGCTGTGCATCATGTGGGGGCCCAGCAGGCTCTCCTTTCTCCCAGGGCTGAGGCTCCAGTGGTGGCTCCTCTAATGGCATCTTCAAGAGCCTAAGGCTATCTCCTGCTGGGGCAGCTGTCCCCAGCTTTCCTCGGCTTCTCTCTTCTTGAGTACCTCACCGTGTCTGCCCTGTGTGCCAAGCATGTTCTCCTCTTATACACTTCAGGGGCTCCGCCCTTGAAGTCTGGCAGACCTGCCAGGCTGCAGTCCACAATCAGGGTGGGGAGCTTCTTTCCCCCCTCCCACTTTACCTAGCTTTTTCCTGATTGGTGGATTGGCTCCAGCAATTGGAAGTAAGGATTCTCAAGCCCAGGGCATGTTGGAGCTCAGTTGGGTAAATCTGTCACAAATAAATAGTGTTTTATATTTCCTGGGATCCTCATAAACATCAGTGAATCCTCAGAACACTCTGGAATGTTCATCTCACAGGTTGGATCTGATATCACAAACTTGGGCCTTCAGATTAACAGCAAAAGTTGATTTGATTCCAAGCCATTTAAACCAAAGCAAAAAAGGTTTTCTGCAGTCCTAGAGAAAATAAAATATACCAATGAAAAGTTTAGATCCTCTGAATTTAGGATTTAACACATCACATGTGGTTACATATTTGCAGTAATAATTTCCTAGTCTAATACCTAAGGTCACTGGATGCTT
>NW_017728995.1:12635580-12651460 GCF_001723915.1 Gavialis gangeticus
CATGTGGTTACATATTTGCAATAATAATTTCCTAGTCTAATACCTAAGGTCACTGGATGCTTGATTATTGCCTGAACAGACACTCAATTTTTCCTGGGAGAGTATTCTCCTAGCAGAAACCAAGAGAGTACAGATGTTCAGGATTTATGTCCCAGAGCAAAAATGGCTTCCTTGGGAGAAAAATAACTTGGGAACAGCCAGGGTTGAATAATTCCCAATAAATGTTCTCCTGGGAAAGCAAATGTCTGTATCCATTCTCCTCTGAAAGAAGCAACAGCACAGTTTTCCAGCAGCCCAAGGTGCTTTGCTCCCATCACTCTGCCCCCACCACCTCCAAAACAACGTGTTGCTTGCTAGATTCAATTGTCCCAGCCAAGCAGGGAGCAAAACACACTGCCTTCACAATCCCACATTGTGCTGCAGGGAAATGTAGACTGATTCTGATCAGTCTGGGGCAGCCAATCAGGGCTTTCCTATGCGTTGCTGCCATCTGTCTCAAAGCATACTGTGCACAGAGCCTCCCTGGCTGCACAGAATCAGAATTGTAAACTCTTTGCTCTTCAGGGGATCAGGGACAAAGTTTGTAGCTGTGTTGGTCTAAAAGACAAAGCAGTGTGGTAGAGGCAATATCTTTTATTAGACTAACCAGATAATTGCAATAAAAAAATCTTTATTTGCAAGCTTTTGGGCTCATGCCCCCTTCCTCAGGCAAAGGAGAATGCAAAGATTGTAAAATTGCTCCCAGGTAGAAATGAAACTTGATATTGTACAGAAGAGCTGGAAGGTGGTATAAGTTCTCCTAGGCAGATAGTTCATTTTATGAAAATTATGCTTGGATAAAAGTTGGAGCTGTCTATTTACCTCAGAGTTATCTGATGTCAAGCATGATGTTGAATTATGCTTCTTTATTATTAAGATGTTTCATATTTCACAGGAGGACTGGTGATGAAAAGGTTCTCCAGGGCAAGAAAGTTCTGTTGTGGTGAGGCTGTTCTGCAAGTATGTAAATTTGGCTTGAAACAAAGGGCATGAGTGGGGGTGTTAGCTTTTGGGTCTCAGGGTGTTGAATTTTGCATCTTTCTTGTAAAATTATGAAGTTTTCATTTCAAAATGGCTAATGACAATATCTTCCATATTTCAGGGATAAAGGTTGTAGCTGTGTTGGTCTAAAAGCAAAACCAGTCAGTGTGGTAGAGGTGATATCCTTTATTAGACCAACTAGATTTAGATCTACCACACTGACTGCTTCAGGGGCTCAGAATTCATATGTCTGTTCGGGCATGTCAGCATAAATTGTTCTACCAGAAAAACAAACCCAAGAATTCTCCAGATTGTTTGAATATGTGCATGTAGCCTGTGAAGAGATGCACAGGTAACTTACTGAAAACTTCATTAAAATGTAGACCAGAATTAGTTCTCTGGAATCCTTGAGAATGCATACATTAGCCATGCCCAGGTGGGTGCAGCATTGCAGTATGCGGTGCCTCAGACATGTCTGCAGTGTCACATACTGCATGTTGAGTTGTTCTCCACGCTGCAAGGGAGCAGTGCAGAGGGTTTTTTTACCCCTGGATATCCAGGGGTCAAAAAAACCTGCGGAGAAAAAAGGCGAAGCAGCGCACACAGGGGCAGTGTGTGCCATTCAAAAGCAGAGCCAGGGTGCCCAGAGCTGCACTGTGGTTTCTCGCTAGGCTCTGAATGTCAGAATCACCACTGCTGCAACCCCAGAAAGCCCCCAGGGCCTCAGGTAAGGATGCTGGGGCCAGCCCAGTGCTGGCCCCAGACTTCCTTACCCCACATGGGGTAACTTGCTGCGTGCCAAAGTGCTTGTGGCACTGGCATTCCCCAGGGACAACTAGTAGCATCACAGGGTGCGCTGCCACTAGTTGCCCTCAGGGAACCAAATGTCCACACAATGTGTAGACTTCTTGGCCATTGTTTTTACGCAAGTCTAGTGGCACTGTTTGTTGGCCACTTAACATCAATTATCAAAGGCAATTACAGTTAACTTATGCAAAAGAATGTGCATTTGGAAGGCCACTCTTTGCAGTGTAAAAAAAAAAAAAAGGGAATTTGGTAGCAATTGACTGAAATTTAAACAATATTATATATTCCTATCCCTGACACTCTATACTTTACACTGTCTCCAGTACTGATACCCTTTTAACCTCAATTGACAACCAAACACTTTCAATGTAGTATTTCACTTGGTTTGGAATGGGAATAGTGGTAGAGCTAGAGGGGGTGCAGTGGAACAAATGCACCCCCCTCCTCCCTTTTGGACCACACCAGGAACAGTGGGAATTTTTAAAGTCCAAAAACAGATACTTCCCTTCTCCTGACCCTGCTCTCAGCACACCTCCTTTCTCCTCTATCGTCATCTGCACATATACCCTGCTGCTGCTGTCCCTGGCTGATGCATGGGGGCCCTATAGCCACTCCTGCCTGTTCCAATGGGGAACAGTAGTAGCAGCAGATGCAGAGGGAGGCTTCTCCACTGTACCCAGTTCCCTGCGAGCCTGGGAGTAAGTGTGGCTGTTCCACTTACTTGCTGCTGTTCTCTGCTGAGCCCAGATGGAGCAGCTTTGGAGCTTCTCCCATCTGTGAAATGAATTTGGAGAGTTGTGGTTTGAGAGGGTTGTTGGGGGAGGGTTTCTGATCCTAAGCAACTGGGTACAGCAGGGAACAGCAATGGTAGTGGAATACCCGGGGAACTGTGCAGAAAGGAAGATCCCACACGCTGCCTCCACTACTGTCTCTGCTGAGCCAGGGGCACAAGCAGCTTGGGATCCACCCCCATTAGCCCAAGACAGTGGTAGCAGCAAGTCAGGGAGTAGGCAAATGGGAAGTGAGGAGACATGCTGATGATGATGGATGGGAAGGAGGGGGTTGCTGAGATCTGGGGAGGGGGTTGGGAAGTTAAATTCTTACCTGATTTGGGAACATAAAGACAATCCCTGCTGCTGCTCCCACAGGACAGTCTATAGTCACCCATACAGCACCTATCATTGGTCCTTCATCCCTTTCACAAAATCCTAGATCCTTTAATGTGCTAACTTTTGTCCATGTGGTACTGAGTGCCTTGTGCTGGAACTAGCTTTTAAAACCATGGAAATGACCATTCACAACCTCCTTTTCACTCCCATGGGAAGCCTGGGCATTTTAGCCAGGGAGAGGTCTAAATAAAATGCACTTATCACATTATTGAACTTGTTAGGGGAAATTTATGTAAGGCATTAGATATTTTCAGGTGATTTTTAAAATACATGGAAAAAAATTGAAATAGTGAGAAATACTGGGAATGACAGCTTGAGGAGATCATTTTTCTTCATTATTTTAAACACACAGCAAACCTGTTTTTTTCTTGCCAAGATAAGATGAAAAGTTTGAACTGTTGTTCCGAGAGAGAGTCCCAAATGTTTCTGCCAGGGTCAGACAAGAGTCATAGATCCCAGTGCTCCTTGATCATAGAATCATAGGGTCATGCTACCAGTGGATTTTGGCCAACAACCTGCTTAATGATTAAGGGCCTGATCACTCCCTCTAATATACTTAGTGAGTTCTGTCTTATTTGAAGTAGCCTGTATTTACCAGGGCTGTGCGAAACAGCACTTTTTCATTTTGACTTCCATTTTGATGGGACAGTGTTTCATTTTGAGTTTTGTTTGGCAGATTTGGAGGAATACAGAAAAGGTGGTAGCCCCATCTGAGGGCATGAAGCCTGCCAAGTTTCAAAAAGCTAGGTGCAGGGGTTTCTGGGAATCTGAACCTCAACATCTTGAAAGAAAAACTCATGTCACTTGTAAGTGTGAAGACACAGGGGGGAGAAAACAACAGGCATGGCAGCCACTGCAGAGGCCATGAAGCCTGCTTGGTTTCAAGGAGATAGGTGCAGAGGTTTCTGGGAAGCTGCACCTCAAGCTGCTGACAAGCAAAACTCGTGACGTGTGGCTTTGTGTGTGTGTTAAAGTGTGCCCTCACTACGCCAGGGCCCAACGAGCCCTCCTCCTCCCCTACAGCCCCAGCTCGGTCCACCACTTTAATTGACAACAGGTGAAATAATAACTTAGTGAGCAGCAGCACAGTAGCACCAGCAGCATCCTAGGCAGCCAAACTGTGACAGAGCCTTTCTTTCCTCTTCTGCAGGAGCTTCTTCTCCAGCAGCTGCCGGAGAACCCTCCCTGCCAGCCCCAGCCCTGGGGCTTAGATGTGCCCAGGGCCCTGTGTCCTTCTGGTCAGGTGCTAGGGGTGTTGGTCTAAGGATATGGCACTGACAGACAAGGTCTTTTGGGTCAACCTAATCTGGTATCTTTCAGCAAACCAACTGAATAGTTACACAAATATATCCTAGCAAGGTTTCGGGTTGAAAAAGTGGTTTAAGTGGTAGTGAGGTTCAGTGCTTCAAACAAGCACTGAACCTCACTACCCTCATCACCAGAAGCAAGCTTCCTACAGCCCAAAACACACTGAATGGATCCAGACCATGCCATGACAAGACACATAAAACCTGCCAACAATATCTCCAGTATCGAGATATCTATCTTCACAATACAATACATAACTTCATCAGGGCACAGAATGAGCACACACCAAAAATCTATCAAAGAAAACAACAGAACACCACCTGTCTCCAATCTCTCAGGCCTGATCCTCAAAGGGAATTTACAAACCACTTTTCACAGACCAACCTATGAACTGCACTTCATCAGCCTCCTAGGTACAGGAATTCATGGACTCAATATAGACATGGGAATTTTGACACACTACAACCTGCCAGACATCCGACTCCCCAGGTATCTCTCCACTTTTACCTGCACTGCTACGTCTCCCTTCTCTGCCCTCTCCACCTCAGCCTGTCCCTCACCCCCTGATGTCTCCATTTCCATTTTCACTGATTGGCTTTCTTGCCTGCGTTGCATGCCAGCCTCTGGCTTCTTTACTATTCCTTCCATCCAGGAACAGCACATATGCCAACTTCAGGTGCTTTCTCAGCCTGATGAAGGGTCTTTCAGCCTGAAAGCTGGCATCCCAGGCAGCTAAGCTGAACTCACCTGGAGCCTCACAACTCCACTGCAACCAGCATGCTTAAGGCCTGTCAAAGACATTACAAGTCTGGGCTTTCCCCAGCCAGGGCTGTGTGCATGTGTGTGGTGGCTGGAGGTTATGGAACCTCCTACCTGCTTTTCACCAGAGGGATCCTTGGTCCTGGCATTTCCTGGGGCTGCTGTATTGCCAGCAGTCCTACCAGGCCTGCCTGACTCTGGCAGAGTACAGTTTTAGTGGTCATGCCCAGGACCTGTGGTTTTCTCCTTCCCCATAGCCACAGCCCACAACTCCAAGTTCATCCTGGCACAGAAGCTCAGCAGGGACATGTTCTTCCCCAGCTGGCTGGTGATGGAGTTAGTGCCCCTTCCAGCTCTAAGACTGGGGCATTAAATGGTTTTGAAAAAGGAAATTGGTGTGGACACAGTGAGAAGGGTGGCATTCAATCCATCTGCACCTGGAGCCTGGGGAACCCCCAGCACTGGGAGATTTACCTTGATGAACACCAGCTGCTCCACCAAACCAGGATCCAAGCAGGTGCAGTGGGGTGTCAGTACATCCCCAGCAATGCTGAACACCCTTTTGCTTGGAACACTGGTTGGTGGACAGAACAGGTTTTCCTGGGCAACTGTGGCCAAATACGGCCATATCTGGCTGCGGCTTGCCCAGTAGGCCAAGGGGTCACACAGCAGTGGCTCCACATCCACAGTAATACAAGCAACCACCAAGGCCTGAGCACTACCAGCTAGATGGTGGGGTCTGGTGCCTCTGTACCCCACCATGGAAACCATGCCCTTGGCCCACATTGGCAGCATCTGTGGTGGACGAGGAGACTGGCTGGTGGGTGACATGCTAGCATGGGACAGTGGATCCCCGTCTTCCACATCCTCCTGCCCCTGCTGTTCTCCCTTCCTGACTCTCGTCACCAGCACCTCCATCCACTGATTTAGGCTTTGGCTGCTGCATACACTGCCCTTCACCCTCAGGTCACATGGCAACCAGCACACGGACCATACTGGATCGCAAGGGATCAAGCTGTTTCCTGATGCTCTCCTTCAGCCGCCTCACCAATGCCTTCACGTCTAGTGACAGTGGCTTGCCCCAGCCAGGGAGACTGATCCCCTGGAAGCTCTTCATTTGTCTCTGAAGTTCCCTCACTATAGGGATCACCTGGCTAAGGAGGGCATCGCCAGAGCTGAGGGTCTCAGTAGCCTCAAGGAAGGGCTTAAGGACTACCAAGATCTGGTAGATGGTATCCCACTCAGCTTTGTTAAGGAGGCTGCTGATCCCAATCTCCACGAGCAAGGCCATCTCACGGATGGCCTTCGGTTGCTCCACCAGCCTCTCGAGCATCTGCAAGCCCTTTGTTTCATTTTATTTTGATTTCACTGTTTCAAACTCAAAATTAATTGAAACAGCAACGAAATGAAACAGTCAGTGAAATTTTGCATAGGCGTAATATTTACCTGTGTGTCTTTTGTATGTAATAGACCATATCAGTAAAGTTTATTCAAGTGTATAAGTCCTTTCCAATACAGGAAAGCATTTCAGCAACCACTTAACTTTAAGCATATGCTTAAGCACCTTTACAGTCAAGTATATATTTGTCTTATTTGGTTAGGTTTAGCGTCTATCTGATGATAGTATAAACTTCACATCACACTGTCATACTCTTGAACGCTAAAATAAGCGGCTGAGTGCCTTACATGGCATTTTAGAAATAGAACAGAAACATTCTCCTCAGTGGATGAAAAACCTATCATCAGAGCCTTGAAGCTTATACAAATCTACTTATAAAATCAGATACAATTTCAATTGCATTTCTTTGTAGTTGCTTTGAACCCAGGTCAGGAAATGTACAGAGGTATGTGAACTAATCTCTTCTTCTTGGTAGGCTCAAAGAACAATTACTTTGTTGTAATAGGTTCAGTGCAGTTTAAGGATATTCATCTGTGTCTATGATTACTCATCACTCTGAAGAAGCAAACAATAA
Source organism: Gavialis gangeticus (assembly GCF_001723915.1). Taxonomy (NCBI): domain Eukaryota; kingdom Metazoa; phylum Chordata; order Crocodylia; family Gavialidae; genus Gavialis; species Gavialis gangeticus. Next base: position 12,642,617 of record NW_017728995.1, read on the forward strand.
TGGCACCCTTTAGAGCATAATAGCATACATCAGAATACACTCAAGACATTGTTCTAACACTGTGGCTGTAATTGAAGTACTGAGTTAGAGGCAGCCAGTAGGCACGCCAATTGTAAAAAGTATTTAGAAGTAATGTTCTTGGGAACAGTTATTGTACATTCAAATAATTCTTCATTGTATGGGGTATTTTTCTCTGTTCAAGAAACTTGTAGCAGGCTTGAAATCAATGCAGTTATTTTATTTTGTAACCTTGAAGCTTGAGGATGTCAGTGAAATTATTTATTTGTTCAGACAGTGTACTTACACACTGGAAACAAGCAATAAAATGGTATCTGCCTTAAATTTTTAAAGTATGGACAGTCAAAACAGTATATAAAGTAGAGAATTTTTTATAACATATGTTCAAAATGATTGTTGATGCAAATTGGATTGAGCTGAAACAGTTCCATGAACTTTTTCAAACTGACAAAGTTTTGTGGATGTTTTTCCTCCTTGCACCTTCCAGGCACTTAGCAGATTTGAACTAATGGCCTCTTTCTCAGGAGAACGGTTTACACAGCATTCCAGTTAACAAACACACTTGGAATCCTGGATAATGTGTATTTGGATGAATTTGGAGATTTGTATTTTTCCTGCATTCAGGAGAGGGTTGGGTTTTGTAGAACTTTGGGCCATTTTCTATGGGGCAAGTGTAATTTTGATAGAATTCATCCTGAACCCATTCTTTCTAGGACATAGAGTGGTTGGATTAGTGGCATTGGAAAAGGGGAAGCACTGTACTCATTTTGTGTAAAACAACATATTGAGAATAAAATTAGTCTATATATCAAGTCTAGGAACTTGACTAATAAGCAAGAAGAACTGTAATGACTCATTTGTGAATAAAAATTAGGCTGAGTTGATTTCACTGAAACCAGGTGGGGAGATTTTTTACATAATTGAAATGTAAAAATCAATAGTTATAATTTATTCAGGACAGACGAAGTAGGCAAAAGTGGAAAGGAGTGGCACTCTACAAATAAAGGTAATACCAGTTTCCTAATTACCAACCACTTAGAAGCAAATGATCTTGAATGCTTGTGAATTAATGGTCCATCAGATGTAGCATGATGGGGCAATAGTTTCTGTCTGCTATGGGCTAATAAATAGTAATACAGAACAGGATGACTGGTTATTTAAGTATGTGAGAAGATAGTTATCTGTGTTAGTCTGAAGCCAGGCAGATGCTGGGTAGATTTGCACATTTGTAGACTTAGCTAAATTAGAGATGTATAGCATAAGTGGAAGGCTTACTTCATCAGATGCTGCGAAGGGACACAGCATACATCATCTGATAAATTAAGCCCTCCACTTATCAACGCTTATGCTAAACTGTTCTAATTTAGTTAATCTGTAAAGTTTCAGATCTACTCTGCTTCTATTTAAGTATGTATCTATATCTTGTAAGGGGAAAGAAAAACTGTTAACATTGGGGACTGCAAATGGAAAACTCAGGTCACAGTATCCATAACAACATATACAATTTTAAAAATTGCAGCCTTCAATTCAGCATGGTAGAATCTACAGTTTCTTCTAAATAGATTAAATGGAATTGATTATAGAATTAAAAATTAGTGGTGGTTTTGGTGCAAACAGTCATGAATGGATTGCATTTATTACATGCAAACCAGGAATATAAATACATGAAATTTTAATAGTTATCATTCTACAAAACATAAAGGAGTCATGAGCCAAATCAGCTAGGAGAATTTAAAGAGGAAAATGTGAATGATATCTAGGAAGTCTATAAGAGCATTTTAGTAGGTGCCCAAAAAGCCATGATTTCACTATCAAGGATGAAGATTATGCTTGTGTGTGTGTTTTAATGGCTTGGAAGAAAGTGAAAGAATGATGAGGGAGGAGAACAATGAAAGAATAAGGAGAAAAAGAAATCCTAACAATGATACTGAACAATTCTTAAATGAAAATATAATTTAATTCTAATACTTAGAAAAATCAGAAAGTGTTTAATAAATACTTCTGCTCTGTGTTTGAAAAATGTCAGATGATGAAGCCATGGATGTATTTGATAGCCATGTTGGTCTGCGACAAAAAGAAATGCATAACTCTAAAACTCTTGGTTCAGAGATTATACCTTTTGTTAGCCCAACTAAGAAATCATGAAAAAAATATCTTTCTTTCCAAGCTTTTGGGTGCACACACCCTTCTTCAGGCTGAGGGAAAATTAAAGGTGGTAAAAGTACCCATGGGTAGAAAATAAACTTCATTTTGCACAGAGGAAGCTGAAGGTAGATATCTGCTCCTCTGGGTTCATGAGTTTCTTTGTGTGACTTGCTCTTTGATGTGCAGATAAGACAAGATGATGCAATCTACAATCATAGAATGATGCAAGATGAAGCAATGTCACATGATGGTGATGGAACATTATATATTCCACAAGTAACTAATAATGAAAATAAATAGCTAATAAAGTTAAACCAATTTCAAAGTAGCTAAAAGCCAAGAGAGTTTTAAAGAATCTTACTGATACATTCTTTGAACCACTAAAACTGTTAATTAAAAACATTGATACAGTAGGAAAGTCCAGAGGAGTAGAAGAAAGAGAAGGCTAAGCTAATATTTAAGAAGATAAGTGAAATAGCCTAGGTTATTTAAAGGCCTATCAGCCTGACATTTATTCTGGACAAAATAATGGAATATCTAATATAGGTCTTGTTTAATAAAGAATTAATGGAGAACCATATAATTAATGTCAATCATCATAGGATTATAGAAAATAGATCTTGTCAAAGGAACTTGATCTTTTCTTCTGAGAGTATAAATCTGGGTGACAAAGAAATAGACTTCTGCAAGACACTTGCCCTGGTATCATACAACATTTTAAAAAGTTGGAATAATCCATAATCAGCATGATGCCTATTAAGTGGATTTAATATTGGCCAACTAAAAGATCTCATTATGTACTTTGTAAATGGGGAACATCATTTGTTTGGAGTCCTATAAGTATTTATTTCTCGACCCTGTGCTATTTAATATTTTTATCAATGACCTGACACCCCCTCCCCTCCCATAAAATCATTACTGATAAAGTATGCAGATGATCCAAATATTTAGGGAGTGGTAAATAATGAAAGGCCATGACACAGAGAAATCTGGACCACTGGATAAGATAGGCATACTTAAACAAGTTCAATTTCATTAAAGCCAAAAGTAAATGAGGGAACAGGGAATGCAGACTATGCTTATAGGATGGGGAAGGATTCAAATCTGAGAGACAGTGCTTTTGAAAGATTTGTGGGTCAGAATGGATAATCAGGTTGACTGTTCATTATGGATAAAAAAAGTGTAGTTGGAACAGATTAGAATTGTTTTTTAAAAAAAGATGATTATAGCTTTAAAATTTGTTCCTGCTAGGCAGTGGAATTTATTCTATACAACTCACAAAGGCAATCAACAACTTCCTCTACGGGATAAAGTTAAACAAATTCTATGCTAAACAAATATTATGATAAACAAAAGGTTATATATTATTACTTACATTGTGATGCAAAGGCACTATTGAAACTCTTTAAGTAACAGGAGATGAAAAGTAATGTATCTAGGAAAATGGATTCTTACTGGACAATGAACAAGCTGGTATATATAGTGGATGGTTTACAACCTCATTATTTAAAATTCTCTATCTTAAAATACTAAGTTATAAAAAAGGCTCACGTAATATAAATTAAATTATTGACTTTTGAAGAAAGGAGGTGAGATAATACCAGACAAAAGGAATAGAGCTTGTCACTCAGACTCACAAATCCTAAAAGGATTAGGATTTTATTCCTTGGTTTAAATCAGCATGATTACAAGTCTAGAACCTCATTGGCTAAGTAGTTACCAAGATCTTAGACAACATATGAGACGCTACATTGCTGAGATGCTATGTCACCTTAGCAATGAGCTATGGCAACATGGCATCAGCGGGCACAAATCATAATGCCAACACTACTGCACAGGAGGGTCAAAAACAATCCATGCACTGCCACGACTGCACGGTAACAGCAGTCACTGCATAGTCATTTAGAACTTGCTTTAGCACTTTTAGCAAGTACTAAATGATTGTGCACTCACAACTGTGCAGTCAGGGGCACATGTAGATGCGACCAGAGACAGGGAATATGAACTTGCCGAATATGGTTAGTGGCAGACTTAAGGTGAGTGTTGACTTGGAGTATAGAGGCAAAGGCATGTATGGACCAGAAATGCTCACATTCATAGACGATGTACCAGATCACTGAGGTCAATAAGTGTGACGGGGAAAGACTAATGACCATGATGAATGGAGGAATATGGGATCACAGGTTACAAATGGCAACAAACAAAGGAATTGCCTCTGAATTATCACAGCATTTGCTATCTCCTTCCAAAAGGCATTCACAGCCTTTCCTGGTTCATATAAATTGGATTTCCACAGAGAGCAGTTTGCCAGACTTCCCTGCATTGGTTCCGTCATTAATATTTCAAGTCTCCGTGTACCTCAACCTTTGATTATACAAGGGGAAAAAAAGTAAGCCTACAGCAGGATGGCCAATACCTTAGTTGTAATATAAACTATTCTATATAGATATAGATATAGAATGGAATGGTCTATATTTACACCTAAGGTATTGGCCATCCTACTGCACTCTTTTTAACTAGTTTACGTGCTCACTTTATATCCTTTAGCAAATTTGTCTACAATCTCTACACTTTGATATATGACTATCCATATATATGACTATTCACTATATAAAGTGAATACATAAAATAGTTATTTGAAGTAAGTCTGTATGAAATAATAAGACATAGCACATGAAAACTCAGTACTTATATATATCACTTACCCTAGCCTTGACCTTCTTTTTCTCACACTTCATCCTCCTACCTACAATTTGCAGGGCATCTGTGCCACTGCCAGTCCTCACTGCCCTGGAGACCAGAGGGCTGAGGAATACTTGAGTTCACCTTCCCTGTTTGATAGCACTGAATTTTAGCTAGACCTCTGTACTCACTTTTTTTTTTGCTTTGCTCACATAAGGTCATGCTCATTAAATCCAGAGGTTTATGTTGTTCAGAATGTCGATATTCCTCACCACACAAATCTAATTTGAACAGTTTGGTCTAAAGTTACTTGGAAGGAAGTTCAAGTCAATAAGCAAAGAGGTTATATTATCTCAGAAGATTCCCTTGTCAATAGGTGGCAATAATATTCTTCACAACAGCTACATTATATATTTAACAGTTTTCCCCCAACCCACTAGGACATTTTATAACCATCTCAAGTTATTTATATCTGCAAAATTCTGCATTTCCACCATTATAATTTTTCATGTCAGTATAGGCCAGCTTTAGAGGAGGTATTGCATGACACTGCTTTATTAAAGCTGACACTTTGCCTTGGATTGAATGAGTTTTCATTCTCTGTATACAGAGCCAAAGATCATTAGCATTCAGGCTCCGTTTTGCTGTAAACTAATCTGCTCCAAAATATTTGCATGAAATCAAATTTATTTACCAGTCAGCTACATACAAAAATATAATTTAAAGACCTAGGCTCACATTAGTGTGGTTTAGTTATTTAGAGCGTAGAGGAGTTATCAGTCAGTCTCATTACTGAGGATAGACAGTCAGTGCATTCCACAAGAACTGTCACTGCTTTTTCTTTTTGCAGTTGATTTATATAGTATGAATCTCCAGTGCTTAAAACACAAGTTTCTCTATGACTTACTACTAGAAAGGGTGATGACATTAAGGCTTCTTGAAAACTGGTCATCTTTGAAATTTATGTACTGAAAATGTATCTTTTTATTGGTGAACATTTGCTAAATACATAAAAAAAGAAAAAAAACACACAAATTAAGATTGAGGCTGTAAAGCATTCAAGAATATAGAAAAATCAGACAGAACGGACACTGCCAAGTGCTTTCTACAGTAGTTAAGCTGCTTTCTTTCACTTCCTTTTTAATATCCTCTTAAAAGCTTGAAAATACTATTTTCATAACAATTTGTCCTTCTTCAGTTTGTCAGCTGTTGATATACACTACTGTTTCTACTCCCAAAATATTTGTGCCTGCATAAGATTTTAGGACTAGTAGAATTTTTTGGATTCCATTCAGCAGAGGGTGACACAGTTACAAAAGGCCATTTTATGTGGTTATCACAGCTTTTACTAGTATTTGCTCCATCTAACTTGTATTAATGTCAGGACCTCAGGATATGGCTACACACTTCACAAATATAAGTATAACAGAGAGAGTGAGCCTTAAGCACAGGAAGGGTTTGGAGCAAAATTCCAGATCCAAATACTGGAGAAGTTCTAGGCAGGACAAAGCAACATGATCACGTGCCCACCTCAGCACTTCTAATTCTACCCCTTGCAGTGGAAAATAATAGTTAGCTAATAAACCTCGCTCTAAAATCACTTCACAAGGAAAGTCAGTATGATTACCTCCACTTTACAGATTAAGGCATAAGGTGAAGCTGCTGAGCAGGGGCAGAACTAAGCATTATTCAGCAGGCCAGTAGCAAAACTTGTACTAGAATCCAAGTTTCCTGAGTCAGTTTGGTGTACTGCATACACAGAAAATTAGAACGACATATCAAGACTTATAGGAATTATTAATCTTTGGCAGCCAAAGGTAGTATTGTCCTACCAGGAAAAAAAATCAGCTCTGTTTCTACAAGATGTTGATTGCACATTTCACTGGCATGCTAAACTGGAGCCATCAATTTTGGTCAGTTTGGGTGTACTATGTGATCAATTTGTTGTTCTTGTGGAAAGAGGATACTAGTGAACTTTGGTCATCTGCAAGTTCATTTGTGTTTGTGCATCACCAAGACATAAAATAAAAATCTCACACAGCATTAATGGTGGTTGAAATAACAGTGGAGGATGCTCAATACAGTATATGGACTGGTCTGTGGTATGTAAAAGATGTAAGAATATAACTTTCCTGGATTTTTCTCCTTCATCCTACCCTTTCTCTGCCAGTGGGTTCACAGTGAACATAATTGTCACGTTATTTGTAAAAATTATTTGAGGCAGGGACTGTTACTTAAAGGCTAAGTACAGATGGTTAGGGGAGAGGCTTAGAGTAAGGTTAGATAGCATTAAAAGTGGCCACCTTGTCTAACTTAGTTTGCCTGGATGCAGACCTTACACACAGACCCAGTCTCAGTGATCGGAAATCAATCTAAACCCATTAATGTACAGAAGTTCTGTGCACATAGATCAGTCTAGAAATGGTGGAGCCTCGTCTAAAGTAGACCTGGATTGATGCACATTCAAACTTAATCAATCTAGGTTAGACCAGGGAATCAAAATTCAGTACAGTTACCTGTATAGCCCAGCTGCTCACCCCAGTCCTGGGGTTGTGCTTTCACTTTCCCCCCTCCTGGAATGAGGCTATTTTTTGTCCCCTGGTCCCTTCCCTGCCATGGACCAGCCAGCCCCTCAATCCCCCATCCCACAAGCCGCTCTAGGTGCTGATTTTATCAGCATTCACTGCTGCTGGGAACCAAGAAAGAAAGTATTGGTGGGAGGGACCACCAAACCTCCCTGCTAGCCCCTCCATCCTGACTTGACTTAGATCAGGTGGCCATTTTTAACATGATCCCTTGGAATGCCTGTACTTAGCCAATATGTATTTGTCTAGTGATCACCACAATGAGTCTTTAATTACTGATGCCAGTAATTATTAAATACTATCGTATAAATTCATCAAGGAATTTTAAAGGATATAAAGATTGGATGCACTTTGTGTAATGTGATATTTTCTGTCCATAGTTATTCTTAAATTCACATACAGGAGGGGAAATTGAGTCAATGTTACCGTTTCTTTAACAGCTAAATATTAGATGGCTGTTGTTATGTGTGCCAAAAATCTATAAGAATGCTGTACTTTTTTCACTCTTATTTTAGTTAGGAAAAGTGGCTATGATATTTTTTCTTAGAATGGTAGCTAAAACAAAAACAAATCTGATATTATTAATAAATACATTGTATTTTCTTGGAGTTGTCAGGTCTTATATAGTTGGATATTATCTGTCTTAATATTATCCATGCTAATCTTGCCAGATTGAGTTTATAAAAACTTTTTGGTATTGATCTCTCCTGATTTTATCACATCTTCTGAAGCAGATTGCTTTTGGACTCTGCATTGAGGGAATGCTGATTAGAGAAGCCTGTTAGAGAATGATAATGAAGCTCTTGGTAGTGATGCACCATTACATGTTTCAGGAATTACAGTTATGTCATAAGCAAAGGTTAAATATAGCTAACTAGGAGGGCAGCTCTGTATAAATAAATGTCATTATATTATTAGAATTTGAGTGACACCATTTAATGTAATGTCTTTGTATTCACACTCTGTTTTATAGGCCTCTGCAAATAGGCAACTCTTTGATTCAGATTCAGCCAATTCTATTCAGAGATTTGAATCGCTTTTCCAATTCTATTCGGCCAAATTGATTTGGCAAAAATTTGAAGATTTAGCCATAGGGTATAATGGGTACAATGAAATATCTATAATTTTATTATTGTTTGGCTGATTTGGATGAATCTTGCAGGAATGGCAGTCTGTTCTGAGGGCATGAAGTCTGACAAGTTTCAAGGTGATAGGTGGCAGGGTTTCTGGGAAACTGCACCTCAAAGTCCTGAAAGCAAAATTCATGTCACGTGTATGTTAAGCTACAGTAGGGTGAAACCTGCAGGGATGGTCCCTAAAGCCTGCCAAATTTCAAGGAGATAGGAACTGCACCTCAAACTGCTGACAAACAAAACTCATGACATAGATAACGCTGTGTGTGTGTTAAGGCACA
>NW_017728995.1:12651547-12659255 GCF_001723915.1 Gavialis gangeticus
TTTGGGTTCTGGGGCCCTGCACCTCTGGCCGCAGGCAGGCAAAACTCATGACATGGGTGCTTATGGGACTGTGTGCCCTTCCTGGTGCTGGGACCTCTCCACAACACAGCAGTGTGCCTCTGAGGCCTTCTCCCCCACAAACTCATGGACTCAATATAGATTAGATAGTGGAATTCAACACATTGCAACTTGCCGGACATCTGACTCCCCAAGTATCTCTGCACTTTTACTTGCACTGCTACGTCCCCCTCCACCGCCCCCCACACTCCAGCCTGTCCCTCACCCCCTGATGCCTCCATTTCCATTCTCACTGAATGGCTTTCTTGCCTGAAGTGCGTGTCAGGTCAGCCTCTGGTTTCTTTACTATTCCTTCCAGCCAGGACCAGGAGACACACCAACTGCATGTACTTCCTCAGCCTGACAAAGGGTTTTTCAACCCAAAAGCTTCCTAAGGTATATTTTTATAACTATTCCAGTTTTTTGCATAATAAACATATAAACATAAAAATACAAGATAATCTATCACCCACCACAAGGAACATGGATCCAACACAACATCTTTATTTCTTGCTGTCTATTACTTTGTAAAAAAGAAAGGCTCTGTGGCACTTCCGTCGGGATACCTTTGATGCTGCTGGTGCTATTGGTGTTGGGCCAGCGAAGTTATTTTGACCTGCCATCATTTACAGTGGTGGACCAGGCTGAGGCTGTAGGGGAGGAGAACGACTCACAGGGGCAACACTGCCATGCTGTGCAGAGGCCCCAGTGCCAGGAAGGGCACACCTGAACACATGCATAGTCCCACAAGCACCCATGTCACGAGTTTTGCTTGCCTGTGGCCAGATGTGCAGGGCCCCAGAGCCCAGACTCCCCCTGCACCTATCTCCTTGACAGATAGCAGGCTTTGTGGCCACAGTAAGCCCTAGCAGGCCTGCAGTTTTCACCCCCCTGTGCCTTAACACACACATATGTCACCTATGTCATGAGTTTTGCTTGTCAGCAATTTGAGGCACAGTTTCCCAGAAACACCTGAACCTATCTCCTTGAAAATTGGTAGGCTTTGTGGCTTCCACAAGAGCTACCGCCCCTGCAGTTTTCACCTCACTGTGGTTTCACACACACAGGTGGCATTAGTTTTGCTTTCAGAACTTTGAGGTGAAGTTTCCCAGAAACCCTTGCACCTATTATCTTGAAGCTTTGCAGACTTCATGCACTCAGAACCAGCTGCCATGTCTGTAAGATTCATCCAAATCATCCAAAAAACAACAAAGTTATATCTACTTCATTGATTCTCCATTATACCCTATGGCTGAATTACTGAATCTTTTCCAAATCTTTTCTGAATCAATTTGAAAAGCCTAAAGCTTCAATTCAGATTCATAGATTCAGCCTCCAAATCAACTAAATCATCTCCAAATCCGAATTGTGATCTGAAGCTTTGCATAGCCCTTATGTTTTACGCCCAACTTTTTCAATATTGGGTGAATAAGCTTAAGTATTTAAGATTAGATCAAACTTTTAGTCCAACTTTTAGATGCCTGTCCGCCCGTGGAATCTAGAGCACTGAGTGAAGGAACCGCACCTTCTGCAGTGCTTGGAGACACGTAAGCACTTCTGAATAGGATCCAAACAACTACCATACTGTGACTGGTACTGCCTAATAAAGTCAGCCTATTTGGTGTGCAGATGTCTAAGGCTGACCAACAGGAAGATGCTGAGGACAAGAATGAATCACCAGACACCTTCAATCACTTAGGTTCAATAGCTCAGGTTCATAGCCCAGTCCCATAACTGTGGAGACAAGGACAGGGGAAAGAGGGTGTGAACACTCAGATTATTCTATGCTTTGGTGGATATAGAATTCTCCAAGGAGGCAGAAGTCTGAATTCCTTCTGGCACAGAAGGGATTGACCTTAGATGCCCTAATCCTCTGCCTATTATAAAAAGGTGGGGAGGATGCAGGTGAGGTGTCCAAGTGCTTTCTCCTCCTCCTCTAAATACTTTGCTGTAAAAAAAATAAACAAAGCAAAACACAAAACAAAACAAAAACAACAGCCATCACTATATTGTGAAAGGAGACTAACACTCTTGGTGTGTGTTAGATGTCTTCTGAAAATAGCGGTTATACTGAGCCCCTTAGCAGACATGGACTGAAGAATGAATACTTTCAGCCACCTAAAAAGGGGTTAAGCATAAGCTATTAAGCTGATAATGACATTGAGTGCAACTTGCATGGAAGCGAAACAACTTATAGAACTTTAATTTCACAAACTACAGTGACTATGGAGGGTTAGCTGGAGCGTGGATATTCACAATCACATTTTGGATATGTACAGATGTTACACTTAGATCAGTCAACCTAGGGTTATGTTGATCTAAGTGCCAATATGTACAGACATTTGTGGCAGAAAGATCAGGAAAAATATGGCTGGCCTCATCTAACTTAGTTCACCTGAGGAGATAAACTAAGCTAGATTGGAAACAGGTTAGCCCAATCTAATGAACATCTGCACATGTTCAAAGCCAGCTCTGAGCTTAGAAAAGCCTGGCCTTTTGTCGCAGCCCTAGGGCTATGCTCTTTCCATTCCCTTCAACCCTGACAGTGCAATTTTTAGCTCCCCAATTGACCCACAAACCTTCACTGCCCCCCCAGACCCACCAGTTCCCTGTAGTCCCACCTCTGAAGTGTCAACCCTTTTTGCAGGCCTGTTAGTTCCCACCTGCCCCCATGCAATCCTGCCCAACACTCCCCACCTCCCCCACCAACTTGCTTAGATCCCATTCTTGGTACACCTCCCAGCACTTGGGTATAGACCAGACTTGGTTTACAGTCCTGTGGCTTAAAGTAAGCAACGTGATTTGTACATCAGGTACAATGCTCATCTGCATGTACCCATTAAGACTCCGCCTAAATACCTCTTTAGGTTTTTCTTTTTTATCTAGACTTGAGAGGTCAGACTTTTAAAAGTTTGAGCTCATAACAATGCAGATAAGTACCTCCTGGTACCTAAAAAACCTTGGCTTCTAAACTCTTTTTCATCTCTCTTAAAGGCATCAATACAACTTGGGATTTTAAAGTTGAATTGATAAATGCCATTTTATTGTTTTGTTTTTGTTATTATTTATTTTCTTCTCAGAAATTTGAAAATAATACCTTTCTCTGCGCTTTGTTCTCTTTTTATTTAAAAAGCACAAATTTACAAGAACCTTCCTTTCTCTACAGCTGTATGAAATAGCAGTATTCAATTTGACTTTCTATTTTGAACCTTAGTGATAGATCAACAATTGAATACAAATGGGACCAATTCCCTGATCTGCTTTATTCATTTTATGGTGCTCTAGAACCATATGTGGATTAAAGAATAAATACAAACCACTAGTTGAGGATTCCTATTCCTTTTTTTATCCCATTTTCTTACTTAGAGGGTTAGGTCAGGGAGGGATAGATATGTTGAAAAGAAAATGTCACGGAATTAGAAGGGGTGTGGTCTATGGCATACTGACCTACAGGCTACCATTTCCTGTAACACGTTTTATGTCATAGAATTCAGCCATCTAAAGGGTTAGGGAAATAATCACTATTATTGGGTACCTATGCATGTGCATGGGGATGGCAAGGGATCATTTAAATTAGAGTGGTTCCCCAACAGCCACTCTAATTAAAATAGCTCACCATCACATGTATTAAGCTCCCCACATTTTTTTAATGGCCACAGAGGGTTTTAAAAAGCTCATTTAATGAACTTCAGTTAAAACACCCCCACAGCCATTTGAAAACACAGGGGTCTTAATACACAGGATGTGAGGCAATGCTGGAACGAATAACTAGAACGCATTGGAGAACACTCAGTTGGCATGTGTACAGGCAGTCATTATTATTATTACTATAACGTGGTATTTTTTATTATTTGGCTTCACAGAATATGCATGATAACTTGATGCTCCAATATATAGGACAGTGGCATGACAGTCAAGAGATTAGAGTTCTCTGCTGAATTTCCCCACCATCCTTTATCTGACTCGTTTATTTAGATTGTAATTTATTTCTGGTAAAAAGTATCCTTTTACTACATTTATCACATTGCTACAATATGATTCAGCTGGTTGGTACTCATGTAATTTAAATATAATACTGATATTAATATGGTCATTTTAGATGATGATGGTGATCTACCATTTTTCTATTAACTGCAGAGACCTGGAAATGTAGCAACAAAATCTATGTCTGTTCTTAAAAAAATCCTTTGGGATGCCTATGTTTATCAACCAAGACTGAATTAAGAAAAAGGAAAGTTATGTTATGGTTAGGAGTTTTTTGAAAGAAGATATAATTTCATATAAATGCAGTGTTCCTGAAGGTGTTGAATTGACAATTAAAAAGTGAATTCCATGTTTAGTTAGTATGGAACAGAATTGATTTTGTCCTTGTTTTATTGCCATTTTTATGCCCACAAGAAGTGACAGGAAGGGAAAAGAAGCTGGTATGAATTTTAGAATAATTACACTCAAAACAATAGCACAAGAAAAATAGGATAACAAAAAAGGCAGCAATTAGGAAGTGGGGTTGGCAGACAGATGTACTATGGGGATGAGTGTATTAATCCAATATGTTTAAAGTTTTGGGTAACTAGCCATGAGCTGATTCAGAGAAAGTAGAGACAGTACAAGAAAACTCAATGAGCATATTGTGGAAACAAGAAAATGCAATGAATGAATGAATGTTAATTACTAACCACAGATTAGTGATATGCTTTCTACATGGCCATTTCCTTTAAAAATATGAACACACAACTCTGAGCCTTTCAAACAGTGGTACAACTCAAACTTACGAGTTATTTGCTTTGATTTTTTTTCTTTTCTTCCCCTGATTGGTTATACAGGAGCTTTAGGAATTACCCTGTTCTTATTAAGCTGAAATAAATTTTAAGTAAGGGAACAGCAATACTTAGAAAGGAAACTTGTATTCCTGAGTTGGAAACACAAAATAGATGGAACAAGTAAAATGATAACCCTTTAATTAGGATTTTGGAGATGATCAATCCCAGTGTTAATGAAGATGTTTTAATAGTGAAATTACTTTAATAGTGGAAATACTTTTGGGAGGGTCAGGTGAGAAGGGTAATATCAGAAAAAGTGTCTGTATACCCAGCCTATGAGAGAGAATACATTTGATGTTGTTTATATGGAAAAGTACTGAGAGTTACATTAATTTTAAGATTAATGTTGATCAATCCCCATCTTTCCTTGAGCAATTAGTTTTGCATAATAAAACTATACAATGCTTCCAAATGACTCTCATTGCTTACATGTTTTAGTCTCCATTCCTTTAGACTTTAATGTTTTGATTGACCTTTTACCTTGATGAATGCCATGCAATGTTGGCAATGGCTAGTCACAATGAGCAGTTAAGTTCTGAAACACTGCCACCGTGTGTTTTTACCAAGATATAATGCATCTGGGTCAGTATGTTTCTTACTTTGAAAGGCCAATGTTCCCACAGACTGTACAAGCAAATCGTTTGTTGTTGTTCCATTCAGGAAATAGCTAAAGACCAAGTATACGGACGTTCGTATATCTATAGTCCCCACAGTATATTGTGCACTGTAGTACATGGTATGGTAATGAATTGACAGAACATTTACTAACACCAATGGTATCATTCTTTTCCAGAATGGAAATCATATTGCTCATATAACAGTACTCCCAGTTTTAGAAAGCTCTGAATAATAGCTCACTTAATAATAAAATTCGAATGGTTTCATAATAATGTCCATACTATAGACAAAATTTGAGAAAAAATAGCAAGTTCTGATGGGCTAATTCCTTAAGAAGAACAGACCTTTATTGTATGAAAAAAATCAGATAGTTTAAATACATCATAAAGTTGGTGCTATTGAGCCTTGTAAAGCTAATATTAAGTTCAGGTTCATGATTTGTGCCATAAGGTTAGAAAACTCAGTAATCTAATATTTTAATCTAAGCTTCTTCAGAAACCAGTTTTGCCACGTAAAATATACCCGGCTCACTACAAAGATTTCATAATAAACAACTCTTGACATATATCTGTAAACCCCAATATTGTGGCCCTCCACATTTCAAAATTTAGTTTAACTTTTAAGTCTCCCCATGATTTTGCAGATAATCCCTATTTAATTAGGAAAAGGGAATTACATGAAACTAGAAATAAGTTACCAAAGTTGCCAATAAATTGATTATTGTGCAATCAATAGCATAATTATATACCTTGTCCCAAATTTTCAAAACTGATTGATTTTGCCTGACTTTACTTGGGTTTCCAACTTAAGGTATTTAACATAGCTGGGTTTTAAAGGAAATTTACACAGTGCTTTCTGAAAATCAAGCCTCTTTAAAGTGTCAGCAAGTTGGGTACCCAAAAATGTAAGGACCATAAATCACTAGTAGTTTTAGGAAAACATTTTATTTCTTTGGAGTTTAATAAGATAAAATCTAAGAAAGCCCTCCTGATGCATTCTTAGTCTTCTGAAGTTCCAAGGAAATGCATAAGGTCGGTTGTCTTTTGGACAGAACATGTTGTCTCTGTGCCATAATATCTACCCCTCCTGGCAACACACTGAAGACAGTTTGTCCTAGCCACCTTCCTAACAGAACCTTACCATAGCAGTTCCCAGTTAGGAAACAGTAGTTTATAATTGCAAAGTAAAACAAATTGCATGTTCTCAATTGCTGTGCTCCTGGGGTGAAAAAAAACCTAAAATAACTTGTTCTTCCATACCATATTTCATCATTGTATAGGGTATAAACAAAATTGAGGTTTATGACCTTCTATTGCCATCTATTTTGAAAGAGACAAGACTTTTGCTGAATAGGTTCTCTCGACAAATATTTTCATGTTATGCTTAACTTTAACAAACTCATTATGAGCCTGCAGGAATAATGCATTTGGGAACAAAGCAGTTAGTACATTTTATTTTTGCTCTTTGTTTCAGTCAGCACTTAGGCATCTAAATTTACAAATGAAGGACTTGGAATTCCTGGGGATTATTGCCAAACTGGAGCACAGCCTACAGTATATTATAATGCTAGATGCCAGCTGATCCATTTGCTCCGTTTGCAAACATTGCTGTTCTAATGTGAAATCAGGCTAAATCTAAGAACTTAATTAAGGGGGAAATATGTTGTGCTGGCTGTGGCAAAGAAAACAATTGGCTTTTACATTTTCTGGGCTGGAAGAACTAGAGATTTGTTGCTTGTCACATTGAATCCTAAACAAAAATCAGAATAGTCTGCAGGTCACTACTTTCACCATGCTGGGTCATATACCTAATTACAGATGGGAAAACACATGTTATGGGTGCTAGTGAATCTGTGTGTTGTCAAGTTTATGCATCTCCCAGAGGGCCATGTTTAGTGGTTTAGGGACCTCGGGGCCCTACAGGCTATCTGCTAGGAGCCTACATTTATATATTTCACTTAAAAAATGCATATGGGTCCTGCCTTCAAGCAGGGAACACACTTGCCAAGGCTGCCACAGAGATAATCCTGACTGACTCTGTGCACATGCAAAACTGAGATATCTTGGCGTTGGCTATTTTGAGTACTGGAAGGGGAAGGAGATTAGTGGGCTTGCAAGCTGACTGGAAGGAAATAAGTTTACAGATGAAGAAGTGATCCTTTTTCTTGTAGGACCTGGAAATCCAATAGGGAATGGGAATCCCCCCCCCCCCCC
>NW_017728995.1:12659367-12664673 GCF_001723915.1 Gavialis gangeticus
CCCCCCCCCCCCCAACTGCCTGATGGTTTCTCTTTTCTTTTACTAATCTGATTTTCCTCAGATTAGGCTTTAGCTGGCCATCCTCAGTGTGTTTGGTAGGAGTGCAAAAATATTTGGTAAATTGAAATTCTTGGGTGTTAGGTGAAGAGCCAGCAGCAACATCATCATAAAAGCCACTACATTCAAAAGATATGGATGACCTCAATTCTATGAACAAAAATGGGTCTGGCAGTGTATACATACAGCATATCGCTGTGATCCAGGTAGTTTTCAAAAAGAAAGTTGCTATGTGTGGAGTCAATTGCATCATAGTCCTGTACTATATAAACCAAATGTGATAGAACATATCTTCTGCCGATTATATGGTACTAGCTATAAATACTACTTCATAAAAAAAATGAAGGCACTTGTTCCAGAAGAGAAACCCAAAGGTTTCCAATTAGTTTAACATCTTTTTTACCATGCCTCATCCCAATGGCTTTTTTGCCTGCAGAGTGTAATCACTTTCAAAGGAACATTCCCAGCAATTCTATTTCTATGACAAGAGTCCATTCATACCACTGCATACAGAAGTGTATGTAGAAGATGTCTGATTTCAACCTGTATTTCCTTCACCTGACTTAAAAAGACCACCCAGCATCACAACTTAATATGGGATAGGAACATTGATTTGAATTTTATGCAACCCTTAATAATGCTTGCTAAAAAATAATTCACAGATATTGCCATTTAAGTCACATAAGCATGATTTAATATGAGAAAGGCAATGCAATCTGGCACTAACAGTTTTTATCTATCCTTTTGTTTTTCTCAAGGCGTAGAGACCTAAGCAATGGTTGTTTCATGTCAGTAAGAAATTCCCAATATAGAACTAACTCTACCCTTCTACATTTTAAGCCAAGTACATGTTGCAAGCCTGTGAGAACAGTTATTATCAAGTCCTTGTTTTGAATGGGTCTAGAAGTAATGCTGAATTGTGCATTCCCATATCACGGCCAATGAGAAAAGCATAAAAGGCAAACTAAAGGAAACCAAAAAATACTCTCAAAGGACATTGAACCTAATTCTCCATTCAGATTCAAGGCACACTAGATCCGTTTGAAGTCAGTGGATCTTGATTCTTTGCTGGGTAAAACGCAGCAAAGAATCAAGCCTGCAAAGTTTTATACTATCTTTTACAAGGTGGGTAAAATAAACCTGGTCCATGTTGACTACAGAGTAATTTTATGAGGGTATTTTTACATCCAAGTTTAGTGCTATTGTTATTTCTATCAGGGCCTAACCTGGTTGATTGCCATGATATAAAGCACACTATAAAACTGGACAATGAAGAAAACAAATACCCCTTTTACAGATTGAAAACTTTTGATGTTCTGGCTTGTTTAAGTGGTTGACTTACAAAGGACATTTTTGATACTGGAAATCTCAAGTGTACATTCTCAAGCATCCCTTGGAAGGAAGATTTACTCCGCTGATATGAGAAATAACACACTGTAATGAGTGCTTTTTTAAAGCAATAATAATCTTTCTTAATTAATGCCCACGTCAGTAGACATTCTCTGGTACCTATCTCACAGGCAGTAGGATTGTCTTAATCTCCTCCTACTAATGTTGTATGAGGCCTTGTCTTCAGTGAAGTAATAGAAAAGTCATGAAGCCCAAACCCTAGTGAAGGAGGAACTGTGTTTACACATTTTGGAAACTTTTTCTGTGTTTGTTACAAGAGTTTCCAACCCCAGACTTCTCTTGATACCTACTAACAACATAGAGATGCATTTTGGTGGCAGGCTATGAACTAATTATGAAGTGCATCCTCATTAAGAAGAGTGCCCTTATTTCTTTTGCTTTCTAATGAAACATTATAGATATATATATACGGGCTTACTGATTATTTGCTTACCTCTCCAACACTTCCTCCCTGCCCTCTCCCCTCTCTTCCCCCCATGTTTTTCCCCCCTTGCTTGTGTTGCATTCTGTTTTTTTATTTTCTCTCTCCTTCGTATACTCTGCTCTTGAACATCATTTTAGTTGCAGCATCTGAGGAAAGGAACTTCACCTCATGAAAGCTTGGGAACTATATACCTATATAACTATATATATAGAGAGGGATAGGTATAGATCAATCGATCTGTTTGCCTGTCTGTCTACACACACACACACACACACACACACACACACACACACACACACACACACACACACTTTTGTTAGTCTGTAAGGTTCAAATCTATCCTGCAGGTTCAAATCTATCCTGCAGAAAAAGGTCAGAGGATTGGGAACACAGCAGGTGGAAAATAAAGTACTGACTACCTCCTCAGACTTGCCTTTAAGGTCACTCTAATAACTGGTAGTATTCACCCAGGATTCATATACATGAGATGTTTACAGCGCAGCTGACTATTTAACTCCACAGTAAATGTCTCAGCATCTATATGTGTGCCCCTGTTATGGTGCACAAAACTAAAAAGCTTTGAAGCAGAGTAGTACTTGTAAATACTGTGGAGTTTTTTTGTGCACAGCAGCACATGTGTAAATGCTGACCCAGCTGGCTGGGGCAGGAGGGTGCTTCAGTGTGTGGACTTCTGGATACTTAGATCCATGCTGATGTACCCTTGTTACCCAGCCAGCCTGTCTACAGCATACCAAGTCTGGTCGGAGCAGCCTCAGTGTGGCAAGTTGACCCCTGGGCCCACTGTCATTTGGGACTACTGAGACCTGGCTCAACGTGCTGCAGCCCAGGCACACATGTAAACCACACCCAGGGAGCTTCCTGGGAGTAATACAGTACAGAGCAATAAACTCCACAGTTTATTGCTATGTATTAGTGGCACATGTAGACATGTCCCCATTGTACTACATAGACTTGACTGCTGCTTTCCTTTCTTCTGCCAATGCTGTGAAACCAAAATTGTATCCCTTGCAAATAGAGGAACAGGATGGTTTAACACTCTTCAAAAAGTCATTGACCTGCTACTCAGGACAGGAGATCAAATTGTGCCATATCTATTTCCAATCACTGTAAGAAATATGGGCCATGCTTCAGGGCTAAGTTGATTTTGTAAACAGCCTGATGCATATTATAATAAGTAAGCCAACTTCTTTTATATTCAGGCTAATGACGGAGCGAGCATTTTTTAAAAATCATTACTGCAGCCATTGCTAAGATCACAGTTTGATTTTAGCCAGTTTTATATTTAAATTATGACAGCTATTTCAGAGCCCTGATTTTTAGACCTATAAACTGTAATGAAGGAAGCATCAGTGTTAAAACCTATTTTATTTCATCAGAGATCTTTAGTTAGCAGGTAAGTTTGTTTCTGAAATACCTATAGATAATTTCCCTCCCCTCTTCCCTGCTTCCTAGAGCAACCATGTAACCTTTATACAATGATTTAACCAATTTCATAAACTAAATGGTTTATTACTGAATGAAAATGTATAAGCAAACAAAAGCAAATAACACAACTGCACATTATGTGAACAAGTAATAACTAGATGAGTCAAAAGGAATGTTAAATTCCCTAAGGATTTCATGCATTAATAACATACAGCGTCTTTCATTTCAAGACATGGAAGGCCCCAATATTTTGCTTTTTGAAGATTGTGTAAATAAGAGAGAAATGTACACTCTTTCTGAGTCAGGTTGCAAGAGAAACATCATGATATTCCTTCTAATTATCTCATCCAGACCATGACTTCAATAAAGGGTGAAGAAAGAAGTCAAAGATAAAGCATACTGAATGCACAATTTTTCCTCAGTGTCTAATATGAAAAAAGGACAGTGAAATGTGCAAAAAACAACCCAGCTATAACTGAGAATTTAAACACTTTTCTTATAGTCAGTCAATACCGATCAGCAAACAAGACAAAAACAAGACTCTCTCCAATACAACATATCAAAAACAATTCTGAAGTTCTTATACTTATCCCAGAATATCTTTTTTTTTGAAAGAGAGAGAGGGAAATAATACTTTCATTTGAAGCTAAACTGTGTTTTAATGATTGACTTTGTCACATTATTGATACATAATGTGCCAGATACTTCCCTGAGGAAAACTGTTATGTACTTTCCTGTTTACATAAGCAAGCACATACAAAGTATCTGTCATTTTGTAATAATATTAATAATTTATCACTGATGGACTGATCTCCAGGAAAAAAATACTTTGGCCTTCTATGCTTCAGTACTCAGTAAAGCAAGATTAATAAATAAATAAATAAAAAGGTTGGGGGGGGGGGGGAGGGGGAAAATTAACCCCCCCATTTTTAAAAAATGTTTGGGTTTTAATTTTTTTAAAAAAAAAAAAAAAAAAAAGGGTGGGGGGGGGGGGGAGAGGAGCAATCTAACCAGCTCATCTTCAAAGTATGTTGAGTTTTGACTTATTCTAAGAAAATATTGGCTAGAGAAAATCCTGTTTATCATCTATATTTACTGAGAAAACACAACCTTCAACAGAATAGCGCTGTATTGAATTACTACTTCTCAAAACTTTGAGCTGCCATATGTGAAGGGGGTAATTATGAGCTCCAGTGCAATCTCCACTGTACAGTATATGGGCTATTCTCTATGATTTACTGCAAAGCATAGTGAATGAACAATGAAACCCACCTGAGATACCATCTTAACAAGAAGTAGAAATACAGTGCTTTTGAAAATTCAGATGGTTTGTTAGGCATTATCTTTTGCAGGACATCAGCATTTTAATTTTAAACTGACAGGGAGATGGCTTTTTGAAGGGTTCTTTTCTATTAGACTGCAATCTCTGAAGATAATTTATTTAACTGCCTAGCTCAAATGCAGTGTCCATTTTAGAGGAAGGAACATTTTTACCCGAATCTGTAATTTAATATTGCTGGGGCTAAATAATTTGCTCAGGATCATAAATTCATCACTAACCAGGTCTTGATCTGTTACTACTATAACTAATTACTTAATACTAGGTCTTGTCACTTCCTATAAGCAGCTGATTAGAAGGCACTGCTATAATTAATGTTGTAGAAGAATTTATTTTATGCCTTCCTTTTCCTCATATTATGCATGTCTAAAACTCTCCCATTTTGGTTTGAAATTTTACCATAGCATTTTCTAATTATTAGTGCCTATTTCTCAAAGAAAGTAACTCAAGACTATTTGAGATCGGCAGCTTCAAATTTTGCATGTGAGCTAGTTGGATTTTCTTTTCCTATATAAAATTTAGATAGAAAAAAAAAAGTTGTCATTGAATTTTTCCATGAAAAATTGAAAACCAACATTTTCTTTTCCTTAAAACATGAAAAAAAAAAAAAAAAAAAAAATTCACAGATGC
>NW_017728995.1:12664683-12693950 GCF_001723915.1 Gavialis gangeticus
AAAAAAAAAAAAAAAAAAAAGATTCACAGATGCTGCTGTGTGGTACCTCATATCTTAACTGATTGTTGTTTGGATTTCCTTTTAAACCACAGTACCCCAGACCCACCCAGCTTATTAACCCACTGCTGTATACTAGATGCCTTCAAAGGAGCCATCAGCAAATGTGGTTGGTTTGTTTGTTTGTTTTGTGAGAAATGGTTAAAATACACCAGATGTAGACAGTTTGTTTTTCATAAATTATTTGGTTAAAAACGTAATTGTGTGTTGAGAAATATTTCTAAAGGAAAAATTTGATTGTTTCTACTTAGCAGGCAATCAATGCTCTTCTATGTTTGTGTGTAGATAATTTAAAAAAATGATAATAAAAGGAAACTACAAGTTAGTATTCTTTGCCATTTTTGTATCAGTGAAGTTCTATCAATTTTGTTGCATCACAATGCATATTGTTCCTTACTTGAGGATTTTGACAGGTGCTACTCTGACGATTTATGTAACCTGTAGTATGTTTTATTAAAATATAATTATTGCTAAGTTTCTACAGAATAATATCTCCCTTTGGAAAAGTGAAGCTTGCAGGTGCAATGTTTAAAGGCAGATGTATCTCTCTTCTGTGAATTTGCTGAGAACCTGTAATTAGAGCTGTCTGAGGAAACTGATTTCCTTTTAATTGAAAAAAAAAATTACTAACCAAAAATCTGGAAAATATGCAGATCTTGTAAAATAGAATGACTCTCAAGAATGAGTTGAGTCTCTTTCTCTCTTACACGTGGGACCATCAAGAAATCTATTCTTCTCTGCCATAGCTTTGATAAAAAGGCAGAACCATTTGGACTCAGAGTGAGTCCCTTTCTTTACAGCTAGGGACAGACATTACACATCCAGTTTAAGTGATCAGAAACTGGTTTAAATCTGTAATAGAACAGATGTTCAGTGCACAGAAGCCAGTTTGAAAATGGCTGAAACTAGTCTGAGATAAATGTAGCTATCAGACTTAACTGATCTGGGTCAAACTGGTTTATGGAATGTTTGTCCCAGACCCCTTCCTGGTTTAAGATCAACCAGACTCCCCCAGACTCCCGGCATACTCTCTGGGCTGGGTGGAGCTTTCTGCTCCACAGGAGAGCTTGCCCTTCCCCTCTGTTCCCTGGCTGTAGCTCCAGCAGAGACTGAAGGTACAGCAGGGTCTGCCTGGCTTCGCACCTAATCTACATCCCTGTTGCTGCTCAAGCAGAAATCTCCTCCTCCCTCCCTCCCATCTCCCACAGCACAGACCCCAGATCCACAGACCCTACGTATGTGATATGCTAGCTAATGCTGAGAGGTATCTGTGGGTGTACATCTGTGTGTGTGTCCAATTCCACTGGGACAGGCAGACAGAACTGTGACCATGTAGGGCTTTTTGGAGCTAATCAACAGGTCAGCTGGTAAGCTGTTTAAGAAGAGTTTGAACTAATGGGGAGAGAATATTGTTTTGCTGATTGGGGTGATAAATACTGTTATCAGCCTCCTGCTGGCTTGCTTGCCTGTCACTTTGCTGCAGACAGTATAAAGAAGTAGGGAGGGAGATTGAAAAGCGGCATCAACAAATGCACGCACTGCACACCACTCATTGCCTGAGAGTGGTAGCAGATGACTGGGGTCTAGCAACATTCTTGCCCTTTGGGCAGCCAGCGGGGTAAAGCCTGGGATGATGCAAGCAGACCTCTGTAATCACAGCATTCTTCCGGGGCCTGGCCATGCCCCCGCTCAGCTCAGTACTGAGAAAGGGAAGGGAGGGCTGCTCTGGTGGCTTCTATCCTGAGCCACTGCAGGCATGTGCCTGAATTTTTTCAATCCAGAGAAAATGTCTTTCCAATTACAAACTGATTCAGCCTAGTCAGGTGGGATTAATCTGCAGGTATTGAATCAATTCAAGCTCAGGCTTTTTGACTTTTGGATAGGCATTTGGCTGGGGTCATCTGACTTCAGCAGTCTTTCCTGCCTAGGCAGGGGTTTGGACTCGATGATCTGTTGAGGTCCCTCCTGAGCCTAGCATCTATGAATCTATGACTGTCTGTCCTTAGTCAGCGTGTCCTTTATCTTTTCCACAGGTGATCTTTCATATCAGATCCCCTGTTGCTACTCTTCCTTGCTTTCAAAAAGCACCAAATTTTCAATATGTTACACTGCTGTTACAAACTTTTTTATGACACTTAATGTGGATAGGCTAATTCTACTGCACATTACCATGGTTTTTGCTGTGACATACTAAATGAGAAGTAGAACAGCCCACTGCACATTAAGGCATCTTTTGTAGACATGCCTTTGACTCCCTTTTCCTTCTCTTCTAATTTTTTACCTCTCTGTTTTCCCTTTCATGTATTATTCCATTCAATAGAAAAAGATCCGACTGGAATGCAGAGCTTGTTTAAATATGTATATAAGCACTAAGTGGATGTATGTGTGTATGTGTATATATATGTGCATGTGTGTTTGCGTGTGTGTTCACATCTACTTAGTGGCTACTTAAGCAGACAGCATAGTTTGTGGCAATAACTGAAAATCAACTCTACATTAATATGATTTCACAGCTTCTACCTACCATATAATGATCTGTTAATCTGGATCATTAGAAAATTGTGATCTTAGCAGTAGAAATGGCTGATAAAATGTAGCAGAAAGGGTAGTTGCTAATGCTTCAGAATTCAAACTAACTAAAGTTAATAGCATAGAGTACCAACTTGCACACCCCAGTTGGTCATAATATTCCTAAAATGCAGTGGTCATAATATTCCTAACAAAAATATTATGGGAATGTTATTACTGATTCAGTTCTCACTATACTTATTACTATTATGTCAGAGCTGTTTTTTCTCCCAAATAACATTATGCCTTTTGTTTGTTGTGAACGTGAACACAGTTTATTGTTCACTTTGATGAGTAATAGATGTATACTGTATAAAAATACGAAAGACATCTGAGAGATAAGAGAAGGAAAGATGGCTTTGATTATGCAGTCTATTGCTCCATCAGGCAAAGTTACTCTTCCCCACTTGCTCCATCCTGTCTGATTATAAATCTTTAAAAAATACAACTAGTAGTGTAACTTAGGGGGCGAAGGGAAGAGGAAGGCTGGGGTGACCAGGGCACTAGCCCTGGGTGATGGAGAGAGAAAAATAGTGGTCATTGTGTCTTGCTTCTTCTTCACTCAGGGTTCAAAACTAGCTAATTAAACCTCTAAACATGACCTCCATCATATCTGTTGGAAAAAAATACCATAGCCTTATTTTGGTATTACACTAGAAAAAAAACCCCAAACCAAAAACTTTAAAACTTTTCCTTGTTTTAGGAGTCCTAGTTCCCTCAAGCACAGGTAAAAAATGCTTTTCTGGTGGTAGGAGAGAATGACCTTGCTGCCACTGCCATGGCTATTTCCCAGTCCCCAATGACTTCATAGAATGTGCAAAGTACCCTGTGACCAAATATTACTGAGGCCCCCTGACTCTGCAGGCAAGATCTAACCTACAGGCTATAGGTTGCTGACCCTTAAATAGAAGCCACTTTTTCACTCTAGACATTTTTTTTCTTTTAGGATGTTAATAACTTCAAATACTTTAAAACATGTTTTATAGAAACTTTCTTTTTTTATTTCAACATATTGTAGCTTGAAGACCACTAAAAATTTCTGAAAGGTTCTAAAAAAATCAGAAACTCTGGATGTGACAATTGCTATAAGAACTAAGTGGGATACATGAACACATGCACACATATTTACATCTAAATTACATTTATAGACACACACATATTATATATAAATATAAAGGTAATTTAAATGTAATATAAATATGTATATGTATGTGTGTGTGTGTGTGTGTGTATAATGTAATTTAGAATTAGTGTTGCCCTTTGCAACATAATGTGCAACATTCTGATTTAAAATAATTATTTAATCTTTAAATTAAAATGATCTAGCTGATTGAAAATTTGATTTGTTTGATACAGCATACAAAAGCTGTATGAGAAAATAAAGTATTTTATAGCCCTTATAAATTATTCAAATATATCAACATCAATAAAGTTTCATGTGGCGTTAAAAAGTTCTATTAGCAAGTAAATCTGGTTAAATAATCACAAAGCTGTCTGTGCTTTGGAGAGTTGTTATGTTCCCATAAAGTGATTCACCATAAATATTAACAGATAAATAAAATATAGAGTATTTGTTGACCAGTGATATAAAACTAAGATTCTTTTTGATGCAATAACTTACTGCATTCATTTTGAAGATTTGTACACTAAGAGATTTTTAATTTATAATATTTTAGGGTCAGATTCTGATTAAATGATCCAGATTCCTTCTTCATGTTATAAAGTACAGTGCTGTTCAATAACTCTCAGGTTAGGACAGAAATTACACATAAACCAGTACAACTGATTGGAAACAGTTTCAAATCTGTAACTCAACACAAGCTAAAGTTGTGTATAGATGAACTGGGGGCCCTAAATAGAAGCAGTGGGTTTTTTAAAACACTGCTTCAGTTTAGGGTGAAGTAACCCCCATGTCATGTACACCTCTGTCTTACCTACCTCTTTGGCAGTGGGGAGGAGAAGGAGAGCTGCCAGCAGGTGGAGCAATCCCTGGGCTGCAGGGGCAAGGAGGGGGACTGGTACTTCCCTCCGCAGCAGCGGCAGCCCCCACAGGCAGCACCCACCTGCAGGCACCCAGCTCAGGCAGTCACAAGGGGCACTGCGGTCGCCCGCGGAGCCGGGCAGGCCGGGGGCATCTCGGCGGGCCCCGGCAGGCGCACAGGGCCCCAGGGTCAGTGCCTAGCGACCCCAGCGAGGGGGCGGCTGGCCTGGGCCGAGGTGGCAGGGGCCCAGGAAGCCCTCCACGAGCAGATGTCAACCCGGAGCTCCGCAGGGGACCCAATCCCCGGTCCAGGCCAGGCGGGAGTTCCAGGAGACCGGGCACAATTCCGGCTTTGTCCCGCTGACCTGCTGCGGAGCTGGGCAGGCCGGGGGTGGCTTGTCCTCACTGAACTTCCTGAGATGTCTATGGTTCTAATAATACTACATATGGTGATTATAATAATACCTAAAGCTTTTTTATAGTATTTTTCAATAGGCCTCAAAGTAGAGATCAATATAATTTTACAGATGGGGAAACTCAGGCACAGATTAGATGAAATCACTTGCCAAGTGTCATTCAGCAGCCAGGGACACAGATGGGACCACAACCCAGGGCTTCTGATTGTTGGTCCCACACTTTAACTAGTAGAGGATGCTATGTAAAGATATGAAGCAACCAATGATGCAGATAGAAGCCCCCAAAATCTCATATAATAACAATATTAATATAGCACTTAAAGGACCCAACATAAAGTGGGATGTCCTCGTGCAAAAAAATTGAAACTGTCCTGGTCCTGAAAGTTTTACAGAAATAACCATGGGTAGGGAGTGGAAATAGAAAAATACAATTTTTCATGGTCAAATAGCTTGACATTTGAAAACTTTCTCAGTTAGGTTAATTGGATTGCTTATTTCTAGTATTTTGTAAGAAGGCTATACATACCTATAAAAATTAAACTAGTTCAACAAACAATAAAAAAAACTGTGATAGTTAGTGGACTGTTGTGTCCCTATGATGCTTTAATGGGTCTTATATCAGGCAAGGAGACCAAGACATGGTTGTCCTAAACTAAAAGCATGTTTATTGACCCCTAACAGATACAACTCTAATTAGAATTGAAGCAGCATTAGCAATTAAAATGTTATGTTTGTAGCTAGTCAAAGCAGATGCTCCCTACCCTGTAGTGTTGTGAATAAAACTTCTGTGGTTGATCAGGCTGTGAAGTCTTGTCCGGGGCTCCTGGCTCCAGCATCTGATGTTGAGACAGGATTTTGGACTGATGACAGGATCTCTTTTAGCTTCCTCCAGGAGTTTTCTGAATGGTGCATGTAGGAATACACCCTTAGATTTCTAATTTTGAGACAGTCGTTAGCTTAACACTACTATTAGAGCCCAAAACAACAACAACTAATAGAGTTGTAAATCCTTTTTTGTCTCCCTTTTCCTGGTGGGGAACACCTTCTAAGAAGTAAACTGGATCAAGGGGGAACTTTGGCAGCATGGCTTCAACTGAAAAACAGTGAGCAATATGTTTTAAAGAGTTTGAAAATGAAATCAATCAAGTTACAACAGGAATAATGTTCTGCTTAAGGAATAATGCTATTGAGGTGGTTCATATGCGCACCCAATAACACAGAAACACATGACAATCTATATTTTTACAGCATCCCTCTGAGGTTAGATAGCACTATACATCTACATTTTAAAGTTAAAGGCCCCGATCCACAAGAGGCAATTTAGATGTCATATATTACTTTCAAAGCCCCTACTAAGCTTTTCAGTGCTTTTTAATGAAGTATTCCAATTCACAGAGACTGACAGGTCACAAAACAAATCACAGGAGTTGAATTTTTGGCCTTATTAAAGTTAATGGCAAAATCCCTATTTGATAGGTCTAGAATTTCACGATGGACTCACTGATGATACTGAAAAGAATTTAGATAGGAACAATAAAAGAGCTGATGATAGCCTGATTGTGTCACTGTATGTAGATTCATATAAACAAATACAATTTAACCAAAAAGGACAGGCAAGGAAAAAGAGGGTGTTTTGCCACCTTCAGATATTTGAAGAAGGTAAACATAAAGAAGAGGAATCAGTTAGGACATCTCCAACAGGGTGAAATTGATCAAAAGGAAAATTTAGGCTGAATTTGTGAAAAGATTTCCTAACAAGGAGATTTATCAGGCTGTAGAGCAATCACTCCAAGGCAGTGGTGCAAGTGCCTTCACAAGAGTCATTTAAAACTAAACAGAAGAAAACAATCTGTCTTATGTGAGGCACTTCCTCTTTTGGCAGGGATGGACAAATGACCTTGTTTTTGCCCCTCTTTCTCTTTCTCTCTTTAGGCCATTTTATGTTTCTCTTATTTATAGCAGAAGCAGAATCATCCTTCAATTCTGTTAGCTGTATTTAAACAACTGTTTCTTTTTACCCCTTTGTTGCTCAGAGCTGTAAAATAACACACACAACAGATACCAAAAAGAAAATTGGACAGACATGCACACTATTTCCATTTCACCTGAGAATAATATGATCCCTAAATGAATATTAGGGAAGACAGTATTATAAGCAGAGGAGTCCCCTGTGGCTCAGTGAATCCTTGTCTACCACACAGGAGACCCGGGTTCAATTCCTGGATGCTTATACAAATACAGCCATGGAGGCACCAAATGTGTGGACCTAGTCTGGCCATTGGATTCTGTCTCAGTAGCCTTAAGCGGGGATGCAAGGTCTGGGCAGCCTCTGCTCCTCCACAAACTCCTGCCTAGGCATATGCATCAAAGGTCTGGGTGACCTCTCAGGCATATACCATGATATGGAAGGATCAATGGTTGCCATGACTGTAAGCAGAGAAGAAAGCTTACAAGCATCATCATTGTCTTTTGCACCAAAAATGCAACACAGCATTTCATATAACATTTTAAGTATTGGAGGTGCTGATATTTTTAAGCTTTGACAAGACAGGCAAGGCACATTTTATTCTGAATGTGAGCTTAGTCTAATCATTTGGAAGTGAAAATTAGAGAGGTCCCACATAATTATAAACAGGTACTGTTTTAAAATCCTATCAGTGGAAGCATTGGCAGAAACCATTCATTTAAATGGCACTGCGTTAGTTCAGCAATATAGCCTATACCATTGGCTATGGATTTGGAGATAGCAATACAGCTTTTGGAGGTGCAAGCACATATCATTACTCACCTTGCAAACTCAGTGAGGGGGCATGCTCTAAACTTGTATCTGTGGGCAAAATCAAGCCTTTATTTATTTTATATTTGAACTTATATTTTATAAGGGTAGGACCTGGAGTTAGCTAAGCTGAAATGATACAGAGAATAAGTAGTTAGAGTGGAGAGAGAAAAGGGGGCGGGGAGTTGGAAACCTATGCTGGGGTGTTAAAGATTGAATTTCTGGCTCTTTTGACTCTGGATGAAAATATTGCTGTATGGTATCAGGCAACCTACATTTTAGATGTATGTATCTGAATTGCATCTAAGTTTCACTTCTGGTACCTAAGTACATTTTGTTTTTGGCTCTCATCCTTAGCCTTGAGAGACTTTAAGTCTGTAGTATTGATGTGTAACACCATCATTCTCCCAGCCATTAGGAGGCAGAATGACTCCAATTAACAAATAATCAAAAGTTTAGCATGCCTATCAGTAGAGGACCATAACTCTAAAAGCATTGTTGTAGTGAAGTTGTAAGATCAACAGAATGTGTTCACTACTTGTTTTTATTCTCAGTACATTTCTGTGACTCAGATAGAACCAAATAGATTTTAGCTTTTAAATCCTGCAAAACAATTTGTTCCTTTGTTACCATATTGTAGGTCCAGGTTCAGTCTGCAATTATTTTTTTTTAAATAGCTAAATTGTAAACCCTAGACAATAGGGGTTTATAATAGAAATCTTGACAGTCCCTTAGCTCTGGTACTATAGTGTTGGTGCCATTATAATACACTCTTGGACCCATTATTTCCAGACAGCTCATTTTTGGCAGTAATACATTATTAGACCAGCTTTCCCAAATGATATATCACCACAAGTATGGTATTGTCCAGAAGTAAATTCAAAGCAGTGCAGAAGGATCAATGCTTTCTCAGCCTGAATACTGACATTAAATCACTTTCTTTGGCACCATAACATAGAAACAGCACAGATATTGCTTTAAAACCAGAAAAAACCCTGGAATTACTATATTTTAAAAATATATTTACTATGCTATAAATTGTATGTATCTCCCTTATTAGTAAAGCCTACTGCAACCTACTTTAATTACAAAAAACCAAAAATCTATAACGATTGTATAAATTAGGGCCTAACGCTGATCTGATGTAAGCTGGTGTCACTCTAAGTTCTATAGGGCTATTTCTATTTTCCCCATAAAATGATCTGGCCCTATATCTCCATATTTGTAAGAAAATATGCTATTTCTTTAGATAAAGCTTTAGCCTGATGAGAGGCAAGCAAGAATTGACTTGCCCAGAGTCCTAGTTTAAATTATCTCAGCCAATAACAGAATTGGCCTGTAATGTAAATAATTTGAATTAGTCGTGCATATTCTAGGGTCTAAATTAATTAGAACCACTGGGGAAAAAGTCATTGGTGTCACTCTGCACAATTGCTTTCATTAAGTTGTATAATGTACATTGGCACTTGAAAAAGAGAAAATACCAGACTGGATGAAGAATTGGATACAAATATGACTGAAAATATTGTCTATTATCATACTGTTTTACTACCCTATATGGTTTACCTGGAACAGTTCAGTTTTGGCATCCTATCTCAAAAAAAAGATACACAAGAAAATGGTATTCAAGTCATAGAAAAATGTTCATCTGGGAAGAGACCAAAGGAGAAAAAAATAGTACTATTTTGAAAGCAGATACCTAGAAGAATGTCAGAAGTATGTAAAACAATGCATGGCATAGCAACGTTTAATCAGATGCTCCTGTTTATTTTTTCTCTTAATGCAAGAATAAGGGGACATTGGATTAAAAAGAAAGGTAATATTTTGAGTGTTGCCTGGACCAAATTTTGAGCGTATGCTGATAACACAGGGTTAAATCTGAATTTACGCAGACAAGCCTGAGACAGTGGAAATTTCCACAGCATGCCCAGCATGTGCCCCCCCCGTATGACCTTAGGGCTTGTCAATCAAAGTTGACCTAGTTTGCAACAATGCGCATGCTCAGTCTTGCCAGCTACGTGATGTAATTAAACCAGAAATTTCTCTCAGCAAAGCTGCCTGATTGGCTGAAGGGTTGTCTTAAAAGGCTTGTGAGCCCCCGCCAAGGGGGTGACCACACTCAACCCGGGAGCGGAGACTACCTTGGCAGAGACTGTCTCGTGGGGAGAGTGATCCATCCTGAGAGCAGAGGCTGTCTCGACTGGGACTGCTCCTCAGGAGGGCCTTTAGGCCCACTGGTCTCCTCATTGTTGCAGCTTCGCAAATCGTTTCAACTCATTTTGTATAGACCCTCCGACTACTGAACCTTTTCTGGACTGGCTACCGACCACGATCTTGATCAACCCGACTGGCATTGACCACCGACCTCGCTCTGGCATCGACCTCGGCATCGTCATCAACTACCTGTTTTGGCCACGTTGGACTGGCGTCACACCGTTTTCATGTGTTACAGTTCTGTTGTTTGTTTTCCCAATTCATGAGCTGTTGACCAGTCCTGGGACTATCGAGTTGGGCAGCCGCCCCTAGCCTCCGGGCTAGATAGCAAGGGCTTAACTCAGGAACCCCGTGGACCAACAGACTCCTTTTGTTGTTCGTTAACCTTATACTGTAACTGAACAAGAAAGCTCGCCTGCCTACACTACCACATCATCTGTAGCGTAAGTAGATAAAATCCATTTGTTTTGAAACCGCACCGAGTCCCATACCGCTCAGACTCCTCGCTGCTAATCCCACCTGTTCTGTACCAAAACCCTTGGCCCACCGTGACCTTGGGGCCGCTGTTCCCCGACAAGTGTATTAAAGAATATATTGTAATTACTTTACACAATGCACAATTATTCTCTGGAACTGATAGCCATGAGATAACAGGAAGAGTTTTGTAGGATAGAAAGGATAATATTACATATATATGGATAATGATTAGACTAAGACTTACATTACGTAAGATCAGAACTGACAGGATAAATCCATGTTTTTCAGATCATAAGTCAACTACTAAATGGCAGGAGTGAGTAAAGGACTTACCCAAAGGACAATATATTCCATTAAGGTTTTTTCTTGCAGCTTTCTCTGTATCTTACCAGAGACAAGGTACCAGACTATATAGTCCATTAGGTCTGGATTTAGTATGGCAACTCCTATATGACTAATATCTGAAAAAAGGCAGAAATGAGTTTTGAGAAATTTGGGAAATTACTGAATTTAACCTCTTTTTCTCTATTCTAAATTTTACCTACACTTTACCTGTGGTCTTTTAGATATACTCAAATTTATTTTCAAAAGGATTTTGGGGAAAACATGAACAATCTACGTGCACACTTACAAGTATACATCAGAGAACTTGCACTCTGAACACTGGCTTGCTCATATGTATCAGGGTCCTTTGCAGCTCTGCCACTAAGTATACTATTTCTCCCACCCTTGTACCCAAACCAGAACCACACACCACCAGTTATGCTTTCTTTCTTGAAACATTCATATTCTTTTCCCAAAATTGTTTCTATGTTTTCATCCTATGCTGCTCCTATGTCTGTAACATCTTCAAACCTAATTCTTGCTTCTTGATTTCCCACAGCATGCAGTATCTATTTTACATAGTTTGGAAGTTCCCCAAGATGGGGGTTATATAATTTTGGAAGGTGGTATGCATACAGAGAAAAGAGGACTTAGGCAGAATAATGTTGTACTTAAACAGAATATTGGCATCTAAGTCCAAAGAGATGTCTGAAGCGCAGAACCTCTTCAGCTTTTTACATTAAAGTTCTCCTTGCACGTAAAGTTCTCGTTTGGGGCATTCCCAGAAATGTCTCAATCTTGACAGACTTAAGCAGCTTGTCAACTGTTGGATATCTAAGGTTATTTATGCATTTCCAAAAAAAAATTATTGGATAAAATAAAAGAAATGGTGGTAGGAAGATGGACTCCCCTCTCAGATGGCTGGCCTTAAATCACAAGGCTATAGACTCATGCTCCCTCTCTCTGACTTGGTAAATCTTCAGTTCTTTCCTGAACTATGGAACAACTTTAACAGGAAGAGTAGAAAATGCCTCAATCCCAGAACATTCTGTGATCTGGTGGTTGGGTCATTTTTCATTGGTGGGAGATGTGAGCCTGAATAAATGAATCGTTTACAGTAAATTTTTATCAGTGGATAAATAAGCAACAAATATTCAAGTTTTTTGTTATATTTTAACATGCATGTTCCTAAATAACAAATTTAAAATGCATGTTTCTAAATAACAAGTAAGTAATCCAAGGAATGATTTATCTCTGTTTTTGATTCCTTCTATATTGTATTTTCTTATAAGTCAATTTACAAACTTGGTGAGGAACTGTGCAACATAGTGTGAAATGATATTAGAAACTGTGCTTAGAACCCTATCAAAATTGATAGATTTATGCTGGCTAAGCCATAAATTCAGCACTTCCTTTAATTCAGTTTTGTTGTTATTAGTTTCATGTTGGTGATTGTTACACCACTGAAAAGTATTTTAGAAAAGGATGTAACAGATTTGGATATGAGAATATTTATATCCACACGGAAAGGAACAAACAGTGAATTTCAGCCATCATTTATCTGCATGGTTTTTGTGACTTGATTTAGTTCACATTAGATTCTAACAGAGTTAAGACAACAGTCTTATCTGGAAAAAAATGAAGGCCTTTTGTGAATAAAGTTAAATTTAATAAACTCCTTATTTAGAAATAATAGTAAGTGGTCTCCAATGCTTGATAAAACCTTTACTGACTACAGTAGGAGTCCCATATATTAATCTATGGATATGTCTGGCTATAAACTTCTTAAGAAATGCATCAGCCAATATGTGAATTAAAAATAAAGCATGGGGTTTCTTGCAGGTGCATTTTTACACTTCAGAAGTGTTTCACAATTTAGAAGAGTATATAATAATTTATTGTAACTTACTAATATATATTATATTACTTTTTTTTTAACTTCTACAGTTAGATTTTCTGAAAAGACCCAGTCTAGCCACAGTTTTCCCACATGGAGGGTGCACACAGATATTTGGGGAGCTTAGGGGGAAGTCAGATTGTGTTAAAAATGTCTCCACCTGATCTAACTTTGTTTGCCCAGATGTGGATCATACATTACTTAGGTGGATCTAATTGCCAGCCATACAGAAGTTTCAGGAAAGTTAGATTAATCTAAAAATGACTGACCCAATCTAAGTTACTCTGCCTCTGAGGTAGTCTAACTTAGATCAGGTTGGCCATTTTTAGACTGCTCTAACTGCCTCAAACTTCTGTACATTTCCCAATGCAGCCCCCAGGGCTGGAAAAACCTAGCCACTGGCTCACCCCTAGGGCTGCCCTTTTCCTACACACCTGCCTAGCACCTGGCTATTTTTAGTCCCCGAGCCCCTTGTCCCACCCTTAGGTGGACAACCTCCCCATCACGTATCGGTCAGCTTCCCCCACAACTCCCTTGAGCCCACCAAGCCCTCACCCCATGTGCTGTTTCCGGTGCTGGTTTTATCAGTGTTTGCTGATGCTAGGAGCCAAGAAGTAAGTCCAAGTGAGGGGAGGGATGGCGGGGTAAGTTCACTGGAGTTGGGCTGTCTATCTGGGAGTGGAGGAGTAGGGGCTAAAAATATCCCGTCCCCTGGAGGTGGGGGAGAGAGTGCCCTATCCCCCCAACTCCCCCATGGGTCCCACAAGCCCATAGGGGACCCATAGGGGGATCCTGCCAAACCCTCCTGGATCCCAGTAACCCCCCGTGGATCTCTTCTGCCCCTTGATCCCCAACTTACCCTGCCTTCCAGCCCCCACTAACCCCTTAATCCCTTCCATGGATGCTGCCTGTTCCCATGATTTCCCACGCCCAGCTACTGCCTGATCCCTGGTGGGCTCTGCTTGCCTCCAGTCTCCCCCCATGGATCACGCCTGACCCTCCAATCCCCCCATGGACCTCTGATCCCTGCCAGAAACTGCTTGCCCCACAATTCCCTCAACCCCCCACTAACCCCCATTCCCAACTTAACTTAGATCAGGTGGCCATTTTTAAGTCAATCTAACCTCCCAAAATATCTGTACCCAGGTGGAACATCTTTTGCAAGTACCTCTATATGGTTTTCAGGCATCATTAAATTTACCTACAATGTGAGACCCATTTACACAGGTCCAAATGAAAGATACTTCTTAAAAATATGGCCTATTGTACAAACAGCTTTCTTTGGTTTCAGTAAGTGTAAAGGGCACATCAATGCAACATGGAGTCATATGGTTAGTCACCATTGAAGGTTGAATGCCAACTACTGATTACTAAGTCTTACAATCTAGGCTTCCTTCAGGCTTCTAGATGCTCCTTAATAACAATGTCCCCATGGTTGCAATGTATTATTCTTGCTTGGTGAAATGGAAGCATCTATTTTTCTGTGGGCATTACTCTTGCTAAATATCTATTTCACTTGCAGAAGGGGTCACTGCCATGAGCAGTGCTGCCATGGACGACTGTGCCTTGAAGTTTCATATCTGGCTGCTGATTCTTAGGTAACAAGGTCTGTATCTGCTCTCTGTCCTTCGTGAATGGTAGTGCCTTTGTTGGCACTATGTTTTTTCAAAAAGATATGTTTCATTTTCTTTCGTAGAGCACAGGAAAGAAGTTAGTCAAGGCTTGGCTTTCCTGTACCCATTTCATCATAGAGTGAAAGGATAATAAATGACTTCTAGATTCCCAAAAGAAAGGTTTGGATCTAGTTCTGAAAAACCCTCTATTACAGTAGGACAAGTGGGCAAATATGAGATATACTTCAGCAACATCACACTCAAACAATACACTTAGATTTGGTATGTTTGAGTTAATACTGAGAGCTAAGAAACAATAGAATCATCAGCTCAGAAAGTATGTCTGCTTAGCAGCATGGGCAGTAAATCATTCTGGCAACTAGAAAGGCTCCTATTTATGAGGAAGATGAAAACTAAACTGATCCTAAGAAGCAGGTCAGCAGTTATCTTCTTTCAAAAAATAAATTAGGTGTTTTAGTTCAGTTGATGGTACTCCCTCCCTCCCCTTTTGACAACTACTCTTAAAGGGAGGGAGAAGAGAATTCACAGCCTAGAAATACCAAGTAACCCATGTGATCAGGCATTTTGAAGAATCTTCTCTGTATATCATATTGCTTCCTGTGCCTTTATTTTATACATTGAGAAGCTATGACAACTTTTTCATGTTATAGATATTGATCTACACTTCATGCTTTATTTTATATTCCGCTGATAAATGGAATTATCTAGATTTTTAAAGAGAATTAGTGACCTATAATTTTCCTATTTGACTGTGTTCAATAACTTTTGCTTTCTCATTTTATTATTAACACTTTTACAAGAGCCAAAATAAACACTCTATGCTGCTGTGACTCATTCCTATATGTATTTTGTGTGTAAGGGCATGTGGCAGGGCACTGTTGGTGCCTGCCACTTTAAGGGCTGGAGCAGGCAGTAGCCAGGTGCTTGAGTATGGCAGCCATATTGAGACCCAGGATACATACAGTGTGAAGCAGCAATTTGCTGTCGGCACCTGTGAGAGAGACATCAGCTGGCAGAATTGAGGCTCAGGAACAGCTTGGAGGTAAGGGCAGGAGCTTATGGGGATGGTTTGGAGGCTCCTGGTCATGGGCATGACCTAAAACTGCACCTGGCTGGGTGTGGGTGGCCTGGTGAGTCTCCTGGTGGTGTGGAAAACCCCCAGAAAATGCCAGGCCAGTTACAATCCTGGTGAAAGGTGGGTTGGGACTCCTTAATAACACCAGCCCCCAAAACTGAGTGGGTAACCCTGTAGTATGACCCGAGAAGTTAGAACCATGTATGAGAGTGTGAGCTAGTCACTCACCAGCCTGACTTGAGGTACTCTTGACTAGTCATTGCTGGGTCCAGGACCAGAAGGGTCAAAAGGGCCAGGGTCCTACTGTGAGGGATGCCCAGAGCTGGGGGCCTGGGGTTCTGACTGGCTTTTGAGGTGAGGCCAGAGCCTGGGTGAGGCCAGGGCCTGGGCAGACCATACCCAAAAGGGGAAAGAGTGCAGTGAGCTAGGCAGCCCAAAATGAAGGCAGAGTAGGCCGCTTGATAAGAAGGGAGCTATTTGGGGTCTAGACTAGAGGGTTATGGGGCCCAATGTGGGACCAGAGATATTAAGAGCTGCCATCTGCAAGGCATGGGCTGTGGTGTAGGGGAGGTTTGGAGCTGCAGATAGTGCCCTGGCATCGGGGCAGGAAATGGACAATCTCCTGCCTGGGTAATATCTTAATCATTATCCGTCAAGTTATGGCAGGAGACAGAGGTCGGTAGTTAGCTCAGAAACAGGCTGGCAGGCCAACTTCTAACCGGACCCAGGAAGGCCTCATGTTACAGGGTGTCAAATTTACCCCACCCACTAGGACAGATGTAGACCACAGGAATCCTCATGGCTAGATAAGGACACAGGAATAGGGTAAATGGCAGTGATGGTACATATTACTGCAGGTGGTGTTCACTTACCACCATCAATATGCATGCCCAGTAGGGCTTCATGCCCTGGATGTCTGCGGCAGGTTCCACCCCCAGTTGCCTTCCCTCAAACTTCCTGGCCCCTCTACCAGTCCCAATGACACAGGGTAAGTTTGACATCCCTGAAGTATAGGATGTTGCTTATTTAGTAACAGGGAAAAACAAAACACTTACAAGCTTCCCAGAAAAGTGCATAGATACCAACATATTATTGATTCACTTACAGCAAAAGCTGTGTTTGAGATTTGATCCAAGTACTAATCTTTTTTTGTATGAACGTGAAATAGATCTAAACATTTCTTGGATAGGTTTTATTTCTGTAATAGCACAGCATAGATCTCTGGTAGCCTGTGCCAGTTTGTGTACTATTTCCAAAAGAAGCTCAAGGGATTCTGATAAGCAAACCATCAAATGATATGAAAGTGAAGCGAAGGCTACTGTTTTAATCTCTGAACAAAAAAGTCAGCCTTATCATGTCAAACCCTACTCCCCTCCAAACTGTGGAGACACTGGACCACTCAGAAAATTGCTGATTTAGCTACAATTATCTGTTCAGTTCGATAAGGATTATGATGAGGACAGTTATTAGTGTATTTTGATGCATATGTTATGCACTGGGTAAGCATATATGGGTTTTTTCAGGGGGTTTTTAAGTGAATGCCTGCCATCACCTCATAAATGGATGATCCAGTCAGTCCAGTCCTTCTGATATTATGCTTATGTATATAATATTGTGATCTTATCAATATGATTCAATGATTATAAATAACTAAACAGAGAGCCATATCTGGGCACCTCTGTGCCCTAGAGAGCTGTGGAAAATCCAGGGTAGCCCCAGCTGCTGTAGTACCAATCATCACAGCTATTTTTGCACCCCCAACAGAGGCACTACCTGGGGCTGCTGCCCTCATTGCCCCCCCATAAGCTGACTAAACCTGGCTTTCAATGTTATGTCTGTTTTCTTTTAAGTGATCTATTTATGTTCTGCAAAGGCACTTTATGACTAAATGAAAATAGAATATCCTGTTGATTCCTAGTTAGCTCTTTTTCTAGCTCTCGTTTATTACTCAGCCACTTCAAGATGGAAAGATTCACCTAGACACATCGTTAAACTAAACTTGTCTCAAATAAATTCTACTACATTTAAAATAAGCCCCAATCCCTCCAGAGATAAAAATGTATTATAAATAACTGAACTTTCTAAAATAAAAGTAGGAGTTAACTGAATAAGCAGCTTTTTTTACCTTCTACTGAAACATCAGGAAGTGGCTACTGTTATTATGAAGAAAGCCAGAATGAAAAGACCATTGGATTGATGGCTGTGGTCTATACTTACAACAGGTATCTCATGTATTATTTGTTTAGAAGAATTGCATTGTCTTCATGTTATTAGGGATTTGGGACATAAAGGATGAAGTACCCTGCTGCATTTTTTTTTATATGCACAATTTTGTGTAACCTGCTCATTTAATTCACTATACTCTGGACGTGGTTTCAATAGACCCAGAAGCCTGACATTATGTTTTGAGCTGGCCTTTCCATCCAATTTTGTTATAAAGTCTTTTACTTTAGTATATTTATCAGTTGTAAAACTGCCATTTAACATAGATCAAATAAGAAAACTGTCACTACAGTAATTACAATACATAATTTAAAATTTAAAAAAAGCTCTCTGAACAGAAAACATGGCTCTTTGTCAGTCTATACAGTACCTATCATGCAAGCAATAAGTAATAATAAAAGTGGTTATAAAGTAAAGTTTGACATTCCTTCCACAACTTGCCCTTAATGTGTCTAGCTACCTGGTGACAGGACTCAGAGTACTCCCATAAATAGTGTGCTTGCTAGTATGTAATATAAGATTATAAAATGCTTGGAGACTTTCACAATATTCAGACACAACACTTCCGTTTTCCAGTGCAGCTTAGAAACTCAGTGTTACTTTAAGTGTACTTCTTTTTTTTCCTTTGTATTAGATGGATTAATATTGTCCTGTCTTCAGTAATAGAGCTATGGAGAAGTGCTGCAGCATTTCAGACAAGACAATTAATCTTGGTGACCTATCAGTTGAGTTCCTTTTTTTTTTTTTTTAATGTACCCCAGGTGAACTTGTTTGTTTCATAGCCTTGTGGTCTTATCACACTGTGATTCAGAATTAAGAGTACGTACTTGGGAATATCACTGTAAAAGCTACAGTAGATATACAGAAAATATATAGCTTACAAGCTGCCTTGCACTAGTCAAGCAATTAAATATTTTTTTGTAGAGAAATAACAGAACAGGAACCAATAACAATGAAATGATTACAAATGATTTTGGTAGTGTTGAAGTGATGTTGACCTCAGGAAGGGTACTCTGATACCCGAAAGCTTGTCTTTGTCTATTCCAAGTATGCGATTTGCCCAATAAAAGATATTGTCCACAAGCTTTCTTGCCTATTACAAATGATTTCACCTTTTAAAGATATTTCTGTCTAGCTGAAGAAATGGGAAGAATTTAAAATAATTAATGATTCGAGTTCCTAATTTCAGGAGCTTTCAATGTCTTCCTCCTCAGACCAGCATCCATGCTCCTCTGTGTTTATACAGCAGCGCAGTGCACAGGAACTCTGATACTTCTTCAGCAGTATGAAAATAAAAGGAAGCCTGGCTATGTCTACCCCATGAACCTTGTGTATAAAGCACCACCTTGTTGTTCTGTTCAAGGAGTACACCAAAGCAAATTGTGATTAAGAGTCATAACGTGCCTTCTGCTGCTCTTACCTGTTTTGGGAGAGCTATACCTTACATAAGATCATGATTTGCCATAAAATGTATCCCTCAATATGTCTCCAGGAACTTAGGGAATTGGCTCTAGACCTCTGTCTCCCTGTCTGTTACCACTCATTTTAACTGGCATATACAGGAGCACGTGTAGCAGCTTTATGGAAACTCTTTTTTATGCAATTTCCTGAAGTGTAGGTAGTCAGGACAGGGATTTAGGCAGAACCTAACAATTCCCCTGCCCAGCAATATAGAACAGATCATGGTCTAGCCCATAAGAACATAAGAAGTACCATACTGGTCAGACCAATGGTCCATTTAACCCACTATCCTATCTCCAATGGGGGCAGAAGTGGATGCTTTAGAGGGAGAGCACCCAACCATATATATCTAGAGTGATCTATCCCTTATGCTATACCTTCCATCCATGGCATCCATCATTCTTGGTTTAGAGATGCCAGAGGAAACATATCCAACCATTTTGTTCTGTAATGTGACTGAACAGTAGGAGGAACCAGGGGCTGTCTGCAGAGCTGTGGTGTCTGTTAATTTGGACTACAACTCCCAGAAAACTTCAGGAGCTGGGGCGTGGGGCAAGGGAAAAATAGAGGAAGCTTGTGGCTGGAGTATGAGGAAGAGAGAGGAGAGTGTACATGGTCAGCCCTGCACAGAGCAGAGGAGCTGGAGATCACGGTGGCTCGGTCAGCCAGGGCTGTGGACTGAAGGAGCTGGGCTCAGACTTGGGCGGCATCTTCAGGCTGCTGTTTGAGGACTCTAGGGACTAAAGTCTTGTTTGGGGACACCTCTGGTGGCTTGTGGGGTGCTGGGTTTTGGATTTAAGATGAGCGTATGTTATGACGGTGCTGACGTGTCTGTACCTTTTATCTGCTTGCCTCCCTTCAGCCTGTTGGCTTGTGACCCTAACAGCTATGATTTTCTGTACGAAAGTGAGAACTCCCCCTTGCTTCTTGTCCCAGTTTCTGGGGCTGCAGGGCTGGCACAGTTCAACAGTCATTAGCGGATCTATTATCCATGAACTTATCCTGTCCCTTTTTTAACTTGGCTATGCTATCTGCCTCTACCACCTCCTGTGCCAATGAATTCCACAAGTTAACTATGCACTACATTAAAAAGTACTTTCTCTTGTTAGTTTTAAACCTGCCACCTAATAATTTCAGTAGGTGTTCCCCATTCACTTAGTCCATACCCCTTCATTATGTTGTAGACCTCTATTCCCTTTTCAGATGTGGGGACCAGAACGGCACACAGTATTCACAGTATTGACTGCACATTGAGCTGATGTTTTTAGAGAACTATCTACAATGCCTTTCCTGAGTTGAACAGCTAGTTCAGAATGCAGCATTGAGGCTGTTTTTCTCAGTGTGCATTCTCTTCACTCATCAACCTCAAAGTTCATGTGCCATTTTTTTTTTCTTTGCCCACTCACTCAGCTTGGTGAGATCTTTCTGCAGCTCCTCTCCATCAGCTTGAACCTTGACCACCCAAAATAATTTGGTATCATCATGAAAGAATTGGATATACATTTCACTAAGATATAGAAGTGTATTTATAATTTCCCCCTAAATCTATACATGAAATATTAGAGATATGTGGAAAAAACATTGCTACTGTGAATGGCAAGAGTCTAATACTGTATTTAATTGCACCCAATCCCTTCCTACATGTTTGTTGATTACAGATTAATTTTGGTTTCCCTATGCAATAAAACCTGACCTTTCCCTTCTCATTGAGTGTCACCATATGTTTATTTCCATGGAAATGTAATGAGTGTTAAAATAAAAAGAACACATTGCACAATTGGAGCATATTTCTATTTTTTTTTCATCTCCATGTAAACGACCTATGAATGATGCAGGTCAGGAGGAATCTTTTAATGCTGTAGTATCCTGCTGACAGATTATGGACATACTGCACAAGAATATGAGAAAAGAAAATGAGAAAACAATGAATTCTGTTAGTGGCTTAGCCATTGATTTGGATTTTTTCATACATATAGTAGATGCCATTAGGCACTGAAACATACTATTAACCACTGCAGTTTGCTTTCACACAATGGAAATGGTATGAGCTACTTACAAGAGGTGAAAGTTTGCCATAAAGTTCTTGCATCTCTTAATCGAATGACTTAAAATATTCAGGGTAATCTTTAAAATGCAATGAACTTTGGCACTGAATTAGAAATTTGAGAGATTTTATTTCTTTCAAACACCAGTCCCAGCTGGAAGATCAGACTTTTAGAAATACTTTCAAAACAATTTCATCATTATTACTATAATCAGTGCACAAGTGGGAAATTCTTTACAGAATGCCTTTTGTTGCTATGGGACATTGTGGCAGCAGTACTGCTCACAAATTGATATTATCAATCACAATTTAGTTATTACAGGCTTGCCATATATTGCTGGCCTGCAAATAGTTGCTACTGTACTATTACAAAAAAAAAAAATTGTAAAGATGCTCATTGCAGCAGAGTTACACAACCCTGCCATCTGGACTATTGTAGAAATGTCCTGAATATTTAGCATTTTCTGCACTATCTGATAAATGAACGAAGATGTATTACTTTCCATAGATGCCTTTTACTAATCTAATTTCTAAAACACTGAACCCTATCTAGCAAAAAGTTAAGCATGTGATTGTGACAAGGCACAGCTTGTGCTTGTCACTCAGAAGGGTGTGGGCAAGCAGCACAGCAGCCTACAGGTGGCTGCAGTCCCAATCAGGAGCCACACAGCCAGCGGGAGGATCTGATTGGGAAGAGGGAACAGCTGTGAGTGATAAAAACAGGCCCTGAGCAGTAGAGCTAGCAGTTTGTTGCAAGAAGCTGGAGGGGGAACATTGCCTAGCTGAAGATGCTGCTCATATAACATCTTGGAGGTATAGGGCAGGAACTGTAGAGATGGTGGTGGTTCCTGATCCTGGGGCATAATGTAAAGCTGTACTCTGCTAGGGTTGGATGATGCAGTGGGGCTGCTTCTGGTGGGGCAGCTTCCAGGAAATGCCACACCTGTGCCTCCCCAGTGAAGGGTGAGTACGGGGTGCCAGAAAGCCTAAGCCCCTGCTGCCTTGCAGGTTACTGCATGCAGGGGAAAGGCTAGGGTAGCGCACCCCAAAAATAAAGCACAGGGCCCAGGATATTGGAGTGAGGCCTGAGGCGGGGTCCAGGTTAGAGAAGGGGGCCTGAGATGGGGCCCAGATCCACAGTGAGACCTGAGGCCAAAAGCTGCTCTAATTAAAGAGCCCATAGTGTTCACTTGTATTCCTTGCTGTGTGCTTCAAAATGGGGGCAGGGGCACTCTAATCTAACTAAAGCTCATTTTGAAGTGGGGGATGCTGAACAGATGTGACAGAGGCTGCTGGAGCACACTGCTTAACATGCCCCAGCAGACTCAATTAGTTAACATGTGTTGCAGCAGACATTTGGCATGTGTGTACGTGCCTGCCAAAGCTGGGTACAAATGTTACACTTAATGCACTTTAAGCGCACACAGTGCTTTACAGCAGTAACAGATCAGGCATTTAAGATGCATACAGCACTTTAAAAATGGCAGGTCCTGCTGTAAATTAACCCAGGACGTGTACTAACCTAAAGCACTTTCTGTTAGGACTCTTTATCAAGCATTAAGGCTTAACTTAGCAGCCACAATCCCAGGCAATACACAATCCCAGGCAATATTGCACAGGGCTGCTCCAGCCTTAGGCAGAGCTCCTTTGCTCTGCCCAAGTGCCCGGCTGCCCTTCCCCTTCAGGTGTCAGTGACCTGAGTCGGTGACAGCCTCTGATCCCAGCCCC
Source organism: Gavialis gangeticus (assembly GCF_001723915.1). Lineage (NCBI taxonomy): Eukaryota > Metazoa > Chordata > Crocodylia > Gavialidae > Gavialis > Gavialis gangeticus. The sequence continues at coordinate 12,687,559 of NW_017728995.1, forward strand.
ATGCACAGCCTGGTCAGGGAGTAGGGAAAGGAGGGTTGCTGTCTCTGCAGCTGCCCTGGTCCCAAGCTTCACCACAGCCCAGCAAGGAGGTTCCTTCAGGGGAGTCTGGGGTGTTTCTACCAGCAATTGCTGCCAGAGTGGCCCCTCTTCCCAGCTCTACCCCTGCCAGACGGTGACTGTCAGCAGCAGAGGGGAGAATAGGGGAAAGGAGCCCCCCACCATGAGGACCCCTTCACAGCTTGGGGCTTGGGGGGGCTGGGCCAGGTCTGCACAGCAAGGGCGGGGGCTGTTCTCTGGCTGGGGTACTCTGCTGTGGGGTTGCAGGGGGGACACGGGACACTCAAGTGACCTGGCAGCTGCAGAGCTGGGCTGCTTCAGGTTTTTGCTGTACTGGGACCTGTGGCTGCAGGGTCAGTTCCCAGCACAGCAAAATTCCCTAATTTTCATTCAAAGGGTAACATTTAGAGCCTGAATCTCAACATCAGTTGCAGCCTTTTGTGCTTTCTGAGTGTCAGAAAGGGAACAAAATCCAGTCACACATGTTCAGCAAAGAATTCCTGTCTCTTCAATACTCAATACCTCTCCCCTCAGCATAACATCGCATTTAAGCATATGCTTACAATTCAACATTTGCTTAAGTGACCTTTGAATACAGCTGCCTTCCTGAATTTTGTTTGGTATGTACACATTGAATCTGTCATTCGCTTTAAACCTCTGTACAGCTATGCTTTGGATTTTCAGCTTAGAACAGTAATAGCCATAGCTCAAGTTACTTCCTAGACCTCATGCTTCAAGAGATGTTTATGTCCTTTGATTAAAAGAGGTTTTTAGTATTTAAAAATAGTGAAAGATGTAAAATCCAACTGTCATTCTGAAAAGTCAAATACAGGAGACGCATTGCTCATTAGTAGAAGGATTCATGCTTTTTCTCTAGAATATGAAGGTCAGACTTCTTCATTCCCTTTACAAGTTGTCAAGAGGCGGCAGCTAGCATCACGGGGTTGAAACGCTGAAACACTGGTTGTCCTCAATCCAGTTAAATTGTCAGAAAATTAAAGGTCTGAAACCCCTTGTTGTACTGAAGAGTCAGAGTAGTGATCCAATAGATAGTGATATGGGCTGTCTGATGTTACAGATTAAACATTAATATTTTTTAAAAGAGCACTGCATCCTGCTGTTACAGAAACAATATTAGTGGTTAATGGTGATAGGGACCTCATTTGCATGACTTTAATTTAAATACAAAGTTAACAATTCCATTTCCCACTCCCCAAACAGAAACACACTTCAGTTCCAGAATACTGGGACAGAAACCCCAGTGCATACGTGGATGTAGTTCCTCTATAGCCAATTACTTGCACTATTAGGAAATTCTAGGAAAACACTAGTGTGAATACTTTGCCAGTTCTGGGCAATGCTGGTTCTGAATAAAATGTCTCCTCCATTTTTCTCTACTCTACTTGTTTTGGTTTGCAGCTGGAAAATCAAAATACACACAGACCTAGAGAAAAATCCTTCAGTACCACCAGAAAAGAGAGAATGCTTCATTAAGTATGCACTGCATATCCCTTGCCATCTTTTAGGTAGATAAAGAGGGATAAACCAATTTGCAGGAAATGACCCTTCTCTGCATTATCTTGTTATGTGAAGTTCCATGTATTTGCAAAAATGTGACTGAATTGTTGAGTCCGGACTATATTAGAAATCAATTCACAAGCCTATCCTTACACCTGTCATGAAACTGGATCTCTAGGATCTCAAGTTTAAATATTTATTTACTATACCCAATCAATGAATGACTACTTTTCAGCAGAGACTGGTCTCGGGCACAACACCAAATTCTATTTACTAGGGGTCCTTGTCAGTGAAATAAAACATATCTTAAGTCTGGCAATGGTACACACAGGCTTCCCTTTTAAGGGTATATTTCATATAATTGGAATCTGCTTATTTTATTCAGTCAAACATTTCATCGTGAGGTAACAGATTTAACTCTCCAATCTTTGAAACACTATTTGAAGAAAAGACTGATGGAGCTGGAGCCCTGTCAGTGCCAGAAAACTCCAGTTCTTTAGTCCTGTTCCTTCAGTCCTGCTTCTGTGCTCCCTGCCACGAAATTGTCCAGAAGCAACCCAAACCGATAACTAGAGGCTTGTAGATTTGCCGTGGTGTGAAATAGATGCGTGTAGGCATTTTTCCTCCATTTCTCTTTTGGAGTAAGTTAAGGAATTTACAAAGACAAATACTAAGAAGTTCAGGGTGGAAAGGTGACTTAAATACGCACGCGCGCGTGCACACACACACACACTTAAGCAGTTTAAAACAAATATCTGATCAGGTATTTATTAAAATGTGACTATGACACTTAAAGCATTTAGATTAATAACAAATTTCCACATCTAACTTCTTAATCTGTTGTTGTATTGAAAGACCTTAGTGCATACAGAACTTTAACATTTGATCTTATAGATTGGCAGAAAACACCACAGTAACAAATACAGCTATCTGTCGGCTACATATTCTTTATGTGAACCTATCTGCATACTGCTAGAAACACTGATTCACCACCCCGTGAAACCATTCGATTCAACAGTACCACTTAACATTTATATGAGGATAAGTTCTGTCACCTTTACTACCATTGAGTGACACTTTATTATACAAGAAGCTCTGTAGGAATCATAGTAAGTTACTCCACAGAAGAGTAACACATCTTGCTCAGAGTATTTTTCACCTATGAGCTGCTTTTCAAAGGATGCAGTGGCACTGCATATGTCAGAAGGGAAGGTAACAGATGCTCTAAACAGTAGCCTGTGCTCCCTCTTGTAAGAGGAAAATCATTGACAGAAAAATGTATTCCCAGAAAGAGTCTTGTGAGAGTAGGAAATAGAAAAGAAACTAAGGGGAAGCTGAGGAATTACTTCAATATTCATCCTTTAATCTTTTGTTACATATTATTTTATAAAGATTTGTATAAAAAGTAAACATAAAAATGAGACAAGAATAAATTCACTGTGAAACCAAGAGGATACTAAATATATTGACACAATATCAAATGGGCTCATTTTTGATGCAGACAAATTACTAGGCTTAGAGCTAATCCTTGATTAAGAAATTTCTGACTCCGGAGGCTGTGTTGAGCAGCCATTAGAAAATAGTCTCATATTTGTGATTTTTTTTCTTTCCTCTTCCACATTTTCTGTCACTAATATAAAGGCCTGATGACAGGGTACTTCTCTATTTTAGGACTTTATATTGCAGTCCATTACCATTGAATCTATATAAATTAAATCTCTTATTCCGGAGGCCAGATCTGTCGGCCTACACGCAATTCATAGTGATATAACGATGAAGGACTGTTCAGTGAATGCTCCGCTCAATATTCAACATTGCAATGATGAATAAAACATAAAGTGAAGATGATGATGATTATGACAAAATTAAAAAAAAAATTAAAAACAAATTGATCTTCTCAGTGACACGCAGGTTCACTAGTTTGAATATAAGTGCCTTACTGGGTCATACACAGGTCCCCGTAGCCCAATAGCCTGTGGCAGATGTGGATGCTATGGGTAGGAATATATATGCAGGGTGCCTCTTTCCTTATAGCTTCTGGGGTGATGTAGTCATGATGGTCTAGGAAATATGTGAGAAACAAGGGTTTTTTGTGATGTCTTTTATTGAAGCATATATGTATATAGTTGCAAAGAGATTTTAAATAAGCATTTGACTACAAAGTACCCTTTCTCAGATCTGGAGGGAGGTGGGTTTGACCTAAACTACATACTGAATAACCATCCCAAGGCCTCAGAAGCCCTAATTTGTAAGTCACTATAATGCACATACTTTTCATATAACACAGATTAGCTAGTGAATTTTTCGGTGTCACTGACTCCTCTTTGAGAAACAGTAAGGTCTGTATAGGATAGAGTGCAGGCTTTAGGGGGAGGGGTTTTGTGGGGGGGTTGCTCGGGTTTTTTTTTCAGGGGGTTGCTCTTTTCAGAAGAAATGAGCAATAGGAGAAAAAGATATTTTTGTAGTCATTCTGCTTAAGGGGAAAAAAAGATCCCAGTCCTGAAAGTACCTGAGTGTGATTAAACTCTACTGAAAGTCATTTAAGATGATATGGGGCAAATACACTCAGAGCAGTAGGATTCAGATTTTTGTGTTTACCTGAGTGAATTTGAAAAGATATATACTTTGTCTTCAATTGACTTTTAAAAGGAGGTAGTTAATTTTACCAAAAGGAGGTTCCAGTTATTGTTATGGATAACTAAATTCCAGCCCATTTCCATTTTTTTTCCACAGACACACACATTAAAGTTTCATTATTATTGAAAATAATTCTCACTCCTGTACTGAGAAGAAAGATATAGGGGATTGTGCTTCTCCTAGCGTAAGGTCATAGGACCATTGCAAAGTAGGGCTGTAAGAGACCAAACAGGGTCATCTACTCCATCCCCTTGTTCAAGGCAGGTCAACAAGCCAATTGTCTGTCTAACCTACTCTTGAAAACTTCAAGGGATGGAAATTCCACAACTTTTCTAGGTAGCCTGTTCAATGCTTTACCACCCTCACAGTCAGAAAGTTCCTTCTAATCTCCAATCTAATTTCCCCTTATGCAGCTTGAGGCCATTGCTTCAAGTCCTACCCCCTATGGCCAAAGGGAAAAGCCCATGGTTGGCCTCTCTGCAATCACTCTTCAGGTATTTGAAGACTGTTATTAAATCCTTCCTCAGTCCTCTCTTCTTCAGTTAAATAATCCTAGTTTGTTCAGCCTTTCTCATAAATTTTGCTTCCAAAACCCCTAATCATTTTTGTAACTCTGTGCTGGGCTGTTTCTGAAATATGCATATCCTTCTTGAAGTATGGGGCCCAAAACTGGACACAGTCTCAGGCCTTACTAGTGCTGAATGCAGCAGACTAATCACTTCCCTTGATTTAGAAGTGATGCTTCTGTTAATACAACCCAGGATGCTTGTGGCTTTTTTTGGCAACAAGAGCACACTGTTGGCTCATATACAGCTTATGTTCTCCTGTAACCCCGGGTACTTCTCTGCAGTACTGAAGTCTAGCCAGTCAATCCCCATTCAGTATTTGTGCATGCCGTTGTTACATCCCAAGTGCAGGACTTCACACTTGCCCTTGATGGACCTCATCTGACTAATCATAGAACATTTCTCCAGTCTATTTAGGTCATTTTGGGTTCTAGCCCTACTCCACAGGGTGTCTGCAACTCCAGCTAAATTGCACTTGATCCCACCATCCCAAACATTAATGAAGATATTAAACAATACCAGACCCAGGGCAAACCCCTGGGGAGCCCCACTTGATACCTCCTCTGAACTAGAAATTGAGCTATTTATGACTAATCATTGAGCACGATGATCTAACCAGTGATGTATCCACCTTATAGTACTTTTGTCTAGTTTGCATTTCCTTAGCTTGTTAATGGGAATGTTGTGAGAGATGGTGTCAAAAGCCTTGATAACTCAAGGTAAATCACATCCACTGCTTTTCCTCCCATCTACAGAGCCTGCCACTTTATAGAAAATCAGATTGGTCAGGCATGTCTCACTATTGGTGAATCCATGCTGGCTGGTCCTGATCACCTTGTTCTCCTCCAAGTACTTCACAATAGATTCCTTGAGACATGTTTGCAGGTCTTTGATGGAGCCCTGACTACAGTAACAAATATAGGCATGAACAAATTGTGCAGCATAAACAGAGGCACAGTGGTCTTGAAAGAAGGAAAGGGTGCACAATTGCTTCCAGAGCTACGGACAGATGCAGAGGGGATGTAGGGGCATGGTCACACCACACTTTTGGACTACACTGTGGGAGCAGCAGCAGGGACTTTTTATGTCCCCAAACCAGATAAGAAACCTGATTCCCTATTCTCCTCTCCCTCAGCACCCTCTCCCTTTTCCTTCATCCTCACCAGTACATTCTAGCCCTTCCCATTCACCCTTTCCCATGTCAACTGCTGCAACTGTGCCTGGCTGATAGGCTGTAGGAGGAAGTTCAAGGACTTCTCCCTCCCCACTGTAGCCTTGTAGCAGTGAGTGGGTTTCTCATCATTGTCCAGCCCCTTTGGGTGTTCCCTGCCAGCTTGGGACCAAATGTAGGGTGGTCAAACCCACCCATTGCTACTACTAGTGCTGTCTGCTGGCTGAAGTGGCTCAGGAGCCCTCCTTAGCCCCCTTCCCTGTTGCCTACCCTCCTCCCACCCATGAAATGAATTGGGAGAGTTGTGGTTTAAGGGGGTTATGCGTGGCTCCAGAACCACTGCAGCCAAGCTCAGCAGGGGAGAGCAGCAGCAGTGGTGACTGGTGCATTCCCCTGCCTCATGGTTTTGCAAGGCTGGTGGAGGCACAGGGGGTCATGGCACA
>NW_017728995.1:12698950-12707144 GCF_001723915.1 Gavialis gangeticus
GTTATTCGTGGCTCCAGAACCACTGCAGCCAAGCTCAGCAGGGGAGAGCAGCAGCAGTGGTGACTGGTGCATTCCCCTGCCTCATGGTTTTGCAAGGCTGGTGGAGGCACAGGGGGTCATGGCACAAGGAAGAAAGAAGGAACTCACCTGCCACCACCACTGGTGCTGCTGTTCCCAAATAGGGCAGGACTGACTTTGGAGATCCATCCTCCTCCCCGCCCCCCAGACACCTGCTCATTCAGGAACAGTAGGTAGAGGAAGGTGGAAGAGAGGGCAAATAAAAGGAAGAGGGGACATGCTGCTGAGGATGGAGGGGAAGGGAGGGGCTGCAGAGAAGGTTGGGGGGTGTGCATTGAAGGATGGCATTTTTGACCACAATTAGGCAATGTTACATGCTAAACCCCAGCAACAAATTTGTCTTCATTTAAATACTATAAGAAAAATGTAAACCAAACCTATAGTAAATCATGAAAAAAATAAGCACCAGGGAATTAGTGTGGGAAAATATATTTTTAGTTCAGATGCTTATGGACATTTCAAGAAAATGTTTCAGTAAAGAAAATAGCTAAGTGATACTTGTGCAGGCTGTAAAGAAATAGAAACAAAACATTAAGGACCTTTTTGTTAATCAAATATAATGTGTAGCTAAGGCACCCTCACAACATCTTATTCCACCAAGGGCATGATTAGAGCAATGACTAATGCATGTTTTAACTCAGGGGAAGTTTTTAAATGAAGTATTTGCTATCTAATCCATTATTTCTCTAGTCAATTTCTAGTGTCTCTCTCAAAGTTAATGCATATTCAATGCAATTATTGCCTACTCAAGATCATTTATGTAAGATCACAAATAACTAATTACCCATACTTCATTCCATGAAGACCATATAAGCTACTTCATTTGTTTAGTCATATTGAGAATATCAAGTAAATGTTCTAATTAATGATAATCGGAAGAAAAACAGTTTTGCCATATCTCAGGATTTCACTGTTTTTAGATGGTCTATACACATTTCCCTGTAAATACTGGATGGTCCATAAAAGGAAGGAACCACCTTTGTAATAAAAATTGCATTAAAATATGATTAAAAATTAATCCGGCCTCTAATTGGAAATACTCTGAAATTAATGGTAAAGCCTTCATAGCAATATATTAAAAGGTTACCAGTGCCAGTTTTTAATGAATTCATTTTCATTATTATGATAAGGACATAGAATCAAATGGTTTTAAAGATGTAAATTTTTTGTCTTCCGGGGTCTGAACATAATTTTTCTCCCTTCTTTATTCTTTGATCATTAATGTTGATTGAACAGTCTATATTTGCCTTTGCAAAAGTCTTCAAAGATTTTTTTCATCCTTTATTTTCCCTGTTAGTGGTTATTTTCCTTGACCTTTCTTCTTTTTTTCTCACTAACTCTATTTTTTCTTAATATGCAAATTTTAGATGTATTGTTCTCCAGTACTTAAGTTTTTGTTCTTCATTTATCAGGCTTTTCTGCAGTCTTTTTAAGTTCAGATGGATACACTCAGAAAGTTTATTGAAATAAATCCCTTGATTTTAATATCTTGTCTCATTAAACCAAACAAATATTAAAATAAGATAAATCATAACAGAAGGATCTCATTTCAGTTCTCTATGTATTCCAAACTATGAAGTGCAGCTAACTAGATAGTTTCCCAATTATGCAAATTATACACAGTTCAGCCTTGAAATACTGTTTTAAAAATAAACACAATGTAAAGGCAAAGACATGCTAGGGACATAATACACAGGTAAAATTGCATTTGAGATTATTAATTTGGCTATGATTACTGTAGGCTTTGTCCTCAACAATATTGAATTTTGTTGATTATTGACTTGTACTTTTAATCTCGTTTTATAATACTAACAGACATGGTGGGATCCAGGATTAAGAAAGAGGAGGCACAGCACATGCCACTAACTGCCCCTTAGGCCATGAGGGGATGAGAGTGAGATATTTCTGGAGCCTCAGGGCCAATTGGAGACATTATGAGAGGCGAAACCAGGAGGGGAACAGGGGCCAGGAAAGAAGGACCCTGGCACCCACACAGCTGATTTCCACAACCCCTGCTGGGGTAGGCCAGGAGCAGCCATGAGGCTCCCCTGTGTCTGAGGCACTTGGGGAAGTAGGTGGGCTCCTCCTTCCTGCTCCCTGCCTAGTGCCATCCAGCTTGGGGGCTCCAATTGTGGGCAGCAGCTGTGTAGGCTCAGCTGGGGACAGCAGCAGGAGTAAGCAGTTCCCTTTCCTATGCCTGCTCCCTGCCTGCCCCCATAACTTTCAGAAAGAAATCCAGAGTTACCAACAATAATTTAAAATTATTTCTATTTTAGAATAGATAAAAAAATGGATTTTTTTTGTTTGTTTTTGTTTCAGAAACTTTTGATAGATAATTAAGAAAAAAGTAATTGGAGTTTGCAAGAGAAAATGTTGACTTTCTATTGAAGAAAGATTGTTTTCAGGTATAATTTTAAGTATTTCAGCTTTCCAGTGATAATTTTAAAAAGGTCAGGGAAAGATGTATGTTGATATATTTGCTTCCTTACAACCCTGGTTTTCTGTCAATTAAAGCTTCTTTAGAAAATCTGTGGCTTGATCTCAGTTTTCTTGTGTGCTAATAGATTAAAATTTAGGATTCTCTATAAAACAGAATGATTTTGTTTTAAGTATGACTATGGTATCCCTCATTATTGGACTCTGCCTAGCGGGTCTGGAAATGCAGGCAAGCAGAGGATTTGTTTTCAAATCTCCCCATTAACATAGGTTACAGTGAAAAATAATCTTATCAGTATTGTAGTTGGTCACAGGCTCAACCCATGCAAATAAAATATAAATCTTCAGTACAATATATAAATTTGAGGTAGCATGAGACAATATGTTTTATTTATATTTATTCCTGCATAATACATAAATATTGTGCATTTGCATATATAGCAAAGATACATGTTAAAAGTAGTCATCCTCAACTATGCCTCAAATTTTAGTGAATTAGGACAATTCAAAGCACAAGCACTGAGTTATAGTGACTGGTTTTCTCTATATCCAAGATGAAAAAAAATAAACATACCCTAGTTGTGTTATCTGTAATTCAGTTATACTTGAGAAATGTTTTTAGATTTCTTGTTCTCTGAATATCTATAATCATCTGGGTCAATTATATAATATTGCCCCTTTTAGCCACAAACTTCCTGAAGTACATCCCCAAAATGCACTGTGTGGGTGTTCCCCTGTGGAATGCCCTTTGGGGCCAGGTTCCAATCTATATTATTTGTAGTGCAGTTACTAGCTCATGTTTATTTTGTGTATTCATTTTATAGGCTCTTTAAAAAACAGTTAAGCTGCGTAATGAGTAGTGCTGGAGATAAACAGCTGAGCTTAGCTAAAATATTTGGTTTTGGAGTATTAGTATGAAATAGCTAAGATATGCAGCTTTCCCATGCTATGAATCTTAAAAAGTACTTGTAAGACATGTGCATATTTCAGGTCAAGTAGATCTGTAAATTTTCTCTGGATCTACATTTCTAGATATTTAATGGTGAGTGTTATCATGCTAAATGGGATTTCACATCTTTCAGGTTATCTGTATTTATTAGTTGTTGAGTGTTGACAATCTACAAGACATATATCACTGATACTGCCCCTTGAAACTGTCAGCCTAAATCTGTAATTATGCACCGAGAACAAGGTGGGTGTATCTCTCTTGACCTCAGTGAATACCCAGTGCAAAATTAGGAGAAAAAAAAAGCCTGGAATACACAGTTTAAGAGCTCCATAGAAAAAAGCTCTAAGACAGCACTGTATATATTTTACAGTAACATAGTCATGAACTTTGCTTCACACCTCTAAAAAGAGAAGTCATCTGGAAATGTAAAAGACCAATAAACAGGAAACAAGATAATTAAAAAGATGTACCTGTCACATACCTCATGCCAGTAGCTTACACAAGGTGGGGAAGCAGCATATAAAAAATTGTTCCCATGAACTGCAAGAACCTATGCAATTCATCCATGAATGCTACATACTAGCATTTTGTCTGTTAACTAACTTTTAGGAACTGACAAGTGTTGAGACCAATTGTAACAACTTACAAGAAGCTATTAATGTAAAATTGAGCTTTTGCTGCTGTTCTATTTTTTGCTTTCTTTCTGTTCACCAGGTTATAGTATAGAGGGGGAGTGAATGTAGTTTTAGGCAGGTTGGAGTTTTATTGTAATCATGAGTGTCCAGGAAATGTAGAAGAAGCAAGGAATTTGTGTGATATTTTGAATACTAGAGGATGGGGCATGGCCTTCCCATACAGGAGTGATAAGTCGGTGCCATTGTAGGGCAGCATGGAACTTTCAGCTGAGATAGCCACAGGAAGTGAACAGGATCATGAAGCTGCTACCACGGTACTCCCTGGAGATGCGGTCCATAGGGCACAGAGTGCAGCGGCATAATTAAATATCCCTAAAGAAAGTTGTCTGGCTACAAATGCACAAGTAAATTGTACTATAGAAAAGAGTACAGCAGCAGGAATAGCTTTTTGTGCTTCATTGTTGGCTGTCCATAAGAGGCACAGTCAAGTCCATTGTGATTTCTGAGTCCTATAGAGTTGTAGGTCTAGCCTTTATTCTTCTAGAACAAGGGCCCTTAACCTATGTCCTCAGGCCAGTTTTGGCCTGTGAATAGATTAAATCTTGCCTGAGAAGGTCTGATCCAACCTGGAAGGCCCAGGAAATTGGTGGCATGGAGCTGTTACACCTTGCTCTTGTTCCCTCTGCAGCACCCTCCTCTGTAGAGCATCCCCCTCCTCCCCCATTGCTCTCTCATGCCTGTGCTTACCTTTACTGCAGAGAGGGCAGGTTTCTGCAGTGAAAGTTAGTAAAAGTGGCTTCAGCAACCTGGGGGTCAGAGATTTTTAGCCTATGGCAGGGGGCCAAGTCACAAGCTCCAACCTGCCCTGACAAAAGGTTGCCAAATCCTGTGCTAGAAGGCCAATTTCTATATTATTTAAATAATAAACTGAGCCATAAGTACATTTCTACACTGGATATTGTAAATCTAGATAAAAATAAAATTACCCCATCAGGTCTTAATTATGTGACTGTAAGGTTTACTCAAGAATATCATCATCAGCCTTGTACATTATAGAAGTATTTATTATATATTATTTAGAAATTATTACTCATTGCTATTCTCTATATTAATTCATCTATTAATATTTCTTACAGGACAGCATGAGTTTGATCAATTGGAAATACTGGTACTGCATACCAAGAATAACTTATATTTTTATGTGGAAGTAAATTGATACAGGCCAGTGCATCTTACGGACAAAGTAATTGAAATTTAAAAAATAGTTGGACGTAGAATAATCAACTTGTCGGGGAATAAAGGCCCCAAGGTCATGGTGGGCCAAGCGGTGGCTTGGATACGAAACAGGCAGGATTAGCAGTGAGGAGTTCTGAGTGGTACGAGACTCGTATGGTTTTAAAACAAGATGATTTATTACTTACGCTTAGTAGTGTAGGTTGAGATACTTGCTTTAGTTACAGTTGTAAAACAAATGAACAACGAAGGGGTCTGTTGGCCCACGGGGTTCCCGAGTAAGCCCTAGCGTTCTACCCCGAAGGATAGGTGCGGCTGCCCACTCGTTAGTCCCAGGGCTGGTCAACAGCTCATTAAATGGGAGACGAATAAACGAAAACTGTAACACGGTGAACGAAGTACACGACATGATGCCAGTCCAAAGTGGACAACTGGATGGTCAAAGAACAATGCCGAAATTGATGTGGAGATGATGAGGTAAGTTCGTAGTTGAGATAGGTTGGGATGATCCAAATCGTAGCCGAGGTCAATGCCAAAACAGTTCAATAACCGGAAGATCAATACGGAAAAGAAACGGAATCGAAAAATTAATACGCTGTGCGGAGTTATGAGGAGAAGACCCAGGGCCTGAGACCCAATCTCTTCCTGTCTCACTGTCCCTGCTAATAGCAGCCTCTGTTTACAAGTTGAGCAGGTCTCTCTCTCTCGATCACTCACACACCAAAATGCTCACCACTAAAGCCCACCCCCTACTAATGCCCACCCCCTTGGTGGGGGCTCGCAGGTCTTTTATAGGAATTTTGTAGCCAATCAAATTGCTTTCTACAAAGAAATGTCTACTTCAATTATGTCATGCTACAGATAGATTAAGCATGCGTCTGATTTCTTTCTGTGTGGTGACTGAGCATGCGCATGGTGAAAAGTAGGTCAGACTTGATTGACAGGCTCATAGGTCACTCAGGGGGCACATGCTAGGCATGTGGTGGAATTTTCCATAAGCCTGTCTCTGCTGCGGATGTTCATAACTTAACTCTTGTGTTACCAGCACTTAACCAAAATTTTTTCTTGGACACAACTGTGGGCATGTCTACACAAAGCACTTTACTGCACAGGAAATTAATTTGCAGCACAATAAAGCATCACTGTCTCCATGTGGATGGCAGTTAGCATGCAATAGACTAATTTACTGTGCTGCCAGATACTCCTGTCAGATAGAAGCAGTATTCAGCAGTTCAGTAAATTACATGTAGATGGTGATGTCAGGATTAGTTTACTCTGGGCTCAAATGTAGCCTGATGCAGTCACATTAAACACACATGTAGACATGCCCTGTATGTAACAAAAAGAAACAAAATAAAGCAAGCTGTGCCTTGTAAAAATATTGATCATTTGCCCTTAAAATCCTGTTTTAGAGAACTTGAAATCTTTCTTACAAGAAAGAAGAAACTGTGAGACTACATTTAAAATGAAATAAAGATCCTAAAAGGATTTTAATGGAGAGATCCAGCCCATAAGCTGTATGTACCCCTGCTTTAGAGGGAGAACAATGAAGAGGGTATATCTAGAGTGATCTATCCTTTGTGTATTACCCTTCTGGCATCCACCATCATTAGTTTAGAGATTCCAGAGAATACATCTCTGATTGTTCTATTTAGTAGCTATCAATATATGTATCATCCATTAATTTGTCTAGTCCTTTTTTGAACTTGGATGTATCTGCCTGTACAACCACCTGTGGCAATGAGTTGTACTAAAATATTGTTATTCAAGGGTATAATTTTTACACATGGTTGAATTTTTTCTTACTTAATTGGGTGGGGTATATCTGCTGAAGAAGTCATAGTGGGGCTGGAAAATATGAAACATGAAGGGACACTCAATAGAAAATATACTGGGTGCTGCGTCCCATTTGTATAATAGTTGTTGTATAACAGGGTGCAAAACAGAACAAGAGAGGATATTTCCTGGTCAGGTTTGTCCTGGAGGGACATCTAAGTGAGGTGGCAATATCACCATATCTTATCCAGATCTCAAAATGGAACATCATATCTTATCCATATGTTATCCAGATCTCAAAATACCAGGTCCAGATATACATATTAGGGCTGTGTGAAGCTTTACCGGCTGTTTTGTTTCGACTCATTTTGAGCTCAAAACAGCAAAATTGAAATGAAATGAAGGGCTGTGAAATGGCCTCAAAACAAAATGAGGTCAGTCGAAATGTTTCAAATGTTGAAGCATCCAGCCAGGTGGTGGGAGACAGAAGACAGCCAGGGCTGCACTACCAGTGGCTCTGCATCCCCATGTGGCTCAGTGGGGAGCACAGCCATGGCACTCCCTGCCTCCTACTGACAAGCTGCACTCCAATTGGCTCTGCCAACCCCATAGACCTCAGCCTGGTGGCAGAAGGTGGGCAGAGCCAGTGCCTCCCATCACTGGACTGAGTTCCATGGGGCTGTGAGCCACTGGGAGCTGAGCCTGGTGGTGGGAGGTGTTCCCCCCACTGGGCTCAGTTCCCCAGGGCCTCTGGGAACTGAGCCCAGCTGGGGAAAGCAGCTCCTGCCACTGAGCTCAGTTCCCAGTGGCTCGCAGTGCTGGGGAACTGAGCCAGCTGGGGGAAGTGCCTCTTCCAGCCAGGCTGAATTCCCAGCCCCTTGCAGACATGGGGAACTGAGCCCAGCTGGGAGAAGCACCTCCTCCAGCTGGGCTGAGTTCCCAGCCCCTCTCAGTGGTGGGGAACTCAGCCCAGCTGGGGGAAGCGCCTCCTCCAGCCAGGCTGAGTTTCCCACCACTGCAAGGGGCTGGGAACTCAGCCTGGCTAGGGGAGGCACATTCTCCAGCACTGTGAGCCACTGGGAACTGA
>NW_017728995.1:12712144-12719798 GCF_001723915.1 Gavialis gangeticus
GGTGATGTCAGGATTAGTTTACTCTGGGCTCAAATGTAGCCTGATGCAGTCACATTAAACACACATGTAGACATGCCCTGTATGTAACAAAAAGAAACAAAATAAAGCAAGCTGTGCCTTGTAAAAATATTGATCATTTGCCCTTAAAATCCTGTTTTAGAGAACTTGAAATCTTTCTTACAAGAAAGAAGAAACTGTGAGACTACATTTAAAATGAAATAAAGATCCTAAAAGGATTTTAATGGAGAGATCCAGCCCATAAGCTGTATGTACCCCTGCTTTAGAGGGAGAACAATGAAGAGGGTATATCTAGAGTGATCTATCCTTTGTGTATTACCCTTCTGGCATCCACCATCATTAGTTTAGAGATTCCAGAGAATACATCTCTGATTGTTCTATTTAGTAGCTATCAATATATGTATCATCCATTAATTTGTCTAGTCCTTTTTTGAACTTGGATGTATCTGCCTGTACAACCACCTGTGGCAATGAGTTGTACTAAAATATTGTTATTCAAGGGTATAATTTTTACACATGGTTGAATTTTTTCTTACTTAATTGGGTGGGGTATATCTGCTGAAGAAGTCATAGTGGGGCTGGAAAATATGAAACATGAAGGGACACTCAATAGAAAATATACTGGGTGCTGCGTCCCATTTGTATAATAGTTGTTGTATAACAGGGTGCAAAACAGAACAAGAGAGGATATTTCCTGGTCAGGTTTGTCCTGGAGGGACATCTAAGTGAGGTGGCAATATCACCATATCTTATCCAGATCTCAAAATGGAACATCATATCTTATCCATATGTTATCCAGATCTCAAAATACCAGGTCCAGATATACATATTAGGGCTGTGTGAAGCTTTACCGGCTGTTTTGTTTCGACTCATTTTGAGCTCAAAACAGCAAAATTGAAATGAAATGAAGGGCTGTGAAATGGCCTCAAAACAAAATGAGGTCAGTCGAAATGTTTCAAATGTTGAAGCATCCAGCCAGGTGGTGGGAGACAGAAGACAGCCAGGGCTGCACTACCAGTGGCTCTGCATCCCCATGTGGCTCAGTGGGGAGCACAGCCATGGCACTCCCTGCCTCCTACTGACAAGCTGCACTCCAATTGGCTCTGCCAACCCCATAGACCTCAGCCTGGTGGCAGAAGGTGGGCAGAGCCAGTGCCTCCCATCACTGGACTGAGTTCCATGGGGCTGTGAGCCACTGGGAGCTGAGCCTGGTGGTGGGAGGTGTTCCCCCCACTGGGCTCAGTTCCCCAGGGCCTCTGGGAACTGAGCCCAGCTGGGGAAAGCAGCTCCTGCCACTGAGCTCAGTTCCCAGTGGCTCGCAGTGCTGGGGAACTGAGCCAGCTGGGGGAAGTGCCTCTTCCAGCCAGGCTGAATTCCCAGCCCCTTGCAGACATGGGGAACTGAGCCCAGCTGGGAGAAGCACCTCCTCCAGCTGGGCTGAGTTCCCAGCCCCTCTCAGTGGTGGGGAACTCAGCCCAGCTGGGGGAAGCGCCTCCTCCAGCCAGGCTGAGTTTCCCACCACTGCAAGGGGCTGGGAACTCAGCCTGGCTAGGGGAGGCACATTCTCCAGCACTGTGAGCCACTGGGAACTGAACCTGGCAGTGGGAGGTGCTTCCCCCAGCCGGGCTGAGTTCCCCAGCAGTGGGAACTGAGTCTGGTGGCGGAAGGTGCTTCCCCCAGCCAGGCTGAGTTCCCCAGCAGTGGGTCCCAGGCAGCAGCAGTGACCTGTGATCTGACAGGCAGATGGGGGCCTGTCAGCACCCCCAGAAGGGCTGCCGGGACTCTGCCAGACTCCTCCTGGGGTGCGGTCCCCCGATCTGCCTGTTGGATCACAGGATGCTGATCCTGCTCCCTGGTTCCTGCTTGTCAGCAGCCTGAGGTGCAGTTTCCTAGAAACCCCTGCACCTATTTCCTTGAAAAGTTGTCAGGCTTCATGCCCTCATAAGGGGATACCATCCCTGCAAGTTTCATCAGTATTAGGCAAGAAATGACAAAGTTATAGGCTGTTTCATGCTTCCCCATTACAGCCTATGGGCGAAATGTCAAAACAGCGAAACCGTTTAGATGGAACGGAACAGTGCTTTCAAAACAAAAAAACCCTCAAAATGAAATACTTCCATCAAAATGGAAATGAAAGTGGAATGCTACTGTTTCACACAGCCCTAATATATATGTTTTATTTTATTTTTTTATGTTGCTTGTCTTCAGAAAGAAAATGAATATACACTCACTTCTGTGTAAAACAGTATAATGGAAGCGCATAGGTAACAAACATTTCAAGAAATGTTACAAAATAAGTGGGAAGCAGAAAGCAAAATATCAGCCTTTGATAATATAAACTTTAAAATATTTACTGAAAAGTTAAATGAAAGCCTTGGCAATTCTGAAGTCATTTTTGCAGTGTTGTAAGTTCATGTTCAAAGGCTTAATTCCCTGAAGTAGTAGTTACAGCAAACTGGAAATATGTTACAATTAGGCCACCTGTATAGTGAAAGTCATTTACTGAAACAATGTTTTTTTACACTTCATTAATGTTTGGGTAGTTCGTGGCAGAGTGATCTTAATTCAGATTGTTTTGGGCAATTACCCCATGACATGGAAATACACATTTTATTTGGAATTAATGTATACTGAAATGAATTAAAAAAGAATTACAAGCAGTTGCTATATTTGGACTTCTATAACTTTGGTAATTATTTTAACTGTGAACACTTGCCCTGTTCTTCTATGAGACATGGGCACTATTATTTTCCTCCTTAGAGATTTTACTTTGCCAACAATGCCAGAAGAGGTCCCCCTATCCCCCGTAACAGCCAAAAATTTTCTTTGAATTAAAGATGTTGGGTATGCCCAGGGTTTTCTAGTGAAACTGTCCCAGCACTCTAATGGAAAACTGAAACCCCACACCTGAAACTACTTTAAGTAAAAAATTACTTTACAATATAGCTGCATACTGAAACTAGCTTTGATAATACAACTACTGTGTACTAAGGCTGTGCAAAGCTTTGGTCCCTGATTCAATTCGGTGGACATTTAGCCTGATTCAGTGGCCAAATCTCCAAATCTGAATTGAATCAGAGGACCATTTAATTTCTCTGAATCAAATCAGGTCCCTCCAAATTGATTTGGAGAAATACAGAGATTCAGACATAGAGACAGCATTAAATGTTTTTTCTACACGCCTCTAGCTAGCAGGGGCTCTTGAATGTTGTGATGTTGGGGCAGATGGAACATCACACAAGTGCAGTGTGCTCCCCAGTGCACTTGGCAACAGACCCGGAAATGAACCAGAAGCACTTTTGGTCCACTTCCAGGTCCACTGGGGAGTATGCTGGGTCCCCCCCGCTCAGTGACTGCTGCCTCCTGGGTTTGGGGTGGGGGGAACCCAGGGTCTCCTTGTGGCCAATCACCAAACCAGGGGGTGTGGGGCGGCCCCCCCATTGTACTCCCTGGTGGACTCAGAAATGGACTGGAAGTACTTCCGGTCCACTTCCAAGTTCACTGCCAAGTACATAGAGGGCCCCCCTGCACTTCTCTGGGACACTATATGTGCTCAGCATTGCAGTGATCACAAGCCATGCCTGCTACCTCAAGGTATGTAGAAAATACATTTACAGCTGTATCTATGTCTGAATTGCTGATTCTCTGAATCAGCATCAAATCATCAGATTCTGATTCGGTTGAATCGAATCAGGGACAGTGATCTGAATCAATTAATCGAATCACTGTCCCTGATTCAGGCTTAATCCAAATCTGAAACACATAGGGCTCACTTTGCACACCCCTACTGTGTATGCACAGAGGATTATAGATGTGTGGCTAGATTTAACTTAGAGCATAAAATGGCATTTCTGTTTTCCATTGCTGAGACTCCTATGGAGCCAGATGAATTTTTTCATAATGAATTCAATTGATTCTTATTATATAAATCTTTTCCCAATCAGTGGACTACCATTGAATTGTTTTTCAGACTGCTAAAAATTATAAAAGTATTTTCCGACAGTTAGCAAGTAGGAAAATACTGCAAGAAAATGGGGAACTGACATTTCTATACTGAGAGGCCCTTCAAAAATCAGTTCTATGTTTAGAATACAGCTAAATATGTTACGTTTGAATTCTCTTTTTATAGAGCAAAAATGAAAATTCTGAACTGTGGAATGTTTTTATACTTAATAGTTTTAGTAGTTCAGGGAACAGGTCAAAAATTGTTTTCAAATAACAACTATGAAGACAGCTTCTTTTCATTAAGTAGATAATTTCAAGAAAAAGAACCTAAAATTCAGTACCAGAATCCATAATTATGCTGTAGCAGTGGATGCAGTTTTTGGTAAAAAGTAGGTGCAGGAGCAGCCATGTGTTCTGCAAGAGTGGCTGAACCCGCTGCTTCCTGCTTTCCACCCCTTCCCCACCGCTAAGCTTTCCCCCCCACCTTCACCCTCCTCCACCTTTCTGTGTGGGCAGACCACAGGAGCCCCTGGGCCCTTTTTTAAGTTCTCAAAAGTAGGTGAGAATCCTGCACTCCCCTCTGTGCTCATAGGAACGTTCATACCCCTCCCACTTCCCTACCTCCCTTACCTGTTGCTGCTGCTGTTTTGACTGCTATCACAGGGGCAGAGGAAACTTTAACATCTTGTTTTATCCAGCCAGGCTGTACATTGGCTTTCCTCAGCAACAGGAACAACTACAGTGATGGTCAAGTTAGGTTCCTCCATCTTGCCTTGTCTCCTGGGAGCAGGTGTGGGAAGGAGGAACCCCCCCTCCACTCATTGTTGCTGCCCCTGTCCCCAGCTGAGTTTAGCTGGAGCAGGAAGGAGAGACTTTGAAGCTTCCCTCACTCCTAGGACTGCAGGGAAAGCAACAATGGCAGATGGGAAAAGGGGAGAAGGATGGAAGGGGACATGTCCTTGAGCATGATGGAGAAGTGGGAGGGGGAATTTGTAACTGTGTTTGGGGGTTATAAAAGTCCCCAGCAGCTCCCACAGCATAATAAAGTCTGATAGGCAGGGGAAAGGATGTAGGGGTAGCCATAGCTATGCTATTACACCTCCTGTAGATCCACCCTTGTTATTCATGTAAATATTTGGCCTGATTTTCAAAAGTACTAAGTGCTCCCAATAAAGTCAATTTCTTAGCACTATTGAATTCTGACCGTGAGTATTTATTAAGATACCTAAATTTACACTTCCTTTTTTACCTCAAAAAGATGTTACCCTTGATAAAAATACAAAAAATTGTTATAATAAGAAGCTCAGTGCTAAAGAGGTAATATTAAGAGTGTGCGAAATGGGCTGTATTCGATTTGGATTTGGCCCAAATTGAGGACAGTGATTTGCTTAATTGATTCACTGGGTTATTATTCAAGGAGGTGATCCTCCCCCTCTACGCGACACTGGTCAGGCCACAGCTGGAGTATTGTGTCCAGTTCTGTGCGCCCCATTTCAAGAGGGATGTGGACAACATGGAGAGGGTCCAGAGGAGGGCCACCCGCATGATCCGGGGACAACAGGGCAGACCCTACAGTGAGAGACTGCGGGACCTGAACCTATTCAGCCTCCACAAGAGAAGGCTGAGGGGGGACCTGGTGACCGTCTATAAACTCACTAGGGGGGACCAGAGGGGTTTGGGGGAGACGCTGTTTCCCCTAGCGCCCGCTGGCATAACAAGGAGTAATGGGCACAAGTTGATGGAGAGGAGGTATAGATTGGACATCCGCAAAAACTACTTCACAGTTAGGGCGGCTAGGAGCTGGAACCAACTTCCAAGGGAAGTGGTGCTGGCCCCTACCCTGGGGGTCTTTAAGAAGAGGCTGGATGCCTACCTGGCTGGACTCATTTGAGTCCCATTTTTTGTTTTGGGGTTTTGTTGTTCTCCCGCCCTGGCGGGGGGTCGGGCTAGAAGATCTACTAGGTCCCTTCCGACCCTAAATCTATGAAACTATGAAACTGTCCTCAACTCGATTTGGCCAAATCTGAAGATTCAATGCTGATTTGGAGAATCATTGATTCGGTTATAGACACAGCTTTAAATGTTTTTTCTACACACCTTGAGGTACCAGTCATGGTTCATGAACGCTGCAATGCTGGGGTGGATGGAGCATCCCACAGGAGTGTTGGGGAGCCCCCTGTGTGCTCAGTGGTAAACCCAGTAGTGGAGCAGAACTACTTCTGGTCCACTTCCAGGTCTATGAGAGAGCACCTGAGGTCCTCCCTGTGCCCCGCCCCCGACTCAGCAATCAGCCACAGGGGAACCCTGGTGCCACCCCCCCCAGACCCAGGAGGCACAAGTCACTGAGCCGGGGGTGTGGGGAGGGGGGGGCTGTGCCCTCTCTGCAAGACCCAGAAGTGGACTGGAAGTGCTTCTGGTCCACTTCAGGTCTGCTGCCAAGTGCACTGGGGAGCCCCCAGTGCTCCTGTGGGATGCTCCATCCACCCCAGCATTGCAGCATTCATGAGCTGCCGGGTACCTTGAAGTATGTAGAAAAAACATTTAAACCTGTGTCTGTGTCCAAATCACCAAATCTCTCCAAATCAATTTGGAGGGTTCTGATTCAATTTGGAGAGATTAAATGGTGTCTTGATTCATTTCAAATTTGGAGATTCAGCTGCCAAATCAGGCTGAATCTCTGCCAAATTAAATCAGGGACCAAAGCTTCTCACAGCCCTAGTAAATATGCATATTGCTAAACAACATACTGTAAGTTCTCCTGTATCTGCATGTCATGGGAAAAAAAATCGAGTCTGGTTATGAAAAGCACTGTTAATCAGGTTCTGTCCAACTGAAAAGGACTATCCAGCATGCTTGGTATTAGGACATGGTAGAACAGAGGCAAAAATAGTCTCACCAGTCTTCTTTTGTAGTCTGGATTTGAATACCAAACTACAGAAGGGAAAAAAATCTTTCCACCAAAGCACTGCAAATGTAGTTTTAACACTACTTATTTTAACTTTATGCACAAGGAGATAAGAAAAAGGATCATTTGTATTATTGCTGATGTTGAATTTGGCAGGAGTGGAATCTGAATTCCCTTTTTATTGCCACTTCTATATCAAAGATGTGTGTTCACCACTTCGCACAGTATGGATGTTGTGTTTTCTTATTGTATTTTATTTTTCATTCAAGCTGTAGAATGCCTTTTCATGAGCCAATTGTGCTCAGCATTCTATGGTTAATCTCAGCTATGATTTAAAATGCCTCATCCAGCTTGCAGCATTTTATTATAATCCTAATAAACATACAATGTTTGAATTTCAAATCAAGTGAACATATCTCATTTTCTGAATTAGTTTGTCCAACCTGAGTTTCTTTCAGCTTAATACTGGAAGTGAAGTAAGAAATGCAATCAAGCTATGAGTATCTGACTTCTCAGCCAGAGTCCTTATGGCCTTTCTTTCCATCTCAAAATCTTGGCTTTATTTGAACTTTGCTCTTCAAGATTCATTACAGTGAATACTGTCAGCTGCATGCCTATTGAAACTCATTTGCACAACACACAAGGAATATTTTCCATTTATATTGATTGCTGGTAGCCTGACCTATAGTTTAAACATTTGTATAACTTAATTTAAGAGTGCAGTTGAAAACTTCTGGTATATTTATTAATCTGACTTTTATCTCGTGCTTTAGCTTTGTAAACCTT
>NW_017728995.1:12724798-12729606 GCF_001723915.1 Gavialis gangeticus
CAAAGAATATTTTCCATTTATATTGATTGTTGGTAGCCTGACCTATAGTTTAAACATTTGTATAACTTAATTTAAGAGTGCAGTTGAAAACTTCTGGTATATTTATTAATCTGACTTTTATCTCGTGCTTTAGCTTTGTAAACCTTGAGTTAACTAACTGAAGATTTGGCTATACTTTGTCTTTTTAATCACTTCGAATTGTGATATAACTTGCTTTCAAACCATAGATTTATATTTTAAAATAAGACACGCATCAAATTGGAAAACTGCTAAAAATGAAGAAGTCAAACCTTCAACTAAATAGTAGGGGTGTGGAAAATGGGCCTTATTCGATTCAGATTTGGATTAAGCCCAAATCAGGGACAGTGATTTGATTGTTGATTCAGATCACTGTCCCCAATATGATTT
The DNA here is from genome assembly GCF_001723915.1 of Gavialis gangeticus. NCBI lineage: Eukaryota > Metazoa > Chordata > Crocodylia > Gavialidae > Gavialis > Gavialis gangeticus. The sequence goes on from NW_017728995.1 coordinate 12,725,207, forward strand.
GGCTGAATCCGAATCTGAAGATTTAATGCTGATTCAGAGAATCAGTGATTCAGACAGCTTTAAATGTTTTTTCTACATCCCTCCAAGTACCAGGCATGGATCATGAATGCTGCAAAACTGGGGCAGATGGAGCATCCCACAGGAGCCTGCCCCCCCTGCCCTCCCCTGCATAATTGGCAATGAACCCAGAAGTACACCGAAAGTAGTTCTGGTCCACTTCCCTGTCTGCTGGGGAGTGCACTGCAGGGGGGCTTCCCCGCACCTCCCAGCTCAGCAATCAGCCACAGGGGGACCCAGGTGCCCCCCAGATCCAGGAGGCACCAGTCACCAAGCTGGGGGGTGCAGGGGGCACCCCAGCACGCTCTCTGGTGGACCCAGAAGTGGACCGGAAGTGCTTCTGGTCCACTTCCAGATCTGGTGCCAAATGCACTTTGGGGGCCCCTGTGCTTCTGTGGGGCCCACTATGCACCTCGGCATCTCAGCGTTCACAAGTCACCTTGTACCTAGAGATATGTGGAAAAAACATTTAAAGCTGTGTCAATTTCCAAATCACCAAATCTTTCCAAATCTCCCCAGATTGATTCAGAGGGTTCTGATTTGATTCAGAGAGATTAAAGGTTCCTCAGATTCAATTTGGATTCAGAGATTCAGCCACTGAATCAGGCTGAATCTCCACCAAATCGAATCAGGGACCAAAGCTTCACACAGCCCTACTAAATAGTTATCTAATATTATATCTATGCCACTGAATCAAATCCTTACAATACTTGTTCCCATACTGTAGGGGCTTTTGTTCAAATGTTTTTAAAGTTTGCAAAAAATATGGGCACTCTAGCAATTTTATGTGCCATGTGTCCTACCAAACCATAGCATAACTTCACATTGTTGTGCTACTCCAAATTAGTCCACCTCTTTTTATTTAACTCTTTTCCAAAATCCTGATTATGTCATCAGTGAAGCAATGAATGCAGTTTACCTTTCATTAATATCACCATCATTCAGTCTCTGTCCTTCAAACCAAGTAAATAGTCTTCTTGCTGGATTATTGCTTCAATAAATATATCAAGTTCCATGTCAGTAAACATGTTTTCACAGCCATGCTGGATAATTACTATTGTCAGAATCTGTGGGAAAGGACCAGAATAATGTCCCCAACAAATAAAACAAATCAGTAGTGCTCTAATGAGGCTTATCTGAGTTCCCTGAGCTTTTACAAATCTGTTTCTTCATTCACCTTTTGAAGGCTCTCCATTCCTTCAGTCAGATATAGCCAAAGCAGGGAAATAAAATAGTCACAGGAAACCCCTATAGCCCTTCCACCCCCCAGATAAAAACACAATGTTTTTTGTTGACTTTTGAAAATACTTTAAAAATAAAACAACATGGCTGTGATATTCAAAGGGACCAAGGGAGCTATGTGCTGAAAGAGTCAAGGTCACTGACAGCTAAATCCCTTAGCTTGCTTGATAATCCAAGTGTAAGATTTACCATACCCTTTTTGAGCAGGTATATCTTCCATTTTACAGACACTTCAATTTAGATAGATATAAGTTAAATGATTTGCTCAGTGCCCCAAGGTGAATCTGTGAAAGGCAGAACATGGCCAGTAGGCATGGATTATTGCAGCCCATTCTGTAGTGTGATTTCTTTACTTGAGGAGTCAACATGATACCTGGGTGCTGCCATAAGTAACAATATGTTGGTCACTTTCAGGCTCAGGAAAAAAGCGGCAGCCCTATAAGCTGTGGCTGTCCAATGACAGCCCAAGAACTATATGCAGCCCATAAGTAATTAAATTGTGGCTCCCACTAGGCTGTCACGTGCTCCTATCACCTTGGCTGCAGCAGCAGGCAGGGATGTCCCCACCCTCTGGATTCCCCTTGCTGCCTCCCACCCCAGGGGACCTGAGGGTGAGGCAAGGATGCAAGGTTAAACCAATCTAATTTCCTTCTCTGACAAGTAGCCTCATAGTCACTTGACTAAAGTCAAGCTATTTAATGGAGACGAAGTTCTGAAGGATCTGTAACTCATCAGAAAAGGGAGGAGATGGAATACCTGAATCAACCCTCCATGCCTGTAACAGAGTTAACTTTGTTTCTTGAAATAAACTGTGCTGCACAGGTCCTGCACTAAAATAATATTATGGAGCTCAATCCTTTACAGTGCTGATTTCTCAGCCAATATATATAGTATTATAGTAATTGAATAGATATTAGTTACCTTTCCCCAAATATCTATATTGCTTCTCTTGAGTCTATATGAAGTCCCCATACCGAGTTCATCTTCATTGCCCATCTTATCATTTGTATCTTGGAATCATTCCAGTAGCTACCCTTTAACTTCAACAACAAAACCATACTTCTTGATCTTATTTCTAAACCCCTATATTACTCTGCCCAAGCTTCCTTTGTGCTGTAGGTCCTCTTTTGCTACTTCCTTGGTCAGTGGTTCCCAACCTTTTTAGACTCAAAGACCCTCTTGTCTGACTTCCCAAGTCACATCTCATAAAATGGCAGCTCTTACTTTTCACTTGTTTTTTTTTTTGATACAGAAAAATACTAGAACAATTGAGATATCCCTGGGAGACCTCTTTGGCTCAATAGGGAAGTTATGGACCTTCTAATATCAAAAACAGAAGATTATAAGAGTCAGAAATCAGAAATTATCATCAACAAGGCGTACACAGCAAAAGCCCACACATGTAGGGAATGAATTAGAAAAGCAAAGGCAGAAACTGAATTCAAATTGGCAACCAGAATCAAGGACAATAACAAGTCCTTCTTTAGATATGTGGGAAGTTGGAGCAAAAAATAAGGGAAGCATAGAGCCCTTGATGAACAAAATGGGACAGCTGATAACCAACACTCAGGAGGAAACCAAACTCTTTAATGAATACTTTGCGTTGGTGTTCCACCAGTTCAAGGGTGTTAGTCTGATCGACAGGATACAAGGATCACCCTCCCATACTTGGCTAAGATCTTGTGGGGGAACACCTAGAGAGGCTAGATATCTACAAGTCAGAAGGACCGGATGAACTACACCCAAAAGTGCTAGAAAAATTGGCCGACATCATTGATTGACCTATTGCAAAACTATATGAGCACTTGGGGGAGGTCCCAGAAGACTGGAAGAGGGCCAATGTGGTGCTTATCTTCAAGAAAGGGATAAGGAGGACTGAGGGAATTACAGGCTAATCAGTATGACCTCAATCCCTGGTAAAATTCTGGAAAAAATTATCAAATAATCTGTTATTGATAGGCCAGCAGAAGCCAGCATTCTAAAGGACAGCCAACACGGCTTCATTGCAGGGCAGTCATGCCTTATAAGCCTCACTTCCTTTTACGATCAGGTAACTCACCACCTAGATGAGGGAAATGAGGTTGTTGTCATTTACTTGAACTTCAAAAAGGCCTTTCACTTAGCCTCCCATGATGTCCTTATGGTAAAATTGAGAAAATGAAGCCTGAACTACTTTATGGTCTGGTGGCTAGGTAACTGGCTATGAGGTAGGATCCAGAGACTATTAATAGATGCAACTGAGTCAACATGGAAGAAAGTGACAAGTGGCATCCCTCAGGGTTCAGTACTCAAACCAGTGCTTTTCAACATGTTCATCAATGATTTGGATTCAGGTGTAAAAAGCGTACTGGCAAAGTTTGTGGATGACACCAAATTCTGGAGGAGTGTGGTCATGCTAGAGGATAGGTTGGGAATACAGGCTGACCAGGACAGGCTTGTGAGAGGGCAAATCATAATGTGGAGAAATGTAAAGTGCTCCATCTGGGGAGGAATAATCCACAACACACTTACAGGATAAGCAGTGCTACACTTGCCAGCACCAGAACTGAAAGAAGCCTGGGGCTTGTGCTAGACCAAAGAACGAACATGAGCCACCAATGCAAGGCCATAGCTGGCAGAGCAATTCAAACATTGGCATGCATCTACCAATGCATCTCAAGCAAGTACCTAAAGATGTCATCCTCCCTCTTTACTCAGCCTTGGTGAGACCACAGCTAGAGTACTGCTTCCAGTTCTGGGTTCCACACTTCAGGAAGGATGTAGAGAAGCTTGAGAGAATCCAAAGGAGGGCCACATGCATGATTAGAGGTCTGGAGAACAGGTCATAGTTTCATAGTTTCTAGGGTCAGAAGGGACCTGAGCAGATCATCTAGTCTGACCCCCTGCCATGGCTGGAAGAGCACTGGGGTCAAATGACCCCAGTAAGGTGGTCATCCAACCTCCTCTTAAAAACCCCCAGGGTGGGAGCCTGCACCACCTCACTTGGAAGCTGGTTCCAGACCCTAGCCGCCCTGACCGTGAAGTAGTGCTTCCTGATGTCCAACTTAAACCTTCCCTCTGCCAGCTTGTGACCATTGTTCCTGGTCACTCCTTGCAGCGCT
>NW_017728995.1:12730507-12743849 GCF_001723915.1 Gavialis gangeticus
GTCGTGATCAAGGAAGCCGAAGCCCACCTCGAAACACCATTCCCGTAGTCGCCAGTTGGTCTCCGCGATGCATGATTCATGCCGTCTGCCCCATCCACTCACTGGAAGGATGGAAGAGAAGACCACCTGTGCGCCCGTCTCCCTCAGCACGTCCCCCAGAGCTCGGGTCATATGAGGAGAGGCTGAAAGATGTGGGACTATTCAGTCTGGAGAAAAGACCCCTTAGAGGGGGCTTGGTGGCAGCCTGTAGGTACAAAGGGGCCTGGGGTGAGCATCTTTTCACCAAGGCACCCCAGGGGAAGACAAGAAACAATGGATACAAACTGATTAAAGATTGCTTCAGATTGGACATAAGGAAAAACTGCTTTATGATTCAAATGCCTATGGTCTGGAACAGACCCCTCCCTGCCTTCCCCTCCCCGCCCCCCCCAAGGTGGTACAGTCACCTGCCCTGGAAATTTTTTTAAAAATGTCTTGATGCATACGTTGCTGGGGTCATCTGACCCCAACAGTCTTCCCTGCCTAAGTGCAAGGGCGCTGGACCTGATGATCTCATGAGGTCCCTTCCAGCCCTTAACAGCTAACATCTATGAATTTTTCTTCTTTTGTTGCAAAGAATTCATAAAGGTAACGGTGGGTAACAATGTTTTTAACACTATGTAACCCTTCTGCTAGGCACAGGTCAGTAGCAAAAAGGGCTGGGTTTACATTTTGAGGTACCTCAAATTATACCAGTGGCTCGAGCTCCCACCCAGAAATCTGGGAACACTGAATTTGCTGGGGTGTCCTGTATAAACAAAAAAACCCTCCTTGCAATGGGATAAACACAAACACATAACATTTCTTACAGAAAATAAAACAAAATAAAAGAAAGCATTAAATATAATTTTAAAACACTATTAACTACAAAGCAAATGCTGTAGGTGGCACCCTCTTGGAGAGGCAGAGGATTCACTCATACCCAGGCAGTCTGGGATGTGGGGTTCCTCAAAGGGTAGTTCTGGGGGCCTGCACCCCTCTACCTGCCCTTCAGCAATGGGCTGGAGAAGGGGGTCTACATCAGAGAGTCCTGAGTTTCTCCCCGAGTTCACGGCACTGCAGGAAACTGCTTGAGAGTGTGGGCCCTTCTGTTTTGCAAGGGGCTCTGCTGCTCCTGGAGAAGTGGTAGAATGCCAACCTCCATTTCCACATGGTGGCTGGACACCTTTATGTCCTCTATTTTTCTCTTGAAGAGAAAAACAGGCTTCAGGAGAAAAATAGAGGACAAAAGCATCTGGTTTCATATCAATAGAGGACAGAGCAGCAGAAAACTGGAATGTCCTCTATGATGGCCACCCTACCTGGATTGGGCAGCAAAAAGACAGCCAGGCCTATACCACACTGAGGCCTGGATAAACAAGAAGTAGTGGCAGGTCTCACTCTGGCTCAAACCATTCTAGGCTTCACCCTGGCCCAAATCTGCCAGTCATACATATGGCTGAGATTCAACTGTACAGCTAGGCTGAAATGCAACAGCTGTGAGACAGCAAAAGGAGCCCAGGCCTGTGGCCTATGGCCTATGGCTCTAGTCTGGACATCCAGTCTCAACTATATCACTGTGCTGAGATACTACAGTTACAAAACAGTAACTGCCAGGACCTATTCCTGGTCAGTCTACTCCAGGGATTAACACCCTCATGTTATTATCCCATTCAAGGCCTATGTGGCCAAAACTGCCAGGACTCCATTCCTGATCATTTTGCTCCAGGGGTCAACACCTTCACTCAAGAAAAAAAAAGGGGGGGCGGGGAGAAAGGGAAGAAATAGGAGTCTCAAACTCTGAGACAGACTTTCTTTCCCTGTACAAGAGACTTTCCTGTCACACAGCTTTTGCTTGCCTCTCCAGAGTGGGGGAGGAAGCCCACCATGGCAGGTTTTCATGCTTCCAATTCAGCTGTGCAGCTCTCAGTAGGCCCAGGAGAAAGAGAGAGAAACCTTAATTGAGTTGTTCTTATATACCTGATGTGATATGACCCAGGCCTTGTCCAATTAGGGAGTGCCACGCTCCAGCCTCTCTCTTACTCAGTTTGCCTTAAGGATGTGCCAGGATAATTTAGTGTATGTGTTAGCGTGTCTGTGCAGGGTACTGCTGGATCCCCTGGTTCTCGCCTGCCATGACTTCAATCTTGTTAAGGAAATGGGGAGGAAAGAGACGGTGTGCTAATTAGTACCCACGGAAGGGACCACGCTTGGTCTATTTCATAATGTAAGTGCTTTTTATTCTCTCTCTCTTTTTTTTTGTTTTGTTTTGTTTTTTTTTTAACAGGAAACCAGTACAGAGGCAGCAGCTTGTCCACGTCATTCCTGGGGTCACCCCCTTACTCTGAAGAGGATTCCTGGCTCCACATTTGGGACAGTAAATGAGGGGCGCGTTCTGGTCACTTGGGCTGTGTGGGATGGTCCATGCCTGTAGAATCGCCTCTGCACCCTCTCGCTCTGCGAAGGGAGTCTCCGGGCGTCTCAGTTTTTATTAGAGTCCTTGTACACTCCCCATACTCACAAAGAATGAGAAGAATAAAGGAAAAAACTTTCTTGGTTTGATTCTAGCTGGGCTTTCCGCTGCTAATTGCCTCATTAGCGGCTTGTTAAGGACGCTGTCCAGCCTCCATTGCCACGTGGAGCTGGCGTGCAGGTTCACTAGTTCTCCCACAGCCAGGTCTCACCCCCTTAGCCCCCGGCATCCCTCTCCCTTCAGGATCTGCCAGTTGCCAGGTCTCTTCAGGGGTCTGGGCAGGGGACACTCCTCCCACCGCCCCCTGTTGCTTCTTGTTTGCTGTCTCTGCCCCACTGCAGAAACCGTGGTTTCTTCCCAAGTCGCGGCTCTGATCTTCCCCACAACTCACTGCAGTTCCTGTGGATTCCTCATAAGTAGTGTGTGGGTCTGGGCTCTGACTGATCCTGCAGTGTGGATCCTCCCTCTTGGATCCTCTTCCCTGCAGCTCCTCTCTTGTCCTGTGGTGCCCAAAGACACCTTCCCCTCAGGAGCGTTCTCTTCATATTTCCAGGCACTGAGCCCCATTGGCTCTCCACGGGCGTGGGACATCTTCTCACCCTGCCAGGTCATAATTACTCTCAGCTGTGCGATTTCCCCAGTAACAGAGCTTTGGTCTGGAGCCCTGTTACAGTATGTATCAGTTAACATCTCAGTCAGTGCATTTGTTAAATCTTCTATGTTTGGGGGACTAGTAGCTCATTGGGATGTCCACGTTTGATTTAACTCTCTTCTTTCATGACTATATAAATGAACTCCAAGGATTTGTGAATTTTCCTGTTTGAGCCTGTTGATATTTCCTTTTGGCCTATGATATATAGTGAAATTTGGTGGAAAATAGGTATACTAACACTGGACCTGCAGCATCTATCAGACCAGAAGGAGTGACTCTATTTTGATAAACTCATGGATGACGTGGTATTTGATGGCTACTGCTCATGAATTGAACAGCATGTGACTACTGTCCTGATGCTTTGTCTGTCTTGGCTCTTAGGCAGCTGTTTTTCATTTCCCCTAGTTGTCTTCTGATCTTTTTTTATAACACAAACTCCATGTTTCCCTTTGCTCTTCCTCTCTTCCCAGGAGCTACTCTGCCTTCCTTTTAAAGATTTATATTTCATTCAGTCTTTTCCTCTCCACAGAAACCAAACTCTTGTAACATTTGCAAAATTGTTTCTCCACTAGAGTCAAAAAATAAAATAAAAGCTGACCCGAACTCCTTTTCTGTCCTCAAGGCTAAAGTGCTTGATTTGGTCATTTTCTACCTCAACTATTTGTACCTCTTGCCCTCTGGCCACCATTGTTACTATTTGTTTTCCTCAACTAGTGCTCAAACAACAACGATCCTCACCTCAAATTCCTCACTGGCTTCTTTTTGTCTTCCACAACAATCTGAGGCCCATGTATTTTTAATTCACCTTTTCACAGGGTATATTACAGCTCAGCTTTCTTCTTTCTCTCTTCTTACCCCACTCATTCTGCAGCTTTTTCATGTTTTTCTGTTTATATTACTGTCACCTTGGTGCCAAAAGTTATTACCTCTTCCCTTTATTCAAATGTAGTTAAGATTGATTCGTCTCTTCCATCATGCCTTAAAGCTAATTTTTTGCCCAAAGTCCTTTGGTGAACTCAATGAGGAGTGCTTACTAATGGAAACAGAGTCACAATCTTAACCCAGATTTCTTCTGACTGAATGATGTGATGATTGCTCTTCTTTTTGTTTTTTAAGGACACCATGCTTAGTCAGGTGTATTGTTTTTTTTTATTCCACCTAAAGAAATCAACTGCCACAGACAGAAGGCCTAGTTAATAATGATTAATATTATTATTAAAACAACTCTACAAAATCTATGGCAAGAAAAAGTGGAAAATAAAATTAAAGACAACAGCACTTTTAATCTGAACTAAGACATAAAAGAAAATTGCTTCAAATATTAAAAAAGCAGAACATGCTTACAAGTCATGGAAAAAAATCCTTTTTACAGTGCAGTATTTAAAAAAAGGATGGCTCATTGCACCTCATATTTAGACAGACACACTTAGATAGAGACCTCTATATTTAGATAGAGACAGTTATTAAATGTTATTTGTTGTTGCTGTTGTTAAATTACAATTTAATTTTAATTTGAACTGCTGTGATAGAATCACCTCTATGATGCCTTTGGTGACATTTTCTGGGATAGACTATGACCCCACAAACACCAAGCACCAGCCTAGTTTCATCTGTGCAAAATAAATAATTTGCACTTTTTATTTCTTTCATTCCTCTAGTCAGAGCTTTATATTATCTTCTGGCCAGAAATAAATGAACTCCTTTCTATATCTCATTAGGATCCTGATGCAGTCATTATGTCTGAGCAGGAGAAATAGGTGAATGAATGACAGACACATGGGATGGATTTAAGTGATAGGCTGCATGTTTAAATTAATACCCTGTGTCTACCCCATTTTTAAATACTAGATAGCTAGCTGGCTCCAATGCAGTGTTAAAGGGCTACCACTATACCAGCTGAAAAGGGCTGTAAATGCAAAGGGAAAAGTTATCCCGGTCACATTAGAGCAAGTTCCCAAGAAAGCTGTGAGGAGTGCCAGTACTCAATGACTTTTACCTGCTGCTACTTTCCAAAGTCAGCCTTTCTTCTATCCTTATCCCAGCCTTGAAGGGTATTAGCTCAGCCATCTACTAACTAACAGAAGCATGAAGAATATCTTTATGGATGTGCTCTCACAAACCCCTAGCCCCTTTGAGCTCTGTGCTACATTTCTTCTCATCCATGTGAGGGTCCCTCACATTTGATTGTAGAGGTTTATAGACTGGCAGCACAATGTGAGGACAACTGACAGAAGAAAATAATTGTGATTTTTCTCACAAATTATATGTTCATGTCACATCGCACTGCTAATTCTTTCACTGGGCTAGATCTAGAAATATGTCTATCTAGAGAACCACATTTTGTATAAAACTATGGCTATAGAGAGAGCCAGGCACAGCTTTGCTACAATCTCAAATCTGCTTGGGTGATGGCCAACAAAATATATCACCAGAGGAGTGTTAAATGAGTTCTGTTTTTCCTTTTCCACATAAGGTTTGTAAGTGAACCAGCAACCACAACAGGGGCCAGTGAAGAGAGAGCAACCAAGTTGACTAATAAGCAACCAAGATTGTATTACTGCAATTATATTTTACTGTAGCCCAGAGGTGTTAAACTTATCTTGCCCTTTGAGTCCCATATTCTGGATCAGTGTGTGTCCTGGAGTGGTTGGAAAGTGTGCCATGCATCTGAGTCCTGTTCTGGCCACTCCAGGGCTGTGCTGCACAGCCCCAAGCTGCCACCACCATAGGACTGTGTTCAGTGGCCCCAGAGAAGCCTTTGTGTGGAGGGGGCACACAGCAGATCCATCTACTATACATGCTGCCTGTGGGTCACTCAGAGACACACAGGCAGCTCTAGGTGCCAAATCCAGCCCACAGGCCTTATTTTTGACATCCCTGTGGTAGGCATAGCCAAGCTAGGCTTTAAACTAGCTAGCTCGAGTAGTGCTACCAATATAGCCATAGCATTATAAAGTTCAGTGTGTAAATGTATTTGATTAGTTTCTCATGTGTTTTTTACAGCTTGTGAAAGTTCAACTCTTCTTCTGCTAGTGGGAGCCGGGCTAGTTAGTTTAATAGCAGCTAGTTACCTTGCTTTTTACCTTGTGTAACCATTTCCATCAGTGCCACAGCTCTGAAATACAATCCAATAAGAATGATAGCATTTAGATCTTTTCTCTACTGGTGCTACATAATGCCCAGGGCAATGAAGAGTCAGATCTTTGAAACACAATCAGGAAGGAGAGAGTTAATCTTGTATTTATCTATGCTTCTTGCAATACTCTGTTGTATCAGAGTACCTCCCAAGTATTCATGGATTAATCTTCACAATATGTCTGAAAGGTAGAGACATTGTTTGTCTACCATACACATGAGGAACTGAGGAATCAGGAGATTAAGTGTTGCACAGGAAATCAGGAGAAGAACCAGGATTGGAACTTAAGTCTCTTAAGTTTCTTAAGTCTCAAATCAGTTCCTCAATCACAGGATGACCCTACAAAATGATCTCTCCAGGGAACCTTGAATGTTATGTGGAGGATTAAAACTTTAGTGGATGAAACACTAAAACTTTCATGTTAGGTTTATTTGCAGGCTACTAAGAACTTGAAGGAAGATGTAGCCCTACCTACATGTGTGATTGTTTTTGCATCCATATTAGTTTTAATATCATCACAGTGCCTTGTTGATGCGAGGCCTATAACATGTACACCAGTGTATGGGAAAGGTCTTGTATTTACATGTCCAACCTGGTAATTGAAAGCACACACAGAAAATTATGTTCAATGTTATCCCATTAGAGAATCAAATACAGGATATGAAGCTACCCTCCTGCAGCACATGGCTGAAAATTTGGCTTATAAAACTTGTTGTTATATATTATAGCTTCTGCTAGAGCTATAAGTTTGCCATCATTTCCATTTTAAAACTTTACATTTATGGGTTATAACTTGGCTATTGAAAGGAAAATTGCTGTATAATGAATGCTGGCATAGAACATTTCAGCCCAGAATATTATACATACATGCACACGCACAAACATATCTGTAAAACCAATTTGGCTATTTCAAGGTTAAAATGGCAATTGAAAATAGGAATCTCTCTTTATTTTTAATGCTAACAAAAGAAACAGATACAAAGAATCAAGATTTTGTAGGTAATCATTTCATTATGTTGGCTACCTCTATAAAGTTCTTATACATCAATGATGAGATACAGAGAGAATTAAACTCTGCATTGTTGTATATGTTACCTTATATGCTGTATATATTCAATACGGTTGATGGAACCCATCCTATGTTCTTTTACTATTTTTTTCCTAAATTGTATGCAAATCATTGGAAGGATGGGATATTTTCCTGACAAATCAGTAAAGTAGAGCATGTAAGATATATACATAAGTAAGGGTTATATATTAACGTTCTTAGGTACTAAATCCAGCCTATTACTGTACTATCAGTGCCTATTTAAACCATGCAACTCTATTTACACTATTTAAATAATTACAACAGTTCTAATTTCATGATGAGGGAATAAATTCAAGAGACAGATTGATAATTCTGGAGTGGCATGATGGCTCTGAATAGGCAGTGTGTAGGATGCCATTGCAAGGAAAGCAAGGAAGGTTGTATTAATTTCACACTTGGGTCCAAAGGCAGAATTCCCTGAAAGGATGTAGAATAGCTATAATATAGGTCCATCAACGTCCTATCTATTTTGGAAGGCTGGAAGTATTGTGGAAGTAAACTTTTGCTCAGTGTCTAATACAATGTACAGTATCTGATTCTTTAGCTTTTCTTGGGTGGTTGAATTTAACCATTAGAAAACAGTGCTGAGTTGTGGGGCTACTGCTTACAAGGGATATTGCATACACAAACTGTCATTATAACAGTTAAATCAATGATTTGTTTTCCCACTTGCTCCATCTTTCATTAAACAGGGTTCAGTTGTTAACCTAAATCAGGCTATTTTCAGACTTCCATTGACATAAGAGGCCCAAATCCACTCCCAAATCTCACAATTTTGTCAGCTTGGCTTCAGCCTGCCAAAGCAGAAGCAGTGCCATCTGTCAATCACTGACAGGAAGGACTGAGTAATCAGTGTAAGAAGTGAACCTGTGAGATGTCAGCAACAGCAGATGGAGGAAACGTGGCTGTAGCAGTGTCAGAGCCAGCTCAGGGCATGCTGTGAGGTGGAAAAGAGGTATGAAGGGAAGGAAGACAGCCTGCAGTAGTGGGAAAGGTCTGAAGACAGTGGCAGATGGATAGAAAGGTTGGGGGAGGGAGAAGAGGGGTGATAGCAGAAGTGCTGTACTGGGGCTCTGCGCCTGAAGCAGACTTAAAACAAAAAGGTGGTAAAGGCAAAGAGACCATGGAAGAGTGACAGGCACTAAAAGCCGGAGATGAATTTAATGTAACCCAGCCATTGAAAAATCAATGAATATCATCAAAGAATCCCAATCCAAGATGCAAAAGACAAACTAGAATAGTTGCTTAGAAATCAGTTTAAATCATTTCAGTTTCTTTCCTTCAGCACAAAAGCCTCCTGCTTGGCAGTAAGATTAGCAATGGGCAGTACTGAAAAATGAAATCCTCTGCTGAGCCCAAGGAATAAAATAAGCAGTAGCAGCACCAGCTTTACCACACAGACACATTAGTAATAAATCGATGTGCTTTTGACATGGGCAGCATGGGAGCCCACTGGAGAAGACTGCAAATAAGTTTTCAAACTGATGTTTTAGTTACGAAAGTGAACTTTAGTGCTGACAGAATCAGAGAGGCGTTTCAGCTGCTGTGTCTGAAGGTACATCATCTAGGATAGGGGTGGCATGAGTGTCACAACTGGAATGGGCAGCACCTGTATGTGGCATGTCCCAGACTGGGAAGAAAACAGGCAGCACAGTGGCATATAGGCCAGGGAGCAGAAAGCAGGTAAGAGAAAGGGATCAAAGTGGCACTCAGCAAGGGTGTGGGGCTAATCTGAGGCATGCCTGAAAAAAAGGTTGGCTGCCACTAGTCATTCCATATGGGTCATTCCATTTGTTCTATATCAAGAATAATTCAGGTTAATCTTAAATTCTCCATAGCTAAGGACAGAAATTACATATAAACTGGTATAGATTATTGTAAACTGGTTCAAATTTGTAACATAACAGAAGTTCAGTGCACATAAACGGCTTTCAAAATGGCCAAAACCAGTCTAAGATAAACCTGGATGGATGTAGTATCAGATTTAACTGATTTCGGTTAAATCAGTTTATTGAACTTCTGTCCCAAATCTCCTTCAGATTCAAGTTAACTCACAGTGCCCCAGCATCCCAGGATGCTTTGCACCTCCCCATGCAAATCCTTTTTCACAGAGAGGGTAAGCTAGCCTTGGCCCAAGCTGTCTGCTCCAGTCAAGGCATTCTCTAGAGACATACTCTAGCACCCCCCAAGTTAAGCTGCCCTCCTGGCCACCACTGCCAAGGTGTTGCTCTTCTCCAGACTGAGCCTGGCCCAGAAAGCAGCAGTAGCAGGGGGCATCTGGCCATGGAAGTTAAACCTTCCCTTCCCACTCCCCCAGGACAAACAGTGCAGACAGCCACAACTAAGTGAGGGAGGGCAGTGAGGGGGGATCTGGGGTGCTGGGAAACATAGGTGGGGCAGCAAGCCCAATCTGGGCTAGCATGGAGGGGAGGCAAATGGGGTGTTTACACTAAGGTGCAGCCTAGAGTGGCTACACCTTAGTGTAACACAAGCTAGGTAACATGGATCAGGGACAATCCATGTTGCATAACTGGAGTGGTGTGAGCCCCCTGATGAGTAGGGCTGTGGGAAGCTTTGGCCCCTGATTCGATTCAGTGGAGATTTGACTCAATTTGGTGGCCAAATCTCCAAATCTGAATCACATCAGAGGACCCCTTAATCTCTCCAAATCCAATTGGAACCCTCCGAATTGATTTGGAGAGATTCAGAAGGATTCGGAGATTAGAACATAGACACAGCTTTAAATGTTTTTTCTATATACCTCTAGGTAGCAGGCAGATCATGAATACTGTGATGCTGGGGCACATGGAGCGTCCCATTGGAGCATGCGGGGCTCGTCAGCGTGTTCAGCAGCAGACCCACCCGGAAGTGGACAAAAACCATTTCCAGTCCACTTCCGGGTCTGCCAGGAAGCTCACTGGAAGCCTTCCTGGATCCCGTGGCCTGGCAACTGGTGCCTCCTGGGTCTGAGGAGAGGGCAATTGCTGAGCCAGAGGATGCGGGGGGGGGGGGGGAAGGGGGTGGTGCACTCCCCAGTGGACCCAGAAGTGGACCAAAAGTACTTCCGGTCCACTTCTGGGTTCACCACCAAAATTTCGCTCATAAAATTTGTTATTATATATTATAGCTTCTGTTAGAGCTATAAGGGCCCCCCGCACTCCTGTGGGACACTTCATGCACCCCAGCATCTCAATGTTCACAAGCTCTGCATGGTACCTTCAGGTATGTAGAAGAAACATTTAAAGCTGTGTCTGTGTCTGAATCACTGATTCTCCAAATCATCATTGAATCTTCAGATTCAGTGAAATCAAATCAGGGACAGTGATCCAAATCAACAGATCGAATCACTGTCCCTGATTTGGGCTGAATCTGAATCAAATAGGCCCGCTTTGCACACCCCTACTAATGAGTGCTTAAAATTATTTTCAGATGTTAATGTGTAGACAGTCCAGGTACTAAGAGCTCCAGGAACTGCCCAAAATTACTATGTAATGTATCCAAGGCCATTGGATAAAAAGTTCACTTGGAAAGTTTAGTCAGAGATCATCTGCCCTGAGCAGGGGTGAGGACCAGATGACCTTCTGAGGTCAGTTCCAACACTACTATTCTTTGCCCTTCCTTTTTTCTTTTTTTTTTTTTTAATGAAGACTTAAAGTTTGCAGAAACCAATGGAATCACCCACAAAATGGTACAATTGTACATCTTTTCCAGATCAGTCCAGACTCTGTCTCTTTTTAAATAATTACATATGAATTGTTTGGATTCAGTGATCTTAGCAGCTGTGAGCATGTACAGGTATTACATTTAGACCAGCCTAACCAGGATTAGGTTGTTCTAAATGCCCAATCATGCAGGTGTTCAGAGGAGTTAACCAAAAAATTACACACAGGATCTACCTCAGTTCACCTGAGGACCTACACAAACTGGTTTGAGATCAGGTTAACTGATTGCAGCACAGTCCAGGGGCTAGGAAAGTCCAGCTACTCATTCCAGCCCCAGGGCTCCAGTGTTTCCACACCCTAACCCGAACTGGGCTATTTCAACCCTACCTCAACCCCTCCCCTGACTGGGCAAACCCTGCCCCTGTGGATCTGCCAGCCCCACTCAATCCTGCCAAATCTCTTCTGGACCTCAACTCCCCAAGCCTCCGACACAGACCTGTGAACCCCCTGACCCTGCCAGCTCCTCCCTCACCCCAACTTACTTAAACCACGTTCCCTACTCAACTCCAGGAGCATCAAATAGCTTCATGTGCCACTCTTGGTCTACATGTGGGCAGCTTAAAGTAAGCCATGTGAATGTAAAGTAGGTGCAGTGAATGACTGTATGCATTCTACATAGCCAAAACCTACACAACTCTGACAACAATGCAGGTAATTGTTTAAAATCAGTATCTATTTATAAGAGATTTCTGTAAAAAATATAAATGATCTCCAAATCTGCAATAAACCTCAATATTCCTACTTCCCACCCTGCGGGTAGGTTGTTCTGCGTGCAAATTAAAGTGTGCTCTTACAGCATCACCTTCCATTAATGGAAATAGTTGTTCATGCTGCATAATCACAAGAAAATGATACATTTCCATGCTGGACATAGTAAAAGAGAGATATAGTAGACAGAGGTCTGGTTTTATTTGAAAATATTTAAAAAAACCGGAATTAACTTAAAAATTACTGCTCCTATAAGCAGTGTATTATTGATTACACAATTACTGTGGTTTGAATTGCGGGGCTCAAAGTTTCAAATCACATCTTCTACAATGTTCACATAGGAGAGATTAGCAAGAGCTACAGAGAGAACATAAAAAAAACCTTGACCTTACAGTTGAGACACTGAATGTAGACTCATGGGATAAATTCCTTATTTTGCCAGGGATTTCCTTTGTGACGGAGAAGTCTGAGCCAGAATTTAAATATCATTCATAACCAGTAGTTGTGATCGGGATTTCAGAAGTGGTCAGTGACTCCTTTTATTGAAAATCTGGCTGGGGCATTCTCCATTCATAAAATAGGAACAATAGCATTTCCTTTCCCATTCCTTTGTCTACCCTGTCAGGTTAAATCATGGCATGTAAGTATCATCTTTTACTGTGTTTGTACAGTGCCTTGCACAATGACACCCTGACTACGCTGGGACTTCAAAAGCTACTCAAACACCAATATCCTTCAGAATAGTTTGAAGCAATTTGTCATTTTCCTGGCTTCTCTTAAAACTGGAACTTACTTTAAGTATTTTTTTGAAAAATATCAAAAGTAATTGTGAACGTTATAAGTGATATTGTTTTAAAATGTTTTTCTTACGACTTCAGGATATTTACATATAAAATAGAGACTAATCTATGTGTTTTATTACCCATCTATTTCTAGGTTTACTTTACTTCCTATTCACTGGAATAATTTTATTCCCTATGATATTAAAAAAAACAAAATTCATCCCAGTAACAGCTGTGTCCCTATGCTTTAGTCTGTCTTTTTCTCCATATATGAATTATGTAATAGAAAAAAAATTGGACAACAAGACTGATTCCTGCAATTACCTGTAAATAATCACATTGGCTTCACCGGGATTTCAACTGAACTGTTCATGCAAGTAAAATTAAGTGTATATATGTGTGTTTGAAAGACCAAGACTATATGACCCTCATGTGACACATTTTCAAAATAGCTTGGCACCCACTGTTTGCCTGCCTGCACAATTTGGTTGTTTGGAATGGTACATCATTTTTTATGAAAATGTGATCCCAATGAATTCTTTTGAAAATCTGGCTCAGAAAGGTTTGGTAGGTGCTGGGATTGTGGTTTTGGGGTTTTTTGGGGGGGGAGGGGAAAGGCATCATTGGGGGGGGAGGGAGGTTGTTTGCTTTGCTTTGCTTTTAACAGTTTCTTTTTTTTTAGGAAACCACACACAGACTTGAGCGAATTAGAAAATCTGGTTTCATTTGTGGGTATGGGACACCTTTGCAAATCTGGCCTG
>NW_017728995.1:12743895-12764325 GCF_001723915.1 Gavialis gangeticus
ACCTTTGCAAATCTGGCCTGTTATATACATACATATATAGAGGCATTGTGGGTCCTCTCTTGTACGATGGGTTCTGGACCTGTTCCTAGGTGGGTTTGCTAAAGATATACTTGTATCTTTTTTCATGCCAGAGAGGCTGCTAACAAATCACAGGGCAGTCACTATCTCTTTTCCTCCTCCTCACTTGTATAAGTACTGAGCATTTCAGCTGTGGTTCTAAGGTAATAAACTTCTCAGAATAACTTCAAATAAAAGAAAAAGTACAGGCAATAAAAGGAAGGAGGGTGAAATTTGAGTTATGAAGATAATATATTTATACCTTGCTGCCATTTCTATGTAAAGTAGTATCATGAGAGAGATTCTGCTTCCTTTTAAATTACATAAAAGTCAAGAGTCTCATCCTCCTCTTATTACTGTTCAGCTAACTGTTAATTTAAGAAGAAAATCAGCAATACCCAAAGTTTCCTAAAACTTTTGTTTATCTTTCCTTTATAGAAATGGGGTTTATTGAACACGAGAGAATTCAGTCTTTTTAAGAGAGGTGTTTTTTTTTTCAAATACAAGGAATGTAGACTAACATCCTGATACAAATACCTCTGAATCTGGGGGCATCAAAAATGACTGCATTTCAGGCTTTGTGATCCTTCTGTTATTTGGCAGTGATAACCGGAGTACAATCTATAACATATTCACTAAAATCATTTATATTATAGAAGCTGCAAGCAAACCAGGTGCTATTAAAATTAAACTTTCCACTTTGATTAAGATTTAGCTTACTTGCTAGAAAACAAATACAAATTAAACTGAACATCACTATGTAATGTCTGAATACTTGTGGCACTTCCATAGGCTGACTCTGTGTGTGTGTGTGTGTGTGTGTGTGCGTGTGTGTGGAGTGGAGGTGGGGGGGCATTGTTTGTATTTGCTTTAGCAAACTGGAAGATCAGGGCTATAGCAAAATAGTCCCTCAGATTCCCTTTTGCCTATGCAAAAATAAATAAAAGTCTAACCTTTTGTCATAATTGTCTGTGATTCAGTCGTGTTTGGGAGAAGAAAAATTCCCTGTCTTGAATATGTAATTTGTACCAGCAGTCCACATTCTCTTGAAAGCTGCCATTTAGCTATAACTTTCTGAAAATAATGTAAGTGTATATACCTTTCAAAATATAAGACAGCACCAGAGAATTTACTGTGTTAGGGGCATGGCATATGGTTTATGCAAATCAGAAGCATGGAAGTGATGAACAACTGACTCGTTGAAAGAAATGTTTCGTACCTGTTTTCAGCCATAAAAACGTGTATTAAAGGACATAGACGTTCCCACTAGAATTAAAACAACTGTGCATGCAGAGAAAATAAGCTGCTTTTCTTTCATATACAGATAGTGCATTTGAGTGATATCCTTGCAGTTGATCTGCTGTTTTGCATTCCTGGTAGGACAGAGCAGCAGACTGGTAAGGTGACACAACAACTATTTACAAGGCCACGGACTGTCTGATGTTACTAAGGTAACTACACCGCACAGCAATCTGCTCTGAGGAGCCCATGAAGATGAAGCGGTCGGAGCTGCTGTGCATTGAAAATGTCAGGTACATTGGCCCCTTTTCATCTTGCTTAGGCTGCAATAAACGGGGTAAAACGTTGCTTGGCCACAGTACTTGAATGTTAGATTTATTTAATTTTTCTGTGAAGTGTTTTCCTTTCTTTCCCTTATACAAAGCATCCCTGCTCAGTTGCAATATTATACAACCAAGGCTCAAGTCTCAGCTGAGCTGCGTTTACACATGGCATGTTTCAGAGGCAAATTGTAGGGAAAGGTCTCTTTAAGCCTCTTTTCTAGGCTGCCAATCAGGAGACACCCTATGGCCAATCCAGTCCCCAGTATAACATAGAGCAATCCAGCTTTACTGCAATATAATGCAAATGCTGCAATGGCCATGATTGTTTCAGTTTCCAGTCCATCCCCATAGATAGCATAATGCCCCCCTTGCTGGAGCTGGCACTGCCTACTTTTTTCTAACTTGTTTCAAGGAGAATCACTAGCAACCCCTTTAGGGCAGCCCTGTGGCTGTTTTGCACTGCCCTAACCTTCAGCAGAATTTAGCCCTGAGGCTGTGATTTTCAAACTGGGCATCTATATTTGTCAGATCAGCTTTGCATCCATGATGAGTGGTGTCTAGTTCTGTTTTTACAATGAAGTGCCAGCGAGAACCACGACTGACTTGCTGGAGCAAACATGGAGTTATGATTCATGGCAGCTGGCAACTTACACTTACAAAAAAAAAATGCGGGCCTAGTGTGAAAAATCAGGTGTGTTAGTGGTTGTAGGATGTGCGGTGTAGTTACCTTAATAACGTCAGACGGTCCGTGCCTTGTAGTTAACAAAGGAGTTAATTGCCTTTTGTGACTGAAAGCCAGTGTTAAAAATAACTGCTTTCAGTTGACCAAGAGGGTTGATCAACTTTGCAAGGAGGTAAAACCTGCAGGTAAAGGAAGTACATTTTTGAGAGAGGAAAATAAAGCCCGAATAAATGAACCAAAGACTGTTTTTCCTTTTAAAACATGGTCTTTCTTCTGTATTGTGCTGTACTAGAGACTTTCTGTCCCTTAATCCCTTTGGGGATGTTAAAGCAGTGGCCTGTGTTATTTTACCTACTTGTGAGAGCAACTGTCATTGTTGGCAGTTCCTTGCAGGTTTCCAGAGGTTTCAGAAATACTTTCAAGGAGTCCAGTAGGATTATAGAGGGAAAATGAGATACTAATTCACAACTGATTATTATAATGAAAATGAAAGTCTAAACAGCAGCCTTTTAAATAATGACTAAGGTCATTAAATTTTAAAGTAGATGCTTTCTTAACACAATGCATTCCTATCTTACTATACATGGCTGCTTAATAATTATGGTGGGGTTTTTTGTGTCCAGGCAAAAAATTGTATTTAGCACACACAAGCCACAGTAGCCCATGTTTCTGGACAAGTGCAGGCATAAATCTGTCGGCCAAACTACTTTATGTACACAGGAAAATATCCATTTGGAAACTGAAATAAAAGCGTGAAGACAAATGGGTGTAATATTTCTCAAACTTTTCCTGTTCAAAACAGATGCCCTTTGAATATATGTGTTAATGAGGAATAAACAGCACATTTCGCTGAAAAAACACCTATGAGAGGGAATAAACTTGAAGGGTTTCAGGGCAATGCTACACTCTGGTTCATTTTCACTAACAACGTAGGCAAGCTGTTTGTCCTTTGGTTACTTGTCTCTTCATATTGTGCCAGCATTTGTCTCCACACTCTTTTGATTTGGGAAATCTGTGTAGCCTATGAATTGTGTTTCATACTGGACACTTTCTCAGTATCAAATTATAGACATGGTTTTAAATGGTGGGGCTTGTTTAGCCTCTTACTGCCACTGCATCCATAGTAAGATAAAACCCAGAGGAGGTCACAGGAGAATCTCTTGCAGCTGTCACAATAGTAGGAATAGAGGATTATTAAAGTTTATGCTTACCAATTTTTACTAAATAACTTTAGAAAAAGAAGTAGCTACCATTCGGGGCAAACTGATGATTCCGTATATGAATCCCTGGAATTCCCTATCTGAGGGATATTGGAAAGGGATTGGAATAAAGGGGTGCCTCAGTAAGGTTTTAAGACGGGAGATTTAACCAGAAGAAACTATGTGAAAAAAATCCCAGAGTCCTTAACAGTCTTGGACCTGAGATCAAGGAATGCTCAAGTGCAATATAGAAACTGAGATGGGAAAAGGCATTTATTTATTTATTGAGTATGCAAAATTAAGCCAAAGTGATTGCTTCAGAAATACCCGTTTGCTTCAAATCTCACATTTTTATGAGATACTGAATTGTGAACCTGAGTGCTTCCCATTCTGGCAAGAAAAAGGTTAATGAGCTTTTCTAACTTTAATTGGCCTCACCTGGAGAAACTTTCAGTCTCTAAAGGAGAGGCCAGATCAGCTGAGTAAGGTTAGGGGGTGAATCTTGATGTGAGCTGGTTCTAGGAAGGCTGGACTGAGCTAGGACTCAGTTAGACATTGTTACCTGGGAATAGGTAGGTCTACTGCGGGGTGCTTGTGTTTAATGTTCTGCTTGGCTCCTGCTTATGATATTGAAGTTGACCTTAACTCTCTTTCTGCATGTTCTTAAAGGGTCTGATGAACACCAGTAGTAAGCCTTTGTTGGCTTAGTTTCTGTAATGATTTCTCATGAGGTTTGAAGGTATATGGTCACAGTATACACAAGGCCAAAAGGGTATATTTAAGTAACTGGAGATTCATCAGCAGTTCTAGCAGCTAGGAGATGAGGTCCCATTACCGTGAAAGGATAAAAGGTGTACATAGCTTGTACTTGAAGCAAAGGAAACAACCATACCACTCCTGTATATTGGGACCTAACAGTAACAAGTGTAAAAGTCTGGCTAAGGGAGCTCTAATAGGATGCTATGTCATGAATCCTGGAGGAAAAAAAATGAAGGTTTCTATTCAATCTATTCTAAAGAATATGCATAGCACAAGAAATGGAGGTTTGAGCTTCCCTAGATAATCTGAACCTTCAGCAGGAAA
This sequence comes from Gavialis gangeticus, assembly GCF_001723915.1. NCBI lineage: Eukaryota > Metazoa > Chordata > Crocodylia > Gavialidae > Gavialis > Gavialis gangeticus. Next base: position 12,748,479 of record NW_017728995.1, read on the forward strand.
AAAATGGAATTTTTGGTCCCTAGCACTTTACAAGTCTCTCAGATGTCAAGACACAATAAAGGGTATGTTCAGTACAAGAAAAAGTAGAAACAAAGTTTCTCAGCAATGTAATGCGGAATTATAAATCTGACCTCCAGAAATATCTCTGTAGTACAACATCCCATTCCAGTTCCTGAGTCATCCAGTCTCTTGTCCTGATATAAAAGAGCAACAAACTCTCTTACATAGAAAAGGACAAATGAAGGGAAAACAATTTTATGACTCCTGAGTAGGAAGATATTGTAATGCATTATCCACTGTGTCTGAACTCCATTTTATGTGTAGGAGTATATATTTGTGAAACAGTACAAAATAAAAAGTCAATAAAAACCATACTAGCAGGAGTTACTAGCTACAGTAGTCTGTGACTAAGCAGGAATAATTTACATAGTGCCTATTTTAGAAACTCTGAAGTACTGTGAAAGCCTAAATAAGTCACAACTACTGTGCGAAAACAAGTTAGGATCATTATTCACATGGATTAATCCTGGAGGATGTGTTCATTTAAATTAGATTTTGCTTACTAAGCTAGCCAAGAAGAACAATCTCATGGTAATATTTAGCTGCCCAAGAGAAGCAATCAATAAGAATAAAGTTACAATTAGGATATTGCTCAATACAAATCTCTAAAGGCTCTATAATACAGTAGCAAAAATGAGATGCCAGGTATCCCGCAGCCCCGGTAAATCTTCTCCAGCTGGGCAGTCATTAGGCTGCTGTATTCCAACCTGTGTGCTTTTAAGCTTTCATTGCCTTCGGTGGCTCTTTCCTTGGTGTTTCTGACCCTCCTCTTGGACGCAGGCTTGCTCTGCTTGCTATGTCTTCATGGAAATGGGACCTCCCAGGAGTTTGCCGAGTCCCAGACCTCCAAGAAGCTTAAGCATGCACTTTCCCGGATCTTGGGGAAATTTATCACTACAGGAAGCTCAGATAGCTGCAGCAAAACTTCATATGAGTTGTAAAATCAATTTTGTCCTCTTACTCAAACACACAAACCATAGAGAAGAGACAGAAAATAAATGCAGTTTCCTGTCTCAGTTTCCTCTCTTTTTTTAAAAAAAAGGCTATTGGGACTCATGGTGGAGGTGATATCTTTTATTAGACCAACCAGATTTTTGCAAAAAAAAACTTCTACAAAATCTTCTTGGTCTAATAAAAGAGATCACCTCTGCCATGAGCCGTGATTGCCTTTTCTTCTAAACCAATATGATGACAACCTGGACACCCAACTCATTTTTAAGAATGCTTTGAGCTCAAGTAAGAAACTAAGGATGCATCTTCTCTCCCTTCCTCCTACGCACAGTTTTTTCTTTTAGAACATGTTGTGTGCTCCTTCTGTGCAGTTCTCTTCCTGCTACTGTCCTTGTGTCGTGTCTTGTCTTGTCTTTTTTAAATAGAGAGGCATTTTTAGAATGGTATGTACCCTTTCAACAGGTGAACCTTGCATCAGCCTCACCAGGCCATCAGGTTCCTACCATGCTATTCTGTAACCTAACTCTGAGTTTCAGACTTGAACAATTGTGGCGTGCTTAAGAAATAAATACAAAACAAAAAAGACCATAATGTAACCTGCCCTGCACTGGATGCAATGCTAAGTTTTATCACAGTATGAAGGCAAAAGACAGCAAAGAAAGTAGTCAAGCTGCATGTTAACAATGGTGTTAGCAGCCTGACGGGAATGCGCAGATACTTCAGCATCAAATGGAATTCGTTTACCAACCAGACACAGAGTCCTTAAGCCCCACTTGATGCAGTTACTCCAGCAGAATCCAAAGCACAGAGACTAGGTCAAGGAAACAAATCATGGGGCTTGCCACGGAAGGCTTTGCTCTAAGTGGAATAGTAGGTCTCATACTAAAGGACGTTGGCTGATTTTTTTTTTTTTATGCTATAATTTAATCCTTCCTAAAATATACATGGGTATGGGGTTGGTTTGTTTCACCAACTTGAGGGATAAGTAAAACTTAGTTTACCTTGCCGGTGCCGTTTATAAATCGAAGGACTGTTTCATTTAAAGATCTTTTTGATCTTCATGAGACGTGGCGTCTGCTGCTTAGTTTATAATCATGTAAACTAAAACTGCAACATACGCACGCGCACACATGCACGTACACACGTATATTGTGGGGGGTTTTTGTGTGTGTATGGCTTTTTATGTGGGCAAAATGGCCCCTGTGTTTTGGCCATGTACTCATCACCTGGCAAGTTTGGGCCTGGGGAAAAGAGGAGAAACCCTCTCGCCTCATTGGCCAGGGGAAGCAGAGGATTCTTTGGGTTGGTTGGTTGGGAGAGGAACTGAAGTGTGGCACTCCGGGACTGGACAAGGCCAGGGTGATGTCGTGCCGGGGGATATAAGGGGAGCTGGGCTGGTTTGAGGGGAGAGGAGCTGCTAAATGGTGATGTCTCCTCCAAGGGAGAAGGGGTTTGCAGATAGCAAAACGGGAAACTCAGGTAGAGGAGAGCAAGGGAGAATTGTCCCAGAGTCTGGGAACTCCTCTCTCTCCCTTTTCTTTCCCTTTTTTTTTCTCTCTTGAGGTTTTAAGGAATTAATACTGGGGAAAAGAATATTGGCTCCTTGGGTTTGCTGGCCAAGAGTTAGTTCTGGCAGTTTTAATAGGGTTGAAATCTGGGAGTTTCTCATCCTGCCAGTTTTGGCCCATAGTTGAGGCTTGCAACTTTCTGCCCCAAGTGGAGCAGTGACTGCAAACCACCTGCAGCCCAGGCCTAGAGGTTGGGCCTGCTCTTTCCCCTTGTTTCTTTTGATGGTCCTTTGCTCTAACCAAGCTGTGTGGTTGGGTCGGCTGCAGCCATTAATCAACCTGGTTTCTTTTGGAGTTTTTCCTGCAGTTCTGTTTTAGCAGGCCCTATAAGCCAGCCCAGAAGTTTTGGGGTGTGTGTATGCTGTTTGGACCTGCAGTCATCACACACACTCCATGGGAGCAGATTGGCTTTCTACTATTCCTCCAAAAGCAATGAGGGGCCCCTTGCAGAAGAACCCACACTTCCTAGCAGCTTCCCCGGCTAAAGTGCAGCCTATAGTGTTTTCAACTGCATTTGGTTTTTTTCTGTTATTCTGTAATAAATCTGTCTTTTGTGTTTACTCTGCTTGTGAGGAGGGGCTTTTGTTTATGTAGCAGACCCCACTAATTTAATTTAGTGTTTCCCAGGTGGACTGGGTTGGAGCCAAGGAAAAATATATTTGGTAACCCAGCATTGAACCTGGCCCTTTGCTGCTGCCAGCTAGTGCCCGGCACAAGGGTTATGTGATCGTTTTGGATTCTTTGTCCAAGAGGCTTATGCTCATTATTTCCTTGAGGAACATTACACCCCACGCTTGTTAATACACAACTTCTTAAGTTATTTTATTTCTTTTTCTTCTACAACTGGGGAAGAAGCAAGGAAGATAGAGTTGGGTTCGCTTATTTGTATTAAATATATAGGAGGTCCCTTAACACTGCAGCAATAAAAACTGTGTAAATCCTATCCATTTAGGGTACTAAATAGACAGAAAGGTTCATATGCATCTTGATGTTTCACTTTTCATTTTAAAGATTTTGCACAGGTGTACTTTGAATCCTTCAAAGGCTCATTGCTCTCCTGAAAACTATTGTGAGCATTGTTTATTTGGTATGAGTTTTGAAGAAGGTTTTATTTGGATGGTGATGGAGAAAGGGACGTTTCTGAGCTTTGATTTATTTGCTATCTAAAGTAATTTGTTACTTGTATCTGCTTTTTTTTTAAATTGTGCTGGGTGGTAATTATTATGTAATGCAAGTCAAATTAGGCTTAATTGTGTCAATTTATTGGCCTTTCAACGTTGTTGTAAAAATTCAATAATAAAACTGTTCTATTTTTCGAACACAGTTTCTTAAACTGTATACTTCCAACTAATTTATCTGTACATCATTTAGAAAGAAAGTATATTTGTGTGGTGTCCTTCATAAAAAGTCATAGAATGCTTTACAATGGAGCCCAATTAAAATGACGTGCAGTGCAGAAAATAAATATTTCTCTAATTTTAGTTTTAATGGAAAAGCAGTTTGGTCATTCCATATGTCGACTGCAGAACATACTTCCTACTGAGGGGTATAATTGCAGGATGCTCTCAGTTCCCATTGTCTCAAGGTTATAGTTAGGACACACTGAATAATCCTCAGATTCAGCTCACAGTGAGTGATTAGCTTTGAATTTGGACTAAAAGTCAGTTAAATACACTGGCCTACAGCAATTAATGATTTTAAATGCAAATGCAATTCCTTCAAAATCAATGTAAAATTCCATAGAAAGGGGAGGTGGATTAATATGGGGGATAAAGTAGCAAGAATGGGAGCTTCTGCTTTCTAGAAATGCTATTAATGGAAATGCCAAAAGGAAGTTGTTATAGCCTGCTCTTGGTATGGGAAAAGCAAAGCCATTTTTTAATTTATGTTATTGAGAAATGGTGTAAGCCTAGAAATACATAAGTATAGAGAGATTTACTTAGCTGTTGTTAAAACCTGCTGACAGTGTAAAACTCAAGTTCTTAAGTGCTAAAGATCATAATCAGAATAATATTAAATAGAATCTCTGTTTTGGAAGGTTTAAGGAAAAAAACCCTGATCATAAGCAAATATCTCTAAGCTCCTAAGCATACTGCAGATAAACATTTGCAATAATCAAGCTTCTGTTGATTATAAATAATGGTTATTGTAAATCAGGGATGTCCAATATCTATTTTCTCCCAGACCCCTGCTGCAACGCACACCGTTGTGGGTGCTCCCCTCTCCCAACACTGCCTAGTGGAGGCATGATATTCCTTTCTGCACAGCCCAGACTCTCAGATGTGCTGCACTACTCTGTCCCCTGTAGCAAGGGCAGGAGATGGCAGCTGAAGGAGGGAGAGGAAGCCCACGGACTGGGACTGCTACTGCAGCTGGAGCAAAGATGGGAGGCCTGGCTGTGTGACAGCCTGTGGGCTGCAATTTAACCCCGTGTGGGCTGTGGTGCAGGCCACCAGTTGGGCACTCCTGATATAAATGTTCCTAGCAGCTTTGCAATGTTTCCTTATGTGACTACTGCACTATTCCAAAGCACCAAACATTTCTTTTCCATTATAGCAATTTTCAGCATGGTAATACACTGAAAAGGTGTTTTTTTTTCTTTTCTACTATAATAATCTGAATGAGCTGTGAAAACTCTGCTCCTGAGCAGTGAATAGCTTGTGGTTCAGAGTCCATAAAGAATCTGTTTCAGATCTCTTAGCTAATGACCAGCCTTCAAGAATGAGTAATCATTTGGAATATTTGCACAAACAACAAACTCATAGTGGGTGTTTTATTGTTTTTTCCCCTCATGCAGGTTGCTTAGCATGTGCTTCCCTGACAAAGCCAGGAATGACATACATGCAGTACTTAGCAAGCAATTTTTTTCCTATTGCTTTGTGGTTGTACTTCTTCCTTTCAACAGAAAGAGAATAAATTATCCTTAGATTAAAATGGACAAACATTTAACCACTTTGCATTATGAATACTAGTGATATGAATTATTATATAAAATACCTAAAAATATTACATGAATTACTGAATTGCTACTGGCTTACATAGCAGTATTAAGCCATGCCATCATTCTTAAATGAAATGTTGATTAAAGAAGAGAATACATGCATATGTATTATATAAGCAGAATGACTGAAAAAAGTACCTCAAATAAGCCTCACCATTTTAGCTGGTGGTATAACTCAGTTCATCATAGAGAAGGTCATAGATTTTTTTTTTTCCATAAGGAGCTTATTTTGTTCCTGAAATGTGCTAAAGTTGTCCCCAAAATGGAGAACATGAGGTGCAAAATAAAGGTCACTTTTCCCTTATGTAATGCCATGTCAGATGTTTAGGAGCCTTTCTAATGGATTTTAGAGATCAAGAACAGCATTTACTGACACTTTTATGAAAGATACACTATGGGCACAGTACTCGGATTTCAATTATTTAGACAATGTCAGTGCCTGAAAAGAGAAATGGTTTCAGAAATTCCATATTGTTAGAAGTGGAAATCTCTGCTTTTGGAATAATAGTAATTAAAAAAGCAGCGGAGGGTGGGGAGCACAGGGGGATGGGACAGAGAACAGCATTTTCGACTTATTCTGCTTTTTGAATAGAGGCCATACAGACATTTCCAGAAAACTGGAAGCAGAGGCACAATTTCCATTGTTAAAGCTTTTTACCTTGGAAATTAACACACCATATAAAACCTATGGATTTATGCATAAAAAGACAAATGCAGAATACATTCCTTCAGATGTATTGAAAATGTGTCTGAAACCAAATTTAGACTACAGAATTGATGATGGATATGACTCAGAGGCATTCAAAGCACAAAAATAGCCAAAAGAAGGAAGACTGCTATATATAGTTACGGTGACATTCTGACTACAGTCAAACCTAGGATAGCTATTGGAAAATAGTAAGCATTGGTACGTTGTAGCATCCTACATAGGGAAATAGGGATATTTTTACAGTAGTTATACCTTGAAAAGAGACTCAGAGTTATCTTTGTTGTTTTTGCTAGATAATACAAATAAGCGAAAAAGATCAAATTCTCATTTTATTGAGATTTGGAGTCTCTCTCAAAAGTGGAGAGGAAATGGGGCAACCAGGACAGTTCTAAGAGGTCTCAGTATCAGCTAGAGGTGGAAGAGAGCTTACATGTAGCACCAGGTAATTCAAAAACACAAAAGGGTATGAGAGGGTGGGGAGAGAGTTTTTAACCCTTTACAGTACAGCTTAGAATTTAATGCCTTTTTTGTTTCTCTCCAAAACCTCACCCAGTCTTCCAAAAGTACTCCTGGCTTCAGACAGTATAAAATTAATTTCTGATTAAAAAGCATGTTGTGTTGCATGACACGGGACTTCCTAGGTAAATGAACTTGTTCACCACTGATAGACATCTGTCAATAGTACTATTAGGGTTGTACGTAACATTTGTCAGCAGTGCATTAGAATAAGTTTTCCATCTTCCTGTGACCAATAATGAGGCCTAGATTCTTAGAAGCCTCTGAAAAATGGGCCATGAGAAGTAGGCAGTCCTCCTCTGCGTGCAAAGAGGGTATAGGAGGCAGTCCTCCTCTGCATGTAAAGGGGCACCTCAGCCAGTTCTTTAGAAGTCTAAGGGCATGTCTACATATGCAATTAATGCACCTGAATTTTCGCCGCAGAAAACTAAGGCTCATTAAAGCACCCCTGGTCCAAGGCTACTCTTGCCCTTCTCTGCTGCCTTGCAGCAGCCAGGGGAGCTTCAGGCTTCCCTGGGTGTCTGCCTTGAACTGTCCCAGCTCTGGGGGCAGTCCTGATATGTGCAGGGTGGTGGGAGCTGTCCCAGCTCAGCAGGCAGCTCCCTACCAGCTGCAGAGAAATTAAGCTAGGCCCCCAACCCTGGGGGGGCAGGGGGAGTTGTCCCACCTGCCAGCCATGTGAGGAGCAGGACTGTCCCGATTTCCACAGGGCTGGGAGGCAGCTGCCTAACGGCCAGGATGGCTTTCCCAGCCACATGGAGATTGGGTTGCACCCTGATCTCCATGTGACTGGCAGGCAGCATCGCACCAAGCCAGAAGAACTCTCCCTGGCCCCTGCTGCCTAGGCTGATCCAGAACAATTTGGTCCCAGTCAGCATCTATGGTTGTGCTTTGGCATGTTAGTTTAAATGAGCTGGTTTCTAGTACCTGTACCTACACACATGTTCAGTAAATCGTCACTGTTCACTAGATTAGTCTAATGCGTATGAATACATCCTGAGTGTTGGACTGTAGATAGCAAAAATTGTGTGCACGAGGCTGAATAGGAAATTGTATAAGCATCTGTTTATCTAAATTTCTCAAGACATATGTAAGCATAAAAGCAGCAAGATCCTAAACAAAGAAAGAGGCAGAACCCATATCTATTTGACTCCAATAAAGATGGTGAATAGTCTGAAGCATTGTCGTCTTCAGTGACCCTAGTCATTGTACTGTCATAGAACAGATTATCTGAATAGTTGTTGTTTTTTTTTTTGTTTTTTTTTTCTAGGAAAGCATTTTGTCTAACATGTCTTGGAAAGCATTAGACAGTTGCAATTTTTATTTCATAAAGAACAATTAACAGTTATTTTGAAATCTGCTTAGGTTGGCTGTGATGACAGGTGGCCAACCAAATGGACTGTGGAACTGTTTGACATGTACCACAACCCTACACAAATTTAAAACAGGAATAGAAGACTATTTGCTCTCACTAAATTGTACTGTAATTAACCAAAAATAAAAAAAAATAAAGACTAGACATTGCATTTAAAATGCTTATTCTTGGAGAAAATATTCTTTAATGATTGCAAGCAGTTAGTCTCTGCTGTTTGTCTCTTCAGTAAGCTTTATAGAACATTTTGAAAATATTTTGCCATACCCTGTGCTGAAGATTGTACTGTTAGCATCTTCTTTGAGATACTTCTGTATTTTCCACTTTGGTAGTGTTCTTTTCTAGTTATAGAGGCTTAAATATGTCACTTTTGAGAAATGTGATCAGAAATTGTATCCAGGATGCTTTCAAATGGGTGAATAACCCTCGCTAGGCTTTCTTTATTTTTTTTTAACTTTGGTTCTTTAAACACTCACGAAATCAGTTGGCTTAAGAGTGCTAATATTTTTTTCCCTACCTGTAACTGCCAAATTTAGGACTTGTATGAAATGATTCAGTTTGCTCAGACATCACTGCCAAGAATTTCATCTTTTATTTTCTTTCTCTTTCTTACAATGCCTTTATTAAGAGGTCAAAACCTCTTTATAGCAGCTCTTTATGCTCTGGAGAAGGGAGCCACGAAGCTAATACAGCAACATTTTGCTGCCTGTACAGAAATGCATTATAATTGGAAAGCCACAAATTGATTTCTAAAAAGATTCACTCTTGACCTTGTAGCATTATCTTAGAAAGGAGAAATATATTGCGACTTCCTAGAGATGGGCCAGCTAGAAAGAGGCTAAACCTGAAGCTATGTATCCGAACCTAATCTTATCGGTTAGATTAAACAGGTTACATGTGAGCCAATCCCCCCTTTTGGTTTGCAAAATGAAAACCAACGAACCCTGCATTTCCACTTCTTTCTGTGAATCTGTAGTTGTGGTATTAACTTACAACTCTCACAGAAAGGTGCTGCATTGCTGATCTGTCCTTGTATATTTGCTTGCTAGTAATCTGATCTATTCCCTAGTAACAATGACTTGGGTAATTGGGCACTACTTTTCCCTTAGTCCTAAGTAGGTGAAGAACAGAACTGCCTAGATACATAAACAAAGCATAGGTGAAAGGAAGCTTAAATAGAAAATGCCAATTTTTAAATAGAAAATGCCAAATTTGGATTTCTAAATTAGAGTTGGGGTCAAATTGATCAAGTTAAATGGGATTTATGTGGGATTTAGGCCACTAGTCGCAAGGAGCAGCCCTGCTCCAGTAGCTGCAAAAACTTATGCAGCCAGGGTGTCTGTGGGCCGTGAGCATTGATGCACTGTAATTACAGTGCATTGGAGCAGACTTTATTAACTGAGTCTGCTGGAGCATGCTAACTAGCACACTCCAGCAGCCTTGGCATCTCCTGCCTTCAACATCCCTGTGCTTCAAAATGGCAGTGAGGACACTTTAACTAAAGCTCACTGAATGAGCTTTTGTTAAAGCCCCCACTGCCATTTTGAAGCACAGGGATGCTGAATACATGAGGTGCTGTGGGCAGCTCCCGAGAACCTCTCTAATTTAAAGTACTCTGCCTCCCCTTCCCTGAGCACTTGTAAAGACGTCCCCACATTCATTCACTGCCTCCTGTTTCACCTGAGAAGTTCCCTGGGTGCCTAGACTTGGGTGGTGTACAAGTTACTGTTAAACTGTCATAAAGGCACCCAAGATTGACCCATTAAAGGGTGTGAAGCTGTGCTAAGCACCCTCTAAACCTTTTTTAAAGTTATGCCACTTAAGCTGAAGGTTATTGTTGATCTATGAAACTATGATCTGTTTACCCAGTTCATTCCAATGTATTGTTAGTGTACTTGGGAAAAGATAAAACACTCTATTTTCATTCCTCTAGCATCCCAGGATGCACCATTCCCAGCCCTTCCCATTCCTTTGTTCCATGGGCAAACCTTCAACTGCCCAAAACTCTACTGCTAGCCCCAAACCAATGACCGCCCCCCCCCCAAAGGGGTACAACCGCAGCATTGTCTGACCACCCAAGTGCAGCTCACCATCCCTGTGAAAACAGCAGCAGTAATCTTACTACCTATATCCCTGAGACAAATAAGCCAGAGAACAGAAACCATTCTCAGCTGGGTGTCAGCTCTGCCCTGGCATGGTGGGCATGTGATAAGTCTGCTGGGTGTCCGTTCTGCCCTGCTGTGAGCATTAACCCAATACCCCTGAACCAATCACCAATTCAAGTGAAACGCATACAAGACTTTGGTTTTATTATTATTATCATGCTAGCCAATTGCCTGTACTTAAAAAAAAAAAAACGCCCTCCCTGCCCCATCACCAGCCATACCCCCCATCCATCTTGTCACCACTGCCTGCAGGAAGTGGGTAGGGAGGGAGGAGGGTTGTAGCCAGCAGCACTGGCCTTGCTCCCCCCACTCATCTGTCTGCTGTGTTTTCATGCCTTGCAGGGGGCAGAGCCAGTGCTGCTGGCCTCGCCCCCTTGGTCTGTTGGCTCCATGGCTGCCATCTCCAGGAAGTGGAGAGGTGGTGCCAGTGGCACTGGCCTCTCTGCCTCCATCCATTTTGCCACCACTACCACCTGCCAGAGGGGCGTGGGTGGGGACAGAGGCCCATTTCTGCACCCCCAGCACTTTGGGATTGGGCACACTCCTGCCACTTTGCCCTAGCTGCTTTGGGGCTGGGGCTGCTCTGCCCATCCCACCTGGGGTCTGGTGGGAACAGAGCCCAGCATCCTGTCCTGTGCCCCTGTTCCCCTTGTCCAGCTCTGCCCCTCCCCCCAATTTGGTCCCAACCCCATTTCCCCACAGGCAGTTTGGGGCTGGTGCTGATTCCCCCCTCCATTGTAGCGGTCCTGACCCCATTCCATCACCCCTTCATACGGCTGCTGCCACTTCCTCCATGGAGCAGGGGGGGCCAGGCCAGCTGTGCTGGCCTGCCCCTCCCATCCCCTCTTTGCATCATCATGGAGTCACTCTGCTCCCTGCTTCTTGGAATGCTGCTGGAGCACTCTGATTGGCTGTCTTGGCAGCCAGTCAGAGTATGAATAAAGCATTATGTGCAGACAGACTATGGCTTTTATAATATTAGAATATTGTTTTTCACTCTGCCCACTTCACTTCTTCCCCCTGCCCATTTAGTTCAAACAAGTTATTTATTTATTTATTTTAAGAATTTTATCCTCACCCCTGTAGCTCTGGCTGTCAAGGGAGGGAAGGAAACCACAGCCCCCCATGGTGGTTTCTCTGCCTCCAAGGTACATGAGTTGATGAGTCTTCCACCCCAGAGGAGGAATGAGTCCTGGCTCCTGTTCATACCCCTGGTTGCCTAGTTATCTAGTAGCAAGTCCCAGTTATGCAGTTGATGAGATGAGATGATATTAAGCCTTAAACCTGTGACTGCTTTGAAACTGTTGTAGCTTTATATGATTATAACATTCCCCATATTTAAAATATTTTAAAGGTAGCCTGTAACAGCACTCTAGCTCCTAATCATTCTCAGAAGATTCAGTTTGATTTGTTAAGCTATATTTTTGGCCTATATAGAAACACAATAGGTACTTTGGAAAACATAAGTACCTGGACAGCATGATCTGCTAGGCAACCCACAGAACATGCTGCGTAGATGCTGGCAGAAGTTCAAGCACCACAACCTTGTCCATGGTAACTTGACAGTGGGTTGGGACATCCTTATCAAATTGGCATCTGTCTTCTGGGCACTTAGAGTCCTGGTTGGATGGAAGCACCAGGTGTGTAGCTCTGAATAAGTTCATAAGATCTAAAGAGAGGCAGACATTCAGTCCTAGCCAACGCCTTGTATTTCCTATTGGTTAGTTCTTGGCAACTCCTTCTCAGCATGTCATTGGATTCAAGGTGCAGACAGAAGTGTAGGTCCTGGGTCTAACTCATGGCATTTTTACAGAAAGTGTCATCAGTTAGACTGATCCTTCTCATCCAAAAGATGTTAGCTGTTGGATCAGGAAGGTGGGAGATTCAGCTCTAATTGGGAGCCAGTCCAGGGAGAGAGGCTGCATCCTTGCAGCCTCTACCCTTTGCTCTGCCCCCCCCTCACCCCCCCACAACTCTTGTGCTAACTTGGGATGGGATGGGGAGAAGGCAGGAGGGGAGAAAGTTTCATTCTGGGGTTTCCTTAGCTGTGGCTTAGGTGGGGGTACATTAGAGGTCCCCCCTAAGGTGGGGGGGCTCCAATCCACCTGTCCCCCACTTTACTCCAGTGCTGCTGGGGAAACCCCAGAATCTACCTCCCTTCTCTGCCTTCTCCTTCTCCCATCCTGAGACAGCACTGGGAGCTGGGCTGTGCTGCAACAGCCCAGCACTGGAGCAGACAGAAATGAATGAAAGCACTCTGCTTTGGAGCATCTTCATACTTACCTGGCAGGGGTAATACCATAACCATGATGGTGGCAGGGGAAGTACCCTGACTGAGGTATACAGTTAAAATGGCACTGTGTAGTGAAGCATTGCATCCTTGTCTACTTGTGGACAGGACTCCCTACAAGAGCCTCATAGTTAGCTTCGCACGGGCCAGCTTCCAGTGCAAGGATCTTGGCTACATGCTGACTTTATGGAAATGGGAAACTCCTTCCTAGTTTGCTCCTCCAGCTATACATCTGTGGGCAAGTGAAACATGGGGGCATCCAAACCCCAAGCCTCTGGGCTTGGGCCTGCATGTAGGTTGCCCACCAAAGGATTTGGAAACACCTGATGCCCCAGGTGGGGATGGCGGATGCTTGCCAGTAGCAGGGCCACATATGGTTCTTGAGTGACTCACAGATTTGGAATGGATTGGCTGCTTTGACATGGGACATGAAAAAGATTCCTTAAAAAATAAAAATTTAAATAAATCTTCATTTGAACCCTCATACAACAAGGGTTAACTTTGTGCCTGACTGGAGCACTCTGCAGCTGCGCTCTTCTGATAGGGTACAACTGTAGAGTGCTTTCAAGGGGCTGATCACAGAAATGTAATTTCTGTCTCCACCCACATTGTCTGGGACCATCTAGCATTGCTCATTGACGGTATAGGGATCCTTAGATGCTTTATGTTGTTGATTTTTCTGAATCACCTTCACTTTTTTAAAGCATGCTAAAGTCCAATGGAAGTGCCTACAGGTATGTAGGTATCTGCTTCCTAAACAGATTGTTAAAAAATTTGACTCTAATTATAGTTGTGGTTGTTTAGCAACTATGACAAACAGACAATCTGAGTGCTGGAGTTTGTTGAAACTAGATTTTTAAAATGTTGACCTAAGCATTTTTCCTGAGGGGTAAATTCAATATGAATAGCCTGAAAAAGCAAAACTTCCTAAACTTATTCATATATTTCTTAGATTAGACATAGAAAGGAGATACATCCATACTGTTATAGTCCTTTCGGATAACATTGCATAAACACACTTTTCAGTTTCATAGACCTGTAGTACGATCAGAAACGATATGTTTAGTTCTATCCCAGATAGAATTATTTGTATGTATAGTATAAACCATTAGTGTATAAATACATACAGCACATTTTTATCAAAGATGCATCTGTATGTCTTTGTTGTACGTACTGATAGATTCTAAATTAACATGAAATATCCATATATATGTTTTATTGCATTATCCAAACTGATCATTTCTATCACTGAAATTTTTTTCATTTGCTTTGCAATCCTTTGTTATTTCTATTCAAGTAAAATAATAAAGTCTTTGCTGTTGCTGTGGAAGAGCTCCATTTTTTTACTTTAACAATGTAGCTTTACTTTGCTGCATCTAATCTAAATAGCTTTCAACTTGGTACCTTTTAAAAATCCCATTATTTCATATGAGTGGGTGGAGGCCCTGCCAATAAGGTAGGATTTCTTTAAAAATTGCATTTTTGTGATTTTCTTTTTTAAAGCAGACATTTCCTTCTGGGAGTACAGGATGTATTCAGATACAGAATGGAAATAAGGCAAGACATTCAGAATATACTTAAGCACTTAAGGTGTATCTTACCTTTAACAAAGCCAATTTAAACCTTCAAAAATACTGAGTTGTTTCTTTATTAGGGAATAGATCCACTCAGTAATAGGCTGGGGATACAGTCTGGGGAAAAAAAAAATCCACTTGCTATTACAGAGTACTCCAGATAAAAGTATTCATCCTATAAAAGTTTCATTTCAGTGATACACAAAGCTATTATATTCCTTCCTTTTTGTTTTGGTACAATTTGCTTTGTATAGTATTACCTATCAACTATATTCCAGAGTGCTTTCTGGAAGTAATGCAATTACAGAGCTAAAAACAAACAGAAGCAGAGGGAGAGGAATTAAGAAGTGAGATGGGATTTCAGAAGGGATGGAGAGTCGATAAGCCTTGAACACATTGAAAGGTAATTTCAAGCAGGATGAGATGTCATACCACAATTGTTCCTTTACAATAGTGTGCCAAAGGATACACTTGCATTAGAGGGGGAAAAAAGGATCAGGAAGTGAGTCGAGACAGCTACATTTCTCTATATTTATCAAGCATTTTTTATCTTGGTACCAAGTATTAAGATGCATTTTGAGGAAGCCTGGAACAAATGTCTGGAAGGTTTTCTAAACAGCAGGCACATACCTCCAAATCTTCTCTTTTTGTAATATTTTTTTTAGGGCTTTTTAGATTTAGAAATCTGGTTCCTATCGAAGTCACTGAACTTACCCTGTCACACTCTCAAGAAGATTAGAAGAAGGATTGCTACTGGTACCTGAGGTAGCCATCAGAGCCAGAAAATATGTACATTAGTAACTTATTTATTTGGTCAGGTCTTGGATTTCCTCTTACACTCTAAGAGCAGTGGCTCTTAGAATAGGCACATTCAGCCTGGGTACAGATATTCAAAGAGCCAAAGGCAGAATTGATTCAGGTTATGCATTTTTCTGTAAGCAGCATAGTTTAGATCAGTAGCAAACAGAAAACGTTTGGCCTTTGGGAACAAATCTTGGACTGGGCTCCACTGTTTTTTAAACCAGACTGTGCACCAAATTTCCATTCTGTTATGGGTATAGACTGGTTTCCAATCACTTATACATTACACTTTTACAGGTATGTACATGGCTTCAAGGAACAGAAGAAAACCACCTAGAAAAAATATCACAGAAGGTTGTGTGCCAGGAAAAAATGTGGGTGGACCAAGGAAAAAGATGGTACAAAGACACAGGACTAGACCAGATTACCTATAAATAGTGGCAAGGCAAAATATTTATAGAGCCCAGTGGAGAGTATTTATCCATTATGTTGCTGACCCTGTTGATGAGGATGGCACTTGACTGTGTGGGGTTTTTTATTTATTTATTTATTTTTATGGAGCAAAGATTCTGTTACGAAGTTCTTATTTTTAATTTCTGTGTGTATTGTTTTATGGCTGTTTTATCTCAGCCCCTTGTACACATTTTTCTTGTATGTTTTCGCATGCTTGCTGTCATTATAACCATAATGTTCATAGATTTAGGGCCATAAGGAGCCAATATAATTTGTTTAGCACAGTCCACAAACCCTCCCTTAATTCCTACGTTAAACCCATTGCTCCTGCTTGAGTCCTAGCTTGTCTGTCAAAGATGTTTATTTTTATTGGATATGATGGAGTAT
>NW_017728995.1:12769325-12770026 GCF_001723915.1 Gavialis gangeticus
CCATCGCTCCTGCTTGAGTCCTAGCTTGTCTGTCAAAGATGTTTATTTTTATTGGATATGATGGAGTATCCATAACATTGTTGGACAGCCAGTGGAACAACTTAATTACAAGGTTAAATGTATATATTTTTTATTCTTAGGTTGAATTCATCTAGCTTCAGCATCCAACCACTAAATCTCATTATACCTGTTTCTCTAGATATTATATTAGCAAGTATTTGTAGATCATGATCAAGCTATCCTTTTAATATCATGAATAAATGAACTAAATAAAGGTTTTTCTTCCTGAAGTACTTCTCTATCTTGAGAGTTGGAAATTCTAACCTCAATTCTATTCGCAAACAAAAACCAGAACTATAAAGACACACACATACCATTACGAAAACAAAGATAAACATATACAGTCTTATCAGCATCTATTACAACAAACTATGACTTGTTATGCTAAGTCATGCTGTAAATTTAAATTCTGGCTTTGTTTGTTTGTTTGTTTGTTTGGTTTTGTTTTTTTGTTTTTTTTAATTTAAAGGAACGCCAAAATTCATGTGGCAATTTCATGTATTTTCCTTGTCCTGACTGTAGGCTTTTTGTTGCATGGACCTTACCTTTCGTAAATGGAGAAAGGGACCAAAGCATATGTCAATGAAGCTCTTCCTCCAATGAACAAACTAATATTTGTTAATTAAAAAAAAAAATTAATA
>NW_017728995.1:12775026-12776250 GCF_001723915.1 Gavialis gangeticus
ATGCATATGTCAATGAAGCTCTTCCTCCAATGAACAAACTAATATTTGTTAATTAAAAAAAAAAATTAATATTTCTCTTTGATACCTAAAAACTGAGGGTCTTCCCAAAGATCTGACTATGTATTCATGCTCTCTGTAACTTAATTTTGTTCCTACTTGTTATTTCATCTCTGAAGACCATGATGGTCTATGTACCTCTTTCCTTTCCTGTGCTACTTCAGTACTTCTGCAAATATCCAATTTTTATATGAGGATTTTAACTAATTGTATTCTATGAGCTGCAAACTATGCATCTGCTGTCAACAATAAATCTGGCATAGCACTTTATATGCATGCAGTTGCAAATTCATGATATTGGGACCTGCACAGTTTGAATGCTATATGACATTTACTTTGCATCTTCCCTGCATGTGCGCCTCCACCCCGCCCCCAGACACGTACACATTTTTCTGTATTCATAAGCTACTCTCCTCTTCTAGAAATGGCAGAAAGGCTTAGTCTCCTTTTTGTTTTCGAACAGTAGCAGCACAGATAACATTGACCCATTAGACTTTTTGGATTGCACACCCCTATCAGTAAAAAAAAATTTGAGCACCCCCCCCCGATATATGTATATTTATTTATTATAAATTTTATATACCTGTACTACTGTACTAATATATTATGTACATTATAAAACTTACACAAAAAATAGAAAATCGTCATTGTTTTTACCTCGTAATGTGGCTGACAAAAAGCTCGTTCTAGGAGTATAAGTGTCAGCTCTGCCATTTTCTTGTTTGCTTGTGCTCACATTTTTAGTATTATCTTCAATCCGTGGTTTCTTTGCAGGAATCCTTTTAAGCCACTTGTCCATTTTGTGAGGCTTAGTTTAGTTAAAACTAGATAATATAATCTGTAAATCCACTTAACCGGGCACATGTAAACTGCAACACGTCGCAATACGCTGAAAGCGAATGAATGCTTCTTCCCTCAGGATACCTCATGTACCGTACGTGACACGTGACTGTCCAACATATGGACTGAGTGAGGGCGCCAGTGTTGATCTGTATATTAAATATTAGTAAAGCTTAATTTTGTTCTTATTTTTTAGATAAATAAATAAAAATACAAGTTCTAATGTTTTCTTTGCGCACCCCCTGGGATCATCTCATGCATCCCCTGGGGTGTGCGCACCCCACTTTGGAGACCACTGTATTAGACAACCAGTGATGGAAGCAACAC
>NW_017728995.1:12776382-12776955 GCF_001723915.1 Gavialis gangeticus
TTCTCAATTCATGTATTCAAGTGTTTGTTTTTCTTTAAATCATACGTGAGAGACTGTTATTTTAAAATTAAATGTAAAATTCAGATTTAAATATCTGACTGTGGTGTATAGACTACCTTCACATATGATCTGAGAAATTCTCCTGGGTTTGTTCTCTTCATAGAAAAACTCGCCCAGAGATGCCTGAACAGACATTCAAATGCTGAGTCCCTGAAGAGCAGATAGCTTGCAGTGCTGATGTTGTGCAGCCAGGATTTTCTTGTGCACATGCTCTGCAGGTTCCTTTATTAGGATTACCATATGGTAACCCTCTTTGGATCCTCCAGTCTCCATCTGGGCATTTAAAAAACAAACAAACAAACAAACAAAAAAGGTCAAATCTCCTAGATTTTGGTCAGCTCAGCATTGAAGATTTTCCTGGCTTGCCTTAGTAAGGAGCTGCTTGGGGAGGGGAAAGAAGGTGATTTGAGGCAGAGCACATACGCATGGTGGCCAGCAGGCAGCCAGGGAGAGTGGTGGGAGCAGCTCCTGTAGCTGGATGCAGATACATTTGCTGGGGTTGGAGGGCCAGGG
>NW_017728995.1:12777112-12783004 GCF_001723915.1 Gavialis gangeticus
GTGAGGGCGCCAGTGTTGATCTGTATATTAAATATTAGTAAAGCTTAATTTTGTTCTTATTTTTTAGATAAATAAATAAAAATACAAGTTCTAATGTTTTCTTTGCGCACCCCCTGGGATCATCTCATGCATCCCCTGGGGTGTGCGCACCCCACTTTGGAGACCACTGTATTAGACAACCAGTGATGGAAGCAACACCCTCTACCATATCTTCATCCCATGTTTGGGTGATATTATTGCATGCCACTTCATTTGCAAAAATTGTTTCAGTGATTTATTCTCAATTCATGTATTCAAGTGTTTGTTTTTCTTTAAATCATACGTGAGAGACTGTTATTTTAAAATTAAATGTAAAATTCAGATTTAAATGTCTGACTGTGGTGTATAGACTACCTTCACATATGATCTGAGAAATTCTCCTGGGTTTGTTCTCTTCATAGAAAAACTCGCCCAGAGATGCCTGAACAGACATTCAAATGCTGAGTCCCTGAAGAGCAGATAGCTTGCAGTGCTGATGTTGTGCAGCCAGGATTTTCTTGTGCACATGCTCTGCAGGTTCCTTTATTAGGGTTACCATATGGTAACCCTCTTTGGATCCTCCAATCTCCATCTGGGCATTTAAAAAAACAAACAAACAAACAAAAAAAAAAAAGGTCAAATCTCCTAGATTTTGGTCAGCTCAGCATTGAAGATTTTCCTGGCACTTCCTGGCTTGCCTTAGTAAGGAGCTGCTTGGGGAGGGGAAAGAAGGTGATTTGAGGCAGAGCACATACGCATGGTGGCCAGCAGGCAGCCAGGGAGGGTTGTGGGAGCAGCTCCTGTAGCTGGATGCAGATACATTTGCTGGGGTTGGAGGGCCAGGGCTTGAGGGTTGTCCAGGGACCTGGAGGGGAGGGGGGTGTGTGTGTGGAGGGGCTGAGGATATGAGGAGTCTTGGTTGCTGAAAGACTGTACTGTGGCTTCTCTCAGAAAAGAACATGTACAGATATTTGCTTTCTCAGGAGAAACTCTCCTGAGAGTGATTTAACCCTGGTTTCTGAAATTCTGAACATCTGTACATTTACGGTTTCCAGGAGAGCAAAACCCTCCCAGAAGAACATGAATGTCTGTACGGGGCTTATATAGGTCTACTGTTGCTAAATCGTAGCTTGGCTATGAACAGATGTGCATGCATCTGCAACAGTCTGTCTTGTTAACTGCTCAGCCCAGATCTATATAGATCACTTGTAAAAGTGAGAAAATTGTAGTTCTTGACCTCTGTCCTGAGATTGTAACAAATGTCTGTTTTTAATGCTTATTTTAGGTGACTTAGACATCTATTTTCTAAAACCTGAACTTGGGCCACCCACTTGTTCTGCACACAACTATCATACCATGTGATAATGACTTCTGCTGAAGGGTGGTAGATATGAAATAGTGACCCAGAGGTGAAAAGCCTCCATAGTCAACTATCAGGAGTCTTGGACAGCAAGTCTCTGCTCTGTAGTTAATTTATTAACTTCTACCTTTGCCTCTGTAATGCTTGCACAGTTATATTTATGGTTTTACCACATGGCTGGCTTTTCTTTAAGCTCCAGAACTTTGAAATACATTTATTTTGATATCCACTTATGCTGCATAATGGAACTTGCTGAATAATACTGAACTCACTGAAATAGTGAGTTATTTATTTAATTTTAAGGAATAAAGTTCCTCTCTACTATAGAGATGGTTTTATAAAATGTGTAGGTTAATGACTGTTTTGTAAGTTAAATACGGCTGTTGACAGTAAACCCATCTATGCCTTCTATTAGATTTGTATAAAGTAGGGTCATTTGCAATTTATAGGCTAACTTGATTATATGTAGGTTCATATGTACCATAAGCTTTCAGGAGCTGGAGCTTACCTCATCAGAAAATATGAATGGGTGCACTTGAATCTTTCCATTCTATACACTGCTCCATTTGAATACAAAAGGAAGGAAGGGAGGGGGAAGAGGGCTGGAGAAAAAGATGAGGAAGGAAGGATGCTTGTAGCATCTGCTTGCTGTCTACGTTTGGACAGATGGGGAGATCCCCAAATGTAAGAATGAACGAACGGTGATCGGACATCTCTTCCAGAAAGATACAGAGGACTGTGACAGAATACTTTAACTTCCCTGGACAGGATAATTGTCCTTAGGCAGCAAAACATTTAAAAACAGACTTAAGCGGGAAATTCCAAACCAAGAAATCATTCCAACTGGATTGTGTTAAATATGGTTTAAACAGGGACTATGGCTTTTTATCTTATTACCTGGATTAGCTTTTGCCACCTCTTTTTCTCTATTGCCTCTTGCTTGTTTGCCTCTCCCAACACTGCTCCCCTCCCTCCTCCTTCCCCTCACTTTCTGCCTTTCTTGTATCCAAATGTCTCTCTCCATTTGATACACTACTTTTTGTGTCCTTTCACAGTATCTGTTGAAGTGAGCTCCAGCTCATGAAACCTTGGAATATATTTATCTCTAATTTTGTTGGTATATAAGGTGTAAATCTACCCTGCCTTCTGCTTCACTTCAGATGAACATGTCTTCCTGCAACTTTCAGATCTATGCAAATCACAGTTTGAAATTACTGTGAAACACCCTGAACCAAATTGTAACCCAAGATGCTGAAGCTGAGTCAGGTATATAATAAAAATAAAAAAATATACAAAGTGACTTGAAATGTTTTTGAGGCTACCAGAAAGTAATGTCAGCACATTTTCTTTGATTTGTTTTATTCATGGATAGTAACTAAACCTTAGCAAAATGTTCAGCAAGTCTGCATTCTCTTAGCAGAATGCAACAAAGTTCAATTATTTCCTATCCCCACTCATTGAATGGAAAATATAACTCCTTATGAAACTGGTGAATATAGATAGGCACCCAAACTTTGAAAATTCCTGAGTTCTTTGAAAAATCAATTGTAGTTGTAGCCCTAACTCCATATGTATATTTGAAATTCCCAGCTATGGGGCCTTCCACTAGAGTACCTCATAAGACTTTATTCAAAGAATAAAGTAAATAGTGCAACATGGTCTTCTACAGAGGTGTCACATACATGACTTCAATATGGGGATTACAATACACACTGAAGTGATTTGGGAGAATTCTCCCGACTTTGTTTTTTCTGGTAGAAAAAACTTGCGTAGAGATGCGTGAACAGCCCCTGAAGAACTGAGAGCTTGCAGTGCTGACAGTATATCCAGGGGGGGCCCTGAGCCCCCATCTCAGCATGCTCTGTAGGCTCCCTCAGCATACCCAGAGACAGATGGCAGCAGTGCACAGTGTAGCCCTGGTTGTGCAAAGGGGACACGCAGACTAAGCCTGGGTAGCCAATGTGATTGTGAAGAGGGTGCGTTCTGTTTCCTGCTTGGTTAGAGCAGTAGAATCCAGCAGGCAGCACAGTGCCTCCCTGAGGGGAAAGAGGGCTTGGAGCAAAGCACCCTGGGATGCTGGAGGACTATATTGTGGCTTCTCTCAGAAAACGATATGTACAGGCATTCTCTTTCTTAAGAGTGAGTTGACCTTGGTTAAATGTTTCTGGGTTATTTTTCTCCGGGAGTAAACATTTTTAGTCTGGGATAAAAATCCTGAGTAAGTATTCTCATGGTTTCTCCTGAAATAGCAGTGAATCTCCCAGGACAAACAATGTCTATACGTGGTTACAGTTTAAATGGTTTTCTCACTGAGTCGGTGCCAAACATAGTAATAGAACTAGAGGCCCAATTGTCAGGTTTTTTCCGCTGAATCTGACTTGAGAGAGACTTGTCTTTTAGTTCAGACACTGGAATGGGCTTAGATTACATACGAAGAATATAAATGTATTGTGTGACTTTGGGCAAGCTTCTTTATTACTTTAATCTTTACTCCTATTTTGCAAATAGGGAGCATATATGTTCCTTTCTTTAGCTCTGTGGGCCTAGTTGCATGGTAATTTTGGGTGGCTTCTAGAGCTCTTAACTCCTGTATTGCCCATACATTAACACCTGAAACTAGTTTTAAGCACTCATTAGGCAGCTCAAGATTATGCCGCTTGAGGGTAGTATTATCTATGATCTGTGCTACCCAGCTCATGTTATACTAGGGTCTACTCCTTATTACCACTCTAGGCTACACCTTTTAATGTAAACACCTCATCTGCTTCCCCCACCCCCACAGCCCTCCCCAGCAATCCAAATCTCTGTCCTCCCCCTGCTCTTCACTTGTGGCTGCCCTCGCTGTCTGTCCTGGGGGAGCAGGCAGGGAAGTGTTAACTTCCCTGCCTAGCCAATGTTGCTTTTTGGGCAGGCTCAGCCCTGAGAAAGCCAGCAGCCTGGCAGTGATGCTGTGCAGGCAGATTAACGCTAGACAGACAGCTGCTCGGCTACAAGTAGGTGGGGGGCAGGGGAGGGGGGAACCCCTACTGGCAGGGGAGATGCCCAGAATGGGTGAGGGGAGGATTCTTGCATGTCGGTCCTCCAGGCCCCTGCTGGCCTGAAATGACTGCCTTAGACTTGAGCTAGCACTAATGCCACTAAAACATTTGGGTGACTCAGTGTAAGGTGTAACAATGTCCATTATTAGTAAGAGAGTTGGACTAGATGGTTTGGTTCTTTCTCTTAACATAATTTATGACCATTTCATCCTTGAAGCACAATGTAAAACTCTTACTTATATACTTCATGATTGAATTAGTCGTAACTCTTTTTTTGGCACGTGCCTTCATTTTTCATTGTCTGTACGTGTCTAGAATCAAGTTTGACTTTTATAAACCTTGTATAAAATCCAGTATTCCACTAATTATCACACACAACTTTGAAAAAAGTGGCAGTACTGTGAAAAGTATCTTGTAAGTTATGTAATGAAGAACTGTCTGATCATTACATTTGATCATAGTTCTTAGCTAATCATTACATTTGATCACAGTTCTTAGCTATGAATATGTCCCCTACGTTCTTATATTTAATTTACTTTATTTTTGTAAAGGAAAAGTTTTGTGCTGCTCATAAAAGTTAAAAGTACCAAGTAGGGTTTCAACCACACAAATATATTTATGGGTTTGAAAATTCATAAAAAAGATAAATTGATTTACTTTACAGTTAACATTTTCTTAGTATTATTTTGCTAGCATTGTATACAGAAAAATGTGACCTTTGCTATTAGCCTATATACTGAAAATAAACTTCAGAAATAATGCAAATATCTCTACCATAATTTGACTGAGAATAAAAGATTCTGTGACCTATAAACTAAATAATACGAATTTACAAGTGTCCAATGGAAACACCTCAAACACTGAATATTGTTTACTTGCAAAAAACAATTCACATACAGCTTGCAGACAAACACTTGGCAGAAATTATTCAGTGACTAAATTCAATCATTTATAAGGACAAATTCCATGTTTTTTCCTATTTGTATAAATTACTCAAATTTATTATTTGCATAGCAGTAGTATTAAGCATCACATATCCTAAGGTTGCTAATATTATTGTTTTATAATTGAGACCACAATTTGCCTTCTGATTAGCCTCTGAAGTTCTTTAAAGAAATGCACTTTTGGCGACCGCGTTATAAAATATTTTAACATTCTACTTTTCACTTCATTCTGTTAATGTAAGGCCAAGCCAGTCCAGGTTACTCCAGAGAACATTTTATAATCCATAATTTATCACAAAAAAATATGGCATGAGGGAATATAATGAAGGAATGAGAGAGAATATGAACAATATATTGTTGCACTTCTAAAATCTGAATTTTTTTCTGTTTTAGAAATAAAGTATACTTATCCACTTAGTTCACTATATAACTGGGAAAAATTCCAAAATGATGCCTGAGCAAAATGTTACATATGCTGCCCTTAATCTTCTCCTGCCCTTGGTTTAGCCCAAACTATCTTTTTTTTTTTTTT
>NW_017728995.1:12783129-12801105 GCF_001723915.1 Gavialis gangeticus
TTTTTTTTTTTTTCTTCATGAAAATACTGTGCACTTCAAGTATTTGCTTTTCAGCAGGAGACTAAATCTTAACCCTGAGGGGAGAAAAGAAAATACTCTTAGTATCTTAGTACAGAGGAAAAATCAGTCATCAGATGCCTAAAGAAACTAACCCCTTTCTCACTAGGTGCTCTCAATTGTGGAAGTTAAGTTAAAAACAAACAAACAAAATGAACTACTTTAAAACTGAAGGTAGAAAAACACACAAACTTTGGCTACATCTGGTTCCTGTGAATGGCTCTTTAAGCCAAGGCAAATCAGTAAATGTAGTACAGTAAAAGCTCTGTTATCTGGCATCCCCCAGGTATTTTCCCTTATTTTTTTTATTATAATTTACAAAATATATTTTTATTTTCCCCACTATGTTGAAACAACAATTTTTTTCACCACACTAATCTGAAACATAACTTTGAGACGGTTGATCCTAAAGGAGAAATAAAGACAGTTGAGTCATCCAGTAAGGGAAGGCAGAGGGTAGGGACTGGGGGGAGGGAGAGGGGTCGTCATACTTCTTGCTTTCTAAATAAAATATCCATCCGTTTTAATCTTTCCCTGAACATGAGAAAAGTAAACTCTTTTTTTTATATTGCTGGTGTGAATGTGTGTTTCTTCTGTACTTTTTTGTGTTGTATAAACCAGCTAAAATAACCATAAGGAACTATAGTGCCCCTGAGCTTGTATACAGAACATTTTACATCAAATACAAAGACAGTTTTGAGGTCTTTTTTGTTTTATTTTGCTTCCCCATGAGATGGGTTAAAACTCGTACTTCTGTCCTTTTTCCGGCATAGTGTCATGGATATATTCCCTTCCTGGTTGCACAGGACAATAGATTCTTTTATGGTATATGGCAAACAAGGAAACACTGGGATAATCATAAGAAAGCTCAGTTAGCCCAATTTCTTTGATAAAGTTTGGCAGAGTTTTTCGCAAGATTTGAGTGAATACTAAATTATATGTAGTTATTCAAAACAGACCTTGAACTTTCCTAGGCTTGCCCCTCAAGCTGAACTGTGCACAAGGCTAAGATTGCTTTTTCTTGCAGATCTCTAAAATATGAATTGCTTTTGCTCAGATAGCAGCAAGGCCAGCTTTTATAAGCCTCTGCCAAAGATTTTTAATGCTGTCATCATTCTTAAACTCTTCCATGAGAATTCAGAGAACATGAAAAATATAACTTGAATTTGACATCTTGTGCTTATTAGTGCTATGGTATTCTCGTTGTTGGTTCTAATAAAACAGATGGAAGGACCTATGAAACAATCTCGCATTCATCTCATCTTTGAGACTTATGTTGGCTGCTGTGTGATCTTTACAATACTAGGAACACAGTGACTGAGATTGGTAACCTTTTGCCTGACGCTTATTGAGCTGATATGATCATATTGGCTGAGTGTTTGTCAGCTGTCCATGTTATAGTAGATATGTGATCATTTTCCAGGTAGTACAGTTTTTATTACCAAGGCAAGTGATTATAATATCACTTTAATGGTTTCACAAAACACTTATGTATGAGGCTATGGTATATTAGATTTATTATGCTATAAGTATATTGCTGTCTCCTAACCACTAAGCCACTGTTCCACATGCTATGACAACCTGACAGGCCTGGCTCTCCCATCAGCTGTAGCCACTGCTGCTGGCTTCCAGCTAAGGTAACAGCATACACCAATGATCTGACTTCCTTTTGGGAGCAATAAGGGTGACATCCAGTGCCTGATTTGAGTGTCAGTAGGCCTACAAGCATGCCTCTTCAGCCAGTATCAACTGGGACAAAAAATGACATTTCTGATGGGCACCATGGTGGACACTCAGTCCCTAGATCTGCCTGGAGGCCTGTCTTGATGCCACAATGGCTTCAAAGACCTGGGTATTCCCTAGAAGGCCAGCCTATCTAGCCCAGAACTGGGAAGGCCTCAGAAAAGAGGTTGAGGTCTAACTACAGCAGTGGTGTTGCCTGCCCAACCTCTTACTATGGCTGGGTCCTAATGACCAACAATCAGGCAACTGTTATTCTGTGGTTCATCCAGAAGCTCCTTATGAACTTCTGCTGGAGCTAGTGGTGCCTGTTCCAGAAGGCTTTTCTTTACCTGTCCACCAGAAAGGAGGCATCAGGGCCTAATCAACCTTGCAAACGGGATGGCTGCCTTCAACCTGCAAGCCTTTCAGTGCCTGGTCTTTGCTCGTGAATGCCTCCCCTGACAACAGCTGGCCCTTTGCTTTCCAGTATCAGGTTGGGGACCCCATCCTTGATCAGGAACTTTATCTACTGGATCCCAATCACCTCCTCTGGGACCCTTTACAGGACCTAATAGTCACTAATAGCATAGCACTGACAGTAGTCAGCACTCAGTATTATTAACTTCCCACCTTGTCTGAGGCACTTTTTTTCTGCAAAATGAGCCTACTACGTAAGGTTCAGTTTATATATAATACTTGTGCAGGCTTTTTTGTCACAGGACAACTTTTTCTTGCAGAAAAAATAATCTTTTTGCTAAGAATTGTGAACTGTGTGTGCACATGTATGGTTTTGTTTGCTTAATGTGGATCAAAGTTGCCACCACTGGCTCAACTAGGTACAATCAAACCTGTGAATCGCCTTGGAATTCCCAAAGGCACTGGCAGTTCAGGGTAGTGATTTTTCCACCATTATACTCTCCATGTTTTAATGTAACTTAGGTACTCAGTTGAAGTGACTGAGAGAAATGGTGAATTATCACATTTCCCCCTGCTTTTTGGCCATAATTATTCCATGTCAATTCCTTCTCTTTTTGGACTGTACTAGGTTAGTGCAGTGCCTTCTATGCAGGAGTACACAAGTGCTTAATACCAGTGGATGCTACAGCTCTAGGGTCTCTACTTCACAAACTGGGAGGTGATTAGCCCCACAAGGAATTCCTGTTAACCATTATGACTGCTAATAGTTGCTATTAACAATTAAAAGTTAATTGTTGGCTGAAACTAATCTAGATCTTAAACTACACCCCAATTCTCCAACAAGCAGTTTTAGGAGAGTCAGGAACCCGTGGCTAGGCAGAATCGGAGAGGCATAGTCTGGGCATAAGGAAATAGTCTGGGCCCCTCATGAAAGTCAGCAATGGATCAGATTGTGGTTCTAAATTGCTAGGAATGTTGAAAATGGGTTCATTTCAGGCCATTTCTACATATAAAATAGGAGGAGGAAGAGGGGGAGAGAGTAAAAAGAGACTGTTTAAATAGTGTACTACTGCAGTTACCACTGCACCCATTGAAATTGGTGTCAGACAATGATTGGTGGATGACTGACCTTATATTCCTTCCTGCTATATTATAAAACTCCAGCTGTCCAAATAACTGTTCATTTATAAAAGTGCCATATTCTTCCTACAAATGGCATTCTAGTGCCTACAGTATTTTTCTTTGATTTGCCTGGATACCCCAGATCTTTCTCAAACAAAATGTAGTTATTCAATAATTGTATATCGAGCAACTGTCACTGTAATGTCCTGACATTTATCAGGCTAAAGTATATTGAAGACCAACCATTCAGTGGTATTAGAATTAATGGCACTAGGTGCTTCAGGAGATAGTGCCACTGAGTCAACAGTACCACTTCATCAATGCCCACTGTGCTGATTTTAGGTATGTTTGTAGTGCTAGAGATGTTATAGTTAGATGAACCATAAAACCAAAATCTTTGACACTTTACAGTTACAGATCTTGCAGCTGTTTTCTCAAGAAATGGGATATTAACTGTGAGACTAAGTCACAAATTTATTTCAAGTGCGATTTTTCTTTCTTTAAGTATTTTGTATTGGTCACATTGTTTCCATTAAGGTACAACTCCTAATGACTTCAGTGGATCAAAGTTAACCCAATGGTGTGAATTTTTGAAAATGGGGATTTTAATTTTGGGGGGTTTTTTGTTTTTGTTTTTTTTTTTTAATTAAAAAATGTTTTTTAAATAGATTAGATTTTAATGTCAGGTGCAGACATTACACTTTTACTGGCATAAGTGATCAGACACTGGTCTTATACCCATAATAGAACAGAAGTTGGAGTACACAGACTGGCTTAAAAATGGCAGAACCTGGTCAAAGATTTGACCTCCCACCAAGCACCAAAGGCAAATGTGTGTTCTGTTTGCTACCAATCTAAGCTACACCACCTGCAGAAAACTGCATAGCTTTGATTCCACCTTGGGCTTTTTGAATGTCTGTACCTAGCCTAAGTGGACAGGGCTGCTTTGCTGATATACAATGCATAGCATAGGTGGGATGTATCATGTGCTCTACAATCGGTTAGAAATATTGATTATGTATTTTGCAGAAATGCGTTAAAAGTACTGTAATATCATGTTAAATGGCATTTTCCTCCATATGTATTCCTTTAAATGACTTGGACAACTATTTACAAACGTATTTCAATTTTCCATTAAATAAATATATAAATGTATATTTAAATAAACGTACTTTGTGTGAATTGTTAGGCACTGCATTCACCTGCTGCGCCTTATAGCAGATTCGTTTGTCCTATAATGTAGAGAGTTTCTATAATCTAAAAACAGCAAGCCAGATTCCAACTTCACACTGTTGGCAAGTTGAAATTGCTCTTTTTAAGTCATTGGAACTTTATTAACATAAAAATAATATACATAAGATTGGAATTGGACCTACCCAGTTTAAATGCATCTGCCTGTAGTTATCCAGAATTAAAAACTGAAGGACAAAATGACACATTGGATTCAACAGGGGGAATAAAAGGGAGGGAGGGAGCTGTCTTGAGGCAACCACAGAACTCCAGATTCTCTCCCCACTACCCTGTTGCATACATTTGCAGTTGCGATCAGATCTTGTCCCTGAGAGTCTCTCCTCTCCCTCCAGCAAGCTTCAGTCTTTCTAGCACCCTGACTGGACTCTCTAGCTCAGTGCAGGAGAACCCTGAACCCTTGAGGTTCCTTGGCTTTGCCAGAGAAAGCATAGGTGTGGTATCTCTGTAGGAATGGAATGAATTCCTGCTAGTCCCAGATGCCCTGAAGTTGCTCCTCTTCTTGCCAGACAGACTGCAAGGTAAAAAGGCAAAACGGGTTTATTGTATAACACACACACTATAGGAAGAAGCTTCTTCACATTGGAGATAGTAGTAAGGCAGTGTTGTTTTTTGTATGTCTAACTTCTAACCTGAAGCAACTTTCCAATGTTCTTGCTGTTTTCTGCAGCTAGTAATCCTACTGACTTTTTGAACAGTCCTTCTGCATCTGTGGCTTTTTTTACCTCTTTTTCCCTGGACTCGAGGTACCTTGTTTCCCCAAGACCTTGAATATCTACCTCCTATTCCCCCAAGAGACTTATCCTTAAATTCTTCCTCCCTAGTCTCCTTCAGCTTCACTCCTCAACTCTTGGAACAGAATCTCTTTGATATGGACTCGGGTGTTATCTGATGTACATTATATTTCATATAAATATTCTTTATCCCTTCTGGTGATCCCCAAATTTCTCTTCTATATTATACGTATGCTAATGGAGGTGCCTCTGATATAGACTCAGTCTATTGGAAGCTCTGTCATGCAAACCAATATTTTTTTTCATTGTCAGACTGCTAAAATACAAAAATATATTTTATATTGAATGCTACTTTTTATCCAAACAAATGATAAAGGTGAACTTATTAGCGTATTAGCTTAAGCTGATCAATTTTAGGTGTTCGTTGGGGCTTCTGGAACAATTACTAAAAGAATGAGAGAGGGGATGCATGGATGTATTCTGGTTTCCACGCAAAGTTCTTGAGATATCTACTATTAGCTAAATTACTCCAGCAAGAAAACATTACTCCTGTGGTACAGAAATATCACTGCCACAAATTTTGTGGTATGGCCTGTTCCCATTTCTTCATATGGCCTGATTGCTCTTCTGGCCAATATGTAGTCGGAGTATTCCATGGCATCTTCACTTTCATTTTTAGATTCATTTCTACTAGTAATCAATAGTCATTTCAAGCAATAATAAGAAAGCAGCTCCATTCCTTTGAACATGTGGTTCTGCAGCTATGGCACTTGCTTATTTTGCTCTCAGTGGATTAGCTAGAGTCAATCTTTTTGTTTTTGTTCTTTTTATTTGTTTGTTTGTTTTTTAAAGGCTGGAACAAGCAACTATGATCATCTTGTCTGACTTTGTGTATTGTACTCCAGAGAATTTCCTTGTATTCATTTTTGCTTTGGTCTACTGGTGTTCTACCTGAAGAATTTTCTTGGGGAAAATAATCTGGTCTTGACGTGCAGAGAAGATTTTTTTTGCCTACCATGCACACCATTTCATTCGCTTTAGGAGCAGCTACAAAATGCTCTGCTTTGGAGATGGAGAACATCTACAAAACACCCATCTGTCTCTGTGTAATGCTTCAAAATTTCCATAATGCTGTAGCTTCAACAGACTTTTTTTTTTTTGCTTTCATATTTGTATTTATTATTTTATTTACTTTTAAACCAAATCTATTTGCAATATGGTTTAAGCTTCAGATCTTGGATTTCAGATCTTTGGAATGAATTTCATTAATACCTGAAGTCAGAGTTCTCCAGTTTGTGTATACTTAAAACTTGTTAAACAGTAATGAGTTCGGTTATATTTCTTTTTGAGTTCAAAAAGTCTGATTGCTTTTCTCCAGTAGGCTTTATCTATTACAGATTTAGAAGCTCTGAATAAGATTATTTTTTTTCAGCTTTCATTTTATGTATATGCATTTTCCATAAATGGAAAATTCCAATTTTGATTACTTTACTTTTCTAGGCCTAATGTTGCTACTCTGAATATAATGTCTTCCCTGTACATTTATCCTAAGGGACAAAACTAGAATTCTTATAGAACAGCATAATGAGATCATCAAAGCAGAGAGCTAGAAGGCTTTGAATTCATGACGGCAAATATAGAGAAATATGATTAAATAATCACATGATTAAACAATAACTATGATTAGGGACTGACTTAAACTGTGGTGGGACAAAGGGTTTTTCAAGGCAGGTAGGGCTGATTTCATGGGCATTTTGTGGTAACCCGTCCTCCCCAGTGCTGATTGGTGGAAAGGCTCTGCCCCTTGGTGTGGATTGGCAGAGAGGACAAGCAGAGGTCCAAAGGTCTAAAATGCAGGATTCAGTTGGGTCTGGGAGGCTCCTTGCCCCTTCTCCCCCTTCTGGCCAGGGTTGGCTCTGCCAGCTGTTACCTAATTGGTGGATGGGTTCCACCAATCAAAATGAAGGGTTTTTTTTCTGAGCCCAGGATGTTCCAGGCTGAATTGTTAAGTCCACCATAGAATATTAAGGCTAGGGAATATCATGTAGAAAGTACAATGTGATGGTGATAAACCAACATGAGAGAGTTTATACTTCGGCTATGGTTCAGAGAAGTAGTGGATAAGCAGAAAACAGATTAGTTTCATCAGCAACAATCCCAGCTTTTTCAAATAAAAAGGGCAAAGGTCAGTTGTGGTATGAATGAAGAAATATCTACGGTGATAAATGGCATTAAGTTGCTAGTTTTTTGGTAGTGATACTAAAAACTAGAGGGTTCTCCCTTAAAACAAATTATTATAATTTGTACATACAGTACCTCTGAACTTTTTCTTTTGCAAAACCAAATATAACTTCCTTCTCATACCATATGTTCTCACTCAAGTTGTTTATAAATTCTTTATGTAAAAAATTACTAATTTATGGAGTTACCAGTAATGTTATGAGTGTTGCAAAGATTGCTTGAGCATAATATTTACGTTCTGTTTAACTTCTGATATAATGTTTTTCCTTTCACTGTTTAGGTCTATTACACCAAAGGGTGTGGAGGTAACGGTGCAAGGAATACTTGATTTCCCTTCCCTTCCTGCCCCCCACCCCAATACACGCACACATACGTGCACACTTTTTTTTGAGCTGCTAAGGAATTTTTCCTTCACTGCCAAATTGTCCTTGGTTTGATGGATTTTTAAGGCATCCTGTCAATGGTCTAGTGACTCTTTTTTGTTGGAAATTGGTAGGTCCCCAGTGACGGACCTTACTGAACAGGAAGTCTAATTCCAGCATAAACTGGAATTGAAAATGGATAGGAGTTCTCCCCTTTAAAAAAAAGAGGGAAAGGGCTTTAATATTTAATATAGTAGGAAGACAATTATGTCTTCCTTTGCTCTCATGTAGTGTAAGAACAGCGGGGTCCCAGAAAAGGGACCAGGATCATTTTCTTCTTCCATCTTCCTCTCCCAAGTATAACCTACCTCAGGTGGTATGGATTACTGATGAAATTAAGGTGTAGTGTCCTAAATTGGAGCTATTGCCAGATAATTCCTTCATGCGTTACTTAATATCATTGTTTCCTACTTAAACTATGTACCTATAGTCATATTTTTCTCTTTGTGATGACCAGAAATACGAGCACCTACACACATGCTGGATGTCTATTCCAGTGCATGCTCATTAACACATTTGGTGAATTCCAGCCAAAAGCTTCCATTTTCCTAAAGACTCTCCTTTTCCCCATTGATACAAACAGTAAACTAAGTCAAATATTCCTCACAAACTCCCAGTAAACACAATTCTTTTCTTGACCTATCCTCATGTCTTGTTTTCAGTCAGGCTAATAGGCTGTGGGCTCCTTATTTATATACTCTGTTGTACAACAATAAGCACATTTGCTTAGTATAACTTTGTATTCGTTAAACTTTTATTGTTTATGAAATTTAAACAATCAGGCTTTTATGTATTCTGTTTGGCTACATTGGCTTTTATGCCAGTAATGATACCCTATGCACTGGTCAAGTTTCCAGAAAGGCTTCTTTCTGGATCGGTGTTTCAAAACAACTTGCAGCTTTCATTATGGGTCCAAAACGCTTAACACCACAGGGTTCTCTCACAGAAATCAGTGGGAGTAGGACTCCAATGCAGCATTCTTAATTCTACATATGACTATAATTAGGTTTATGGATATCTAGAGTTCTGTGAATATGCTATCTGACTATTATGAAACTATTAAGAACATTTTAGTTAGTTCAGAATTGTGTGTGGTGGGGTGAGAGAGAGAAAATTATATCAGGCTGGAGTATTTGGGTATATAGATAATGGAAAGTAGGGAAAATGTTTGTATATATGCTGTTTGTGTGTGTATACATACACATACATTTTCATCATGTCCATTTTTCAATTTTGAATGTTGAAAAGAAGTTCAGGCAAAAAATACATTACCTGCCCCATTGGAGTTTTTTCTGTATAAATAAATGAAAAATGGGCCAGATTCTAGGTAAGTGTAGCAATATTGAAGTGTAGCAATGCTGAATTCTCTGGAACTAGGCTGATTTACAGTTAGTTGAGAATCAGCTCAATGTATTTTTTTTTTTTTTAATTCAGTATCATTATTCCAAACAGGATGACACAAGTATCTTTGTAGATACCCAAAGGATTTAACAACCATCTGAGTAGATGCTCATAAGACAAATTAAATGAAACCAAGCATTATATTTTGTTCCTAAGTTATTGTTCAGTTAAGCATTTCAATAAGTGCTAACAAATCTTTCTTTAAAATCTTTAATTTGATTTTTTGCATCTAATATTTACTACTGTTTTTTCTGGGTTTCTTATTTCTGTTACTAAAGCACTCAATATTAGGTTCTTCTAATATATAAGCCATTCTCTAAACACATGTGGGTTCAGCTGAGAAACTATCTGCTCTAATTCATTTTATGGAAATCTTTAATGTCTCATGTTGCACAAATTGTACTAGCTGAAGATATTAGTCTGAAAGTTGAGATGCTTAAATTGATTTTCAAGTCTTAATAATTTCTGTGTTCTACAACCTAGTAATAAAAAGAAATAGACAGAAATCTGTTCATGTTACTACAATTTGATACTGGAAACACAAGTATACAAACCTGTGTGTGTGTGTGTGTGTGTGTGTGTGCGCGCGCGCCTGGGGGCGGGGGAGAGGAGGGGAAGCAGGGTACATTGTTTTTCAGGTTAATGTATTAACCTATCTTTCAAATAACCACATAATTAAAATAATTTCAGTGTTTTTTAGCAGTTGGTCTTTCAACTACATATGGGAGCTAAGAGCAAGAGATACCCCTGCCCTTCAGTAGTGTATACTAACTGATATGCTTTAGCTGTGTGGGCATGTGGGAAGAAATGCAAAGGCAATGTGGACCTACCCTACACAGTAGAGAAATTGTATGGTAGCAGGCTCTTGCATTTTTAGATGCAGGAAGGACTTTAATTACTCAATTACTGACCCATCCTTGGGCTTATTTTGTTTCTCTATTCTATCTTCTACATTCTACAGCTATCTACATAGCTGCAACAGTTGTTTGCATTGCCTATGTGCTCATTTTTTTTTGCAGCTAATAGTGTCTATTCAGGGAAAAATGGCTTACAAGCCTACAGTCTGACCTTGAGCAGGGGGTTAAGATCCTCTAGCTAGGAGTCTCTGGATTTCAGTCCCAACAGGAGCATTGCACCATCCCAGTCAAAATCCCCAACCTTGGATGCAGCCAGTACCTTCTGAGGAAAGTGTGTTGGGAGGGAGGGGGAAAGTCCCTGAACCATGGAGCTGAAGGAAGAGGGGAGAGAAACACCCTTTCCAGTACCATATGGCAGCCAACAAAGCCAAGAAGCATGTGAGGTACTCATAGCTTTAGCATAACAATGTAATCATAGCCACTCCTAGATCATCCCTGACCCTTCTGAAGTAAGCTCCTTTTGAACACCTTCAGAGGTGGAGATTGCATAGGCAGTCTATTCCACTGCCTCACTGTTCTAACGGTGAAGATTTTTTTTCCTGATATCGAATATAAACCTACTTTGCTGCAACTTCACATTATTGGTCTGTGTCCTGCTTTCTTCAGCAACATAGGAAAGTATTTTACCTCTTGTTTATGGAAGCCCTTTAGATGTTTGCAGACTGCTATCATTTCCTCTCAAGCACCTTTTCCACAAGCTGAACACACCTAGCTCCTTCAGCTTCTCATATAAATGACCTTCCAAGCCCTCTATCACTTTTGTTGCTTGCTTTTGGGCCCCCTCAAATTATTCCATGTCTGTTTTTTAAATGTGGAGCTCAAAACTGCATACAGTATTCTAAATGAGGCCTAGCCAGTGCAGAATAGAGGCACTATCGTCTCCTATGTCTTGCATCTAATGCTTCTATTGATGCA
Source organism: Gavialis gangeticus (assembly GCF_001723915.1). NCBI lineage: Eukaryota > Metazoa > Chordata > Crocodylia > Gavialidae > Gavialis > Gavialis gangeticus. The sequence goes on from NW_017728995.1 coordinate 12,794,326, forward strand.
TCCCAAAACTGCATTTGTCTATTGTGCAGCAACATCATCCTGCAGACTCGTATTAAGCCTGTGAACCACGAAGACTCCCAGAACTGCTTTCATTATGCTGTCATCCATTTTGTATTTGTATTCTAATCATTCTTCCCAAGGTGCTTGGTAGCTTGCATTTGTCAGCATTGCATGGACTCCATTCAAAGCCTCCTACGATTCTAACATGAATCTATTTATGGACCCTTTACTTGTGGCTGTTGAGCCGGTTGTCTCTCTAGCTTTATAGTAGTTTTGTCTAGCCCATATTTCTCCGTTCTGTTTATGAGAAGGTCGCATAAGACTTTGTCATAGGCTTTGCTGAAGTCCAAACACTATATTCACAGCATTCCCTTTATCCGTACAAGCAGCTAGTTTGTCAAAAAAGGAGATCAAGTTTGTTTGGCACAATTTATTCTTATAAATCTTTGCTGGCTGCTTGTAAGCAGCCTTTCCTCCTCTGGTTGCATGAAAATAAGAAGAGACAGTAAGCACAAGTTTAGAAAGATGCAAACTGGAAACATGGTCCATCAATAAACTCCATAGAGATGATAAATAGGGCTGTGCAAAGCTTCACCAGCTGTTTTGTTTTGACGCTATTGCGACTTTTTTCAAGCTCAATATGGCAAAATCGAAACAAAATGAAGGGCTTTGAAACAGCCTTAAAATGAAACGAGACCAATTGAAACATTTCAGAAGTTTCAAGCCAGGTGGTGGGAGGCAAGGGAGAGTCAGGGCTGTGTTCCTAGTGGCTCCGCATCCTCATGTGGTGGGGAGCACAGCTCTAGCTCTCCCCACCTGCTACCAGGCTGTGCTCCGTGAGGCTGGCAAAGACGATCAGAGTGCAGCACTGGCTCTACCCACTTCTTGTTGTCGGGCTGAGCTGATTGGTTCCACCAGCCCCATGGAGCTCAGCCCACTGGTGGGAGGTGGGCAGAGCCAGGGCTGCACTCCCACCACTGGGCTGACTTCCATGGAGCCGCACTGGGTGCAGACTCAGCCCAGCACCGGTCCCAGGTGGCAGCAGGAGCCTCCCAACCGCACCTCCGGGAGGGCTGCAGGGATTTGCTGGACTCATACTGTGGTTGCGTGCCCCGATCTGCCTGCCGGATGACAGGAGGCTCCTCCTGCTACCTGGGGCCAATGGCAGCAGCAGCCTCCTGTCATCTGGCAGGCAAGTTGGGGGCTCATCCTCAACCCCCCTGCCCCCAGAGGGCTGCAGGGGCTCTGCTGGACTCCTCCAGGGGGTGAAGGCCCCCAATCTGCCTGCCAGATCAGAAGACACTGCTCCTGCTTGTCAACAACTTGAGGTGCAGTTGAGGTGCTTGTCAACAGCTTGAGGTTTCCTAGAAACCTCTATGCTGTTCTTCTTGAAAGTTGACAGGCTTTGTGCCCTCACAAGGGGCTACCATCCATTCAGGCTTCATCCAAATCGGGCAAGAACCGACAAAGCCTGTTTCAAGGGGAATAAAGCTTACAGAATATACAATGAAAGTCTTTTGGAAGGCTCTTGGATAGCAACTGACAGAGGAAAAAAGAAACACAATACCATTTGTATGTTTACATGATAAGGGAACCATTGATGTAGGATTTATGATGAGACATGCATTAAATTCTTAGAATATGAAACTATTTCCTTAATTTTTGGACTTGGAGATGGCTTCTGAGTGGCTAACCTACACTAAAGTGGGTTTAATAGCCAGAGTAAGAGAGAAGAAGAGAACCCTAAACTCTTATCTCAGTTTGAAGCAGAGAAAAATAAAGTGCAAGAAGATGTTAAAGAAGGTTCAGAGGAAGACATTTTAACATTTCTGATCAAATCAGGGCTGACATCCTGAAATGGAGGTACTTGGTATATCTGTATGTGTTTTTAAAAGCTTGCTTTTTTTTATCCTCCTGTTGATCTCAGTGACTTAATTTGATGGTATCCTTCTTATTATTGATATCCTCTAAGTTGTTCTAAAGTTTGGCAGAAGCTTGGGATAAAAGTATAACAATGACAGCAGCAGCTTTCACTGTGTTTTAAGAAAAAGGGCTAACATGCCTAACTCAAGTATTATGAAACCTCATTGGAGAAGTCCCCTTCATAGAATGAAACTAACACTTTGAGAAATTGACTTTTTGGGGGGATTCCATGCAGTGTATATGGAGCTTGTAGATCTAAAATGGAACTATACTTTCTAGGGGGAAGCCACCAAAAGTTAGGTATTGCAGCATTTCGGTGATTTGGTATTTCCATTCTTTTTGTAGATCTAACCATTATTCTCATGTTCTGTCATCAGATCTGCTTGTTCCCAGATAACTATAGGGTGGGGATCCATGATGTGGAAAAGCACAACAATGGTACTTCCAGTTAAACCGTTATGGAAACTAGCACAGTTTCCAGCCCTTAATTTCATATTGATTTGATTGTAGAAAAAAATATAAATATGAAGAGAGCAATTAACACATTTATATTGTTGGATACCTCTAGTGAAGTTATCATTCCTTGCTGTAAACTCTTTCCAGCATTTTGTAGCTAGATATGGGTTTGAGCAGTCCAGGTATAAGTCTCAATTGGAGTTAATGAAAGCTTCATAGAGCAACAAAGAAAAATGACAATATAAAAATAAATTCACTCATAGTTTCATAGTGGGGTTTTTTTTCTATGAAAAATTTGTCAAAATTAAGAACATAATTGATCTTCAAAGTGTATAGCATGAAAAGCACACCAAATGTGATTGTGCATTTATTGCTAAATGACTGATTACCAAATAGATGGAACAGAGCAAGCACCATATGTTTTGTTTACCTAAAGGCTCATAAATTCAGTGTCTGTTGGGTCTCTCAAACATGATATGTTAACGAATCCCTTCCAGGAAAACAAAACCAACTACAAAGTCATCAGGTTGAAGTATTATCTTTTTCATATGCTTTTTCAAACCAATTCATTCTTTGGCTGTAAATACGAACCAGATGCAATACTGCGTTCTAATTAATTGTTTGTCAAAATGTGTGGAACACACTGAGCATAGAGGAGCTGTTGGCATCTTGGGTTACTAATGAACTATACCCAATAGTCTAGGAAAAATATATACATATATAAACAATAAATGTTCCAGAACATATGTTTCAATAAACTATATTGTCTTATTATTGGTTGTATGAACTTCACAAGGACTTGAGTTGAAGTGTTTTGTAGAATGCTCTGGATGTAGAGGCTTCTTATTTACAATCTCAATTCCATTTGGAATTAGCTTGTCTCTTGCAATGGCCCTAACCAATCTGGGCAACTGGAAATAGCTTTAAATCTGGAAAAACTGAGTGTGTCTTGCTATCTGTTACATGCTGACTGAATCAATGCCAAGAATCAGTAACCCCACAAGAATATGAGAACAAAATAAGAGATTTCTTACTTCTGCCTAAAGCAGGTCTTGAAGATGAAAATGGGTATTTATTGTACATACTTTTCTACAACTTTTTGAGAGAGAGGAATACTAGTAGCTCTATTTTCAGATGGGTAGAATGAAGTGTAGACAGGTTATGTGAATTTCCCTAGGTTGGGTCATCTTTTTTTGAAGGTGTATCAGGGTGCAACAGCCAGCTCCAACAAGAACTCCAGCCTTGAGGCCTCGGCTTGCTATGAATCTTGGGAAGGTTGCAGGGGGGAAAAAAAAACAATGTTAGGCTAAAAGAGGAGCTACTAGGTACATCTCTAGGGCCAGTGGTCAGTGATCCAGAAGGGGTGGGCTTAGCTGCATATAAGCCCCATCACTGAGCTGGCATGGGCACTTGAGGGCTGCAGGGGAAGGAGCTGAGAGGCAGAGCTGGCTGTCAGGGGAAAAGAAAGCTAGAGAAACTGAGGTCACTGCTAATGAAGGTGACAATAATTACAGCCTTGAGGGGGGTGAGTTTGAGTTAGAACCAGATGGTTAAAACTTTGCATGTTGATTTTTCTTTTTTTTATTTAAGTTTGTGACCAGGAGACTGGATTGTTGATATAGGGGAGGCCTGGAGGCAGGGTGTTGGGGGAGCTCTGTGCTTGTGAGCTCCACTTTGGTCAGAGATGGGATGTGCTGGTGCTTGGAGTCTGAGGCAGTGGACATGTGCTGAGGGACCTCAACCAGTTATAAAAGGGCAGAGGCTGAGAAGGCTGAAGGCTGGACAAGGTTTTGGGGCTTGAGGGGCCCAGGATCTATTTGGGATTGAGAAATTCCCTACAAGGTGCAAATGAATCCTCTGTGAGGCATGGTCATGAATATGGAGGCAGCTGGAGGTCATGAGTCTAGCCCCTAAGGTGACCAAGATCCTCTTAGAGGGAGTACACCCATGGGGTGAGGACAGAGAAATAAAAGGCACTGAGGAATAGGCCACCCTGGCCCCTATGAGCCACCCCAACCTCCCCAACTTCCCCTTTGTATATGCAACATCAAGTTGTGGCAAGAGAGGGAGAGGAGGTGGAGGAGGCTGGGAAATATAGGTAGTTCAGCCTGGCCAGTACAGGCACCAGACTCTGGGGAGGGCAGAATACCTGAGCCTGTCACAGGAGTGCCATGAATTATCTTCAGGTCTTCCCAGTGTGTTGCTGTAATCCCCTTACCTGCCTGACTGGCTGCTTCTGTTTCTGCTTCCAACACGATGCTCCCTGTCCAGTCTGATGTTGTTTTCTGCTCCCTGCCTTGTCTGTCCCTATGCTTCCTGTCTCTTCCTCAGTCTGCCACGTGTCACACACAGAGGCTACCCGTGGCATGTGTTGGCCACCATGCCCTAGACCATACAAAATAGCAATATCTAAATGAGTAGGCCATTATCCTAACCCCAAGTTCTGTTTAGAATAGAACATTTTATGCTGAGAGATTAATTTAATGGACTTGTACAGCACAGTTTTTCTCTCTAAAGCCAAATTAAGCTTTAAAGTCTTCATATTCTGTACAGCTTTGTAATGAATAAAAGGTCAAAGCCTTACCTACTGTGATTTTTTTTCGTAGGTGCTTTCATGGACCTAAGGCAGTTTATATTTCCTACAGCTTCAGTATCTACTTTTTAATATTAAGATTGTTAGAGTAAAATGGAAGCAATTGTATCAGTTCTGTGCTTTTGTAGAAGTACACTACTTAATGTAGAAATGCACTCCTAACCTGCATGTGATGTGCTCTTTAATGTATCTGAACTTTTTAAAGTTCCAAATTCAACAGTAGGAAATTCAAGTATGGCAAGACTGTAGTCCCATTTTAATAATTTCTTACTTTTTTCCTAATGGCATCTGAAAATTAGGTAAAATGTAAACTGAGGATAGACAGGGAGTAAAATTCACTGCAATTCGAGTTCAAAACTTAAGTATGCAGATATTCAGATAGATAAATTGACTGCAGATTAATCCTGACATACGAACCAAACTTAGAAAATGGTACTAGATGCATGATGCATTCCATCTCCATTTTTCACTACAAAAACAGATTGCCTTTATTAACAAAACCTTCCGTCTCTAAGAAAAATGAAAGCACTTCCCTTAAATTCACTCCATCTACTTGATATTATTTACTGGCACACAGATGTTTCCTAGGATGGCTCATTCTTGAAGTGCAGACATCTGAAATTGTAGGTCACTTCTGAATTTGATGGTCACTGTTTGCTACCCCAGGACTTTTTTTTCTTTTTCTCAGTAAAGTCAACAGGAGTTTGACACTGATTTCTGTGGGAATTAGATAGGATTTAGTGAAATAGGGGAAAGAGGGATTAGGGATCTAATTTGTGAAAAGACAATTTTTACCTGTTGGTTTTAATGTCACCCATTTAAAAAAAAAAAAAAAAAAAGACCACGGAAACGGTTACTGGAGGGGCATGTAGGTCTGAAACGACTTAAGATTTCAGTGACTATATGTAAATAACTTTTTGGGAATCTTCCTGAAAAAATGATATAGGATTACCAAAGAACCTTTACTTGCAAAACTGTCATGTCCCTCTGTTCCTAGAAATCAAGTGACTTGAGTAAGCTTCCCCAGAACTATGGAAGAGTGAGTATGTTAGGAACTGGAGTACTGAGTGAATCAGGGTCTGAACAGCATTATTCATGCCTTTTTTTTTTTAAGGTTAGTCTTCAGAAAATGTGAGTAGCTTCTATGCATCTTGATATAGATATGGGGTGAAAAATCCTCTAGGAATTGTTTGAGGACCATTTCCAACGATAGCCACTGTAGACTGTCTGTTATAGAAGGGACTGGACTAAAGTTTAGTTCAGTTTCTGCATCAGCCCACAGAGTTGCATCAGGGGAGCAGTGTATGGAGAAGATGTGCGAGTGCAAAATGGATTAAACATTTTAAATCATAATCTCTCTGGTGCTGCTCCTGGAGTAACATAGTACCCCCCCCACCTGCTATTCAGGAGTATGCATTTTAAATCACAATCTAGGTCCTTAGAGTTTTGTGACTGAGGCAGTAATGATCCATGCTGAGATTTCCAAGTAGTTAAATGTATTAACCTGCCTTATCTGTTCCTTTCCCATTTTGATGTTACATACCAGAATGATCTTTTTCCTTTGTACTTCTTCCTAGAGGTTGACATTTCTGAGAGACTGAATGAATGCTTATTGGCTTGCCTACTGCGGAAGGAGCAATTCTCCCGGTAGAAGCATATCACCTGGGCACAACCTAGGCCTTTTTTGTTTTGAGAACATACTATGAAGGATTCTTAAATTGTCTCCACTGTAGTCTATTTTATGAGTGAGTAATAAAGAAAGTAAATAAATAAATAGGTGCTGACAATATCAGTCGTTAATCTTTATT
>NW_017728995.1:12806105-12806334 GCF_001723915.1 Gavialis gangeticus
CTTCTTTCTAGAGGTTGACATTTCTGAGAGACTGAATGAATGCTTATTGGCTCGCCTACTGGGGAAGGAGCAATTCTCCCGGTAGAAGCATATCACCTGGGCACAACCTAGGGCTTTTTTGTTTTGAGAACATACTATGAAGGATTCTTAAATTGTCTCCACTGTAGTCTATTTTATGAGTGAGTAATAAAGAAAGTAAATAAATAAATAGGTGCTGACAATATCAGTC
>NW_017728995.1:12811334-12822507 GCF_001723915.1 Gavialis gangeticus
TCGGGGGGGGGGGAGAGAGATATTTTTCTCTGGATTTTGGAGACTCTTGTGTGCTTTACTCCCAGCTCTTCTGAGTTTTACTTGGGTGAAATGAACATGATGATTACGTAACTAACATAAAGTATGGTCAAGAAAGGAATTTGGAGGGAGTACCGCCTATTCTGTATAACAGCTTTCACTTGGGTCAAGTAGAGTTTTTTGTGCTGAAGAGTAGTGGTATCAGATTCCCTAAAATACAGTAAGTGAAACCAGAGATGTGAATCTACCAAGGGTCTGACTGTTCTTTTTAAGGTCTATGTAAGTTTGGACTTTGGTTTAACTGGATCAGGACTGGGGTCCTGTATCTTAACTTGGATCTCATTCGGTAAACAGCTGACATACCAGAATGGTTCCAAAGAATATTAGAGGCCAGTCCTACAGTATAGTGTTGTTTAAAACAAACAAACAAAAGCCTGCTAAAATGTTACGGCCATAGGTGCTCTGAAGTGCTTGCTTTCTTTCCGTTGGGATTCATCCAGCCTTTTTATCAGGAAATGCATGAAAAAAAGACTACCTGCAGCTATTACTAGCACATTTTGAGCTCTCACATCACTGAAGCTATATGGAGGGACCTATTTGGTTACCACCTCTTTGAAATCACAAGTTTGACTTCTCACCTTTTACAGCTTGCTGTGTCAGAAGAAAAATAGATGATTTCTGCTAATATCACAGTTGCTAGCTCATGCAATGAATTAGCAATCATCAGAAATTCAATTTAGGTACAGTTTAGAGTTAATTTTAGTATGTTGTAGACATGAGCACCCCAGCTACAATATTCAATGGTGATGAAATCTTACCTCTTTAAGACTAAGAAGAATCATCATCACTTAAGGTTGGTGAACATGGAGAAAGGATCTGCCAGTTTATGCTAAATTTAAATTGCCCAGAGTTTGTTCATAAACATGAATGCAACAGTTTCCTTCCCTGGTATATTCTAATACTATTAGTATTGGATACATATGGCAAAACTTCATGTCAAGATAGTGAATAACTATCTAATTATTTCTATACTTTGTGTAATATTTCCTGTAACTTGAAGCAAAATGTTTCATCTGAGCATGAGAGTTAATTAGAAAGATTTTCTGGGAGATGGACAGAAAATAGAACAACATAATGAATGTTTTAAAAGTGGTGATAACATGGATTTACCATGTTATATCAATGTAAACGTGCATTGAAAACAAGTTTAGAAAAAACTTTAATAGTTAGCAGTAAATACTTGATTCTGCTTCTTCCACCATACTTGCAGTATCCCATAATACAGTGGGTAAAAAATAGTGCAATACTCTCACTAGCCCAGATAATGAGGAAGTTTTTTAAATGCTTGTGGCAGGGCACTGTTGGTGCCTGCCACTTTAAGGGCTGAGCCAAACAGCCAGCAGGTGCTTGATTGCGATAGCCATTTTAGAACTCTGGCCATCTATGTAAAGAGAGCAGATTGTTGCTGGCAGGCCAGACAGAACCATTGCCTAGCTGAGCTGCAGAAGGAACAACCCTGGAGGGAAGAGCAAGAGTTTATGGGGATGAATAGAAGGCTCTTAGGCCTGGGCATGACTTAAAACTGCATGCTGCTGGGAGTGGGTGGTCTGGTGGGGCTACCAGTGGTGCGGGAGCCCCCAGGAAATACCAGACCAGTTACTACCCTGGTGAAAGGTGAGTCAGGGTACCTTAACCCCTAGCCCCCACAACACTGTGGGTGCAAGGGGGCCAGGCATGGCTATGCCAACCTGAGCCCAAAGAGGATGTAAGACCCAGGTGGGGCCATGCATGGCTACAGCCACCTGAGCCCCCACTGGGGAGGGAAGCCCCATGGCTCCAGTGAGGGGGAAACCAGAGGGCTGGGAGCCTAGTGTGTGAGTGTGTATAAAGTTGCCCCAGGAAGGGCCAGGGCAAGCTTGGCCCTGGTCCCATAATTGGCTGGCCACTACCACAGTGAGAGTCATGGGAGAGGGCCAAAAGATGGTATGCCTGTCACCCAAGGTGTGTGCTAGGTAAATACTATGGCCCAAGGGGCCTGCTCCAAGAGAGCAAGGTAGTACAAGTTGTTGAGGCATGAAAGAGACCCAGTGGGGAGGGGGGTGCAGTGTGAGAGGCCCTAGTGAGAGGAGGGTTATATGAATGTGTGTATCTAAGGCCTGATAATGAGGGCTAAACTTAATCCAGCTGTAGGCTGGGAGCATTGTCAGCTGGATGCCATCTGTGTGGCTTGGGCTGCGGTGTAGGGGAGGAACAGAGCCACAGATAGCACCCCCTGGCATCAGGGCAAGAATGGGCAGTCTCCCGCCTTATTAAAAAACATCCCCTGGCAGGAGAGGAGGTGGGCAGTTGGCCCAGCAACAGGTGGGCAAGCCAATGGCTGACCAGCCCCCCAAAAGCCCCCTGTTACAATGCTATTTAGAAAGTTTTAAATGGGCATCATCTTCTTTTATACTTAAGTCTGCAAATTTGAATTATTTTTTTTCAGAGAGGGATTGCTTATTTTAGGGTCGTCTTTGGTTTGGCATCTTACTTTTAGTTTATTTTGTTAGGAAAACTAATCCGTTTCTCAGCATTAATGTTGAAGAGTTTCCTTTTCACTCTTTTTTAATGTAGTTATAGATGCCAATACCTGTGTGTTTTTAAATTTAACTATTATAAGCACCATTAGATGCAGAGAGAGATTTTAAGATAAGAAGGGGCCATTTTATGGGCTAGTGTAACCTGCGCAATAGATTTCATTCAGTAATTCCTGTATCTGCCCTAACAGATTGAGTTGAATGAGGAAATATCCTTTAGAAGTATAGTTGCTTATGGTGATGGGCAACTTTAGCATAATGAGCCAGACTGGCTGTTTGTTTGTTTGTCAGTGGTCAGGTTGCCAAACTATAGAGAGTCTATGTCTGTCTCCTAGGGATAGTCTTCAATACCCACAATGTGTTCCACAGCCTTCTAATATTCTATTTGGCACCCTACCGACATGGAGCATTCCATGAGCAAACACCCATTTCATTTTTTTTGCCTCCCTTCAGTGGATGTGTCTACACATGCATTTATGTCAACTTAAATGTACTGTGCAGTAAGTAGGAATAGGCCAATGTCTACACCTGCAGGCATTAAAGCACATTAACACTGTGTGTGGACTGACTTGGGACTAACTTTAGTCCCAAGTCATTGTTATTGCACAGTAAGGCACGGGCACATGCATTACTGTTCAGTAACAAATGAGGTGTAAATTTGATACCTGTATCATGTAGGTATCAAATTTACACTCAGGTCAGTGTAAGTTGTGATACTTAATGCACAGTATGGGCACTTATCTGTAAATGCACAGGTGTAGATGTGCCCAGTGTGATGTTAGTTGGTAGCAATAATATTCTTTTAATACGGAGCAGGCAATTATTTCAGGCCGAGGGCCACTTACTGAGTTTTGGCAAGCAGTCGAGGGCCACATGACAGCCAGGGGCAGATAAATATTAATTTTCTAACTTTTTGAGGGGTCAGATAGAATGGCCTAGTGGGCCACATTTTGTCCACCTCTGCTTTAATAGCAATAGTGAGATTTGGCATGAAGCAAAACAAGTTTCAAAGGCAAATGATCCGTATTTGTGCTTGGTTTTGAATTCCTGAAGTTTAATTACTGGGCACATACACTAAGTCAGAATCACACAGGGTGCTTAAACTTCAAACAATATTTACTTTGTAGTGTTTCATTTATCATGAACTATTGACTACACTTAAATGCTATTCATTTTGAAGTACTGCATCTGCTGTTCTTATGTACTACTACTGCATGAGATGTTGTTTATCTCATCATGGCTGTTTACCCTTTTTACATTTCCAGTCTGTCCTGCAGTTCAGTACAGCTATACTCTTTGTATGATTTTGTATACTGTTCTCATTTGATTTTAATTATTATTTTTTTATTTTTTTTTTAATAAAAAGCAGTACTGCTTAAGTTGGAGTTTTCTAACCTAGGGAAAACCTCACAAACCAAATGACAAGAAGCCTGCAGCTTTCACAGAAGTGTCTGAGGAGTGGCATCTTTTATTGGATCAGCCGCATGGTTGGAATAAGATTAGATGCGATTTTGGATGCAAGACATGCTTCATCGGGGCTTGATAAAGGACCCAATGAAGAAAAATCTTGTATTTGAAAGCTCATCTAACTTTTTATTTCAACCATGCAGTTGGTCCAATAAAAGATATCACCCCAAATAAATCCTTGCCTCTTTGATAATTCGTGGACCATCGCAACTGCAACATCACTCTAACGCTACCATAGAAGTGCTTTGATAATCTAATCGCAAACTGAATCTGCAGGATAGTAACTTGTCCACACTTTCTCAGTGAAATGTAAATATATTTATCTTGTTGCCATAAGCATACCCGTGGCAATAAGCTACTAATTAGGTAAATAAAAACACATCCTTCTTTGTGACATGTCTTCATTCAGGTATCGATTTGAATTTTGCTTTTCCATGCTGACTTAAAAAAAACTTCCTCCACTTGAAAAATATACAAATAATTGATTAATTTTAAATAGCAAGTAAAAAATTGTATTAACATTTATCAAAAATATAAAAAGATACAATGCAGATTAATTTGTAATGCAAACCAGTCAGAGGGGCCAAAGTAAGACTTCATGTTGTCTCCAGTTTTGTGAATTTTTTTATCCCCCCCTCCGTGCCAGGCTATCAACGATGATGAAATCATGATATTTTCAACAGAACATGATGAGCCACATCATTTTCAGATGTAAAGTGGTAGTTTTATTTTATATCAACAAAGCAAGTTCAACTCAAGCTAGCTGAGCTTGAAGTATGGCCATTACTTGGCACAATCACCCTACCGTTCTCTAGACAGACACTCTGCTATCCCTTCATCATGGTGAGGTGTTCTTTACATGGCCCAAAAACTAGGTTTTTCAACAGAAAATCCATGTCAAATTTGTAGTCTACCATCACTCCATTTAGTGTGTCCAGTTTTACTATGGAGGTGTCTCCTTCTTAATGATTGTACACCTTTCCAATTAGTTTTCCTACAAGCCTAGTATTTTGCATTTTTCAAACCAAAGTATTTATTTTTAAATTGTTTCTTCCCATATGCCTACAACCAGCTGTTTTACATCTTTTTTAGATTTGAGGCATCTTTCATTGGACTCAGGGGATCCCTCAGAAAATGCCAGCTCTTAATTTTTGCTCGTAGTTTGACTATAGAAAAGCAATAGAACAATTTTTCTGTTGCAAAGAACTATGAAAAAACACAATAGGTTTGAATGCTTTTAACACTGTGGTTTTTCATTTTGAAATCTCTGGGTTTATTTTGTGAATAGTCATGTTTGCATAGCTCAGTGCTAACCTTATGTGTATGTGCAGGCATTACATTTAGATCAACCTAACCAGGATTAGGTCAACTAAATGCCCAATTTGTGCAGGTGCACAGGGAGCTTAAATCCTCCAAAAAATGGTGGCCCAATCTAAAGTCATTTATAGATATACTCCAGGAGGCTGGGGCAGGGTGCACTTTAATTAGCAAACCATGCTAATTAAAAGCACCCAAATGTCATGTATCAGTGTCCTTCCACTGAAAAAATGGTGGCAGGGAACTTTGAGCTAAAGCTTGTTTGAACTTTTTTCGGATGCTATTTTTCAGAAGGGGGATGCTGATGCACATGACTCTGGAAGCTGCCGGAGCATGTTAATTTCCTCACTTCAGCAGACTCGGTTAATTGAGTCTGTTTAAAGTGCTGGATTTACAGTGCATCGGAGCAGCTTCCCTGCATGTGTGTAAGTGCTCTAAGTTAGTTCACCAAAGTAGGTGTACTGAGTTGAATCAAGATTGGATTAACCTGATCAAAGAGAAGGTTAACCTGATCTCACAAATACCTGGAGCATGGGGAGTAAACAGGAAGAACTTGTCCTCCAGCTAAACATAAATAACTATGATGTCATAGGGATAATGGAGAACTGGTGGGACTCCACCCATGACTGGGCCACAGGTATAGACAGCTATAACCTGTACAGGAGGGATTGAGTGGACAAAAAGTGTGGATGTGTAGCTCTGTGAAGGAAAGGTACAGATCCCTGCAAGCTGACATTGGCACCCATGGTGGATGACTTCAGACTGGGTTAAAATCTGTGGGGAACACAGCGCAGGGGATACTATGGTGGCAGTCTACTACAGACACCCTACCCAGGGTCAAGACCTTGACCAGGAGTTTGCCAGGGAATTGGCTGAGGCCACATGCTCCCAGTGCATGATTGTCATGGGAGACTTTAACTACCCAGACATCTTGTGGGAGGAGTTCTCAGCCAAATCCAAGCTGTTGCAGAGCTTTCTCTTGGGCATGGATGACCTCTATCTAATGCAGGAAGTCTACGGGCTGACGAGACATAAAGCTCTGCTTGACCTCATACTGGCAACCGGGGAGACCTAATCAGCAACCTAACAATTGAAGGGAAGCTGGGTGACAATGACCACAAGCTGATCACTTTCACCATCTGCTCTCAAGCTAGCAAGTCAGTCAGCAATACAAAAGTCCTCAACTTCAGGAAAGCTGACTTTGACAAGCTAAGGAGGCTTGTCAGTGAGGCCCTAAAGAGCCACAACCCAAAGGGTAGGGGAGTTCAGGACTAGTGGTTTCTCCTCAAGGGAGCAATCCTGGATGCGCAAGCAAAGTCCATCCCATCTCGGAGGAAAGGCAGCAAAAGGGCTCAGTAGTCCCCTTGGCTCTCCAGGGAACTGGCAGACCTCCTGCATCTTAAAAGGAAGACCTACAAAGGATAGAGGACTGGAACCACCGCCAAGGAGGAATACTCTGCTCTGGTCCGGACCTGCAGAGAGCAAAGCAGGAAAGCCAAGGCTGTGATGGAACTCCAGCTACTACAGTCATCAGGGATAATAAGTCCTTTTTTAGATATGTGAGGAGCTGGAGGAAAAGCAAGGGTACCATTGGACCCCTGCTAAACCAGATGGGACAACTGACAACTGATGCCCAGGAAAAAGCAAACTTGTTAAATGGGTACTTTGCATCAGTTTTTCACCAGTCCCATGGGACGCCCCTGCCCACTGTGGGTCAGGGAGGCCCAGGTGAGGGAGATTCCTTATCTTCCATTGAAGCTGACCTCATGAAGGAACACCTTGACAGGCTGGATACCTTCAAGTCAGCTGGCCCTGACAGTTTATACCCAAGGGTACTCAAGGAGCTGGCAAGCATCATAGCTTAGCCCCTGGCACGGATCTTTGAGAATTCATAGTGCTCTGGTGTAGTGCCCAAAGACTGGAAGAAGGCCAATATCATGCCAATCTTCAAGAAAGGCAGGAAAGTAGATCCAGCAAACTACAGGCCATCAACCTGACCTCTGTTCTGGGGAAGGTCTTGGAAAAGATTGTCAAAGAGACCATTCTTAATAGACTGGCTGATGGCAACAACCTGAGGGATACCCAGCATGGGTTTGTTGTGGGTACGTCGTGCTTGACCAATCTCATTTCCTTTTATGACCACGTGTCCCATCACCTGGACAAGGGGAAAGAGATTGATGTCATGTATCTCGACTTTAAAAAAGACTTCCATCTGGGATCCCATGATCACCTCTTGGCAAAACTGGCTAACTGTGGGCTTGACATCACCACGATCCTCTGACTGGGGAATTGGCTCCATGGCAGGACCTAGAGGGTGGTGGTTGATGTAAGTCAATCGTCATGGTGCATGGTTACCAGTGGAGTTCCTCAAGGCTTTGTCCTAGGGCCAATGCAGTTTAACATCTTCATCAATGACGTGGACGTTGGTGTCGTCGGCAAACTTGGCCAGTCCACTTCTGACACCAAACTCTGGGGTAAAGCATCCACACCTGAGGGCAGGAGGGTGATCGAGGCAGATCTGGACAGGCTCATGAAATGGGCGGTTGAGAACCTGATGGTCTTCAACACTGAAAAATGCAAGGTTCTCCACCTTGGGAGGAAAAACCTGCACCATAGGCTCAGCAGTGCTATGCTGGTTAACACTACAGATGAAAGGGAGTTGGGGGTCATGTTTAATATTTGGCTAGTAGTAGACATGGCTAGTAGAGTGACCAAAACACTGGCTTGCATCCATAGATGCTTCTCAAGCAAATCTCGGGACATCATTCTCCCATTGTACTTGGCCTTGGTGAGGCCACAGCTGGAGTACTGTGTCCAGTTTTGGGCTCCACAATTCAAAAAGGATGTGGAGAAACTTGAGAGTGCAGAGGAGAGCCATGTGCATGATCAGAGGTCAGGAAAACAGACCTTATGATGACAGGCTGAGAGCCATGGGACTCTTCAGCCTGGAAAAGCACAGGCTCAGGGGTGATCTGGTGGCCACCTATACGTTTATACTGGTGACCACTAGTATCTGGAGGAAAGTTTGTTCACCAGAGCGCCCAAGGGATGATGAGATCAAACGGTCACAAACTCCGCTGGAACTGATTTCAGGCTGGACATAAGGAAGAACTTTTTTATTTCCCAAGCCCCCAAGGTTTGGAATAGATTGCCACCGGAGGCTGTTAAGCACCCACTTTGAACACCTTCAAGATGAATTTCAATGCTTATCTTGCTGGGATCCTATGATCCCTGCTGAGTTCCTGCCCATGGGACAGGGGGCTGGACTCGATGATCCTCCGAGGTCTCTTCCAGCCCAAATGCCTATGAAATCTGTATGCATTCTCAGTATAGCACCAGCTTCAGGGCTGGAAAAGCCCAGCTGCTCATCCTAACCCTGGGGTTGCAATATTCCTGCACCCCCTCCCCTGACCTGAACTAGATTATGTTTTAGCTCCCCAAAATGACTGCATGCACCACTACAGTCTGCATGCAAGCCATGTGAATGTAGACCAGATGCAACAAATGGCTGTATGTATCTTGTGGTATCCTTGAAAGGATCTCAAGGCACGAAAAGGTTTTGTGGCACCCTGGTTGAGAATCACTGGTCTATGTATTTGACCAATCAATTTCTAATATGTCTAGTTCTTTCTCTGACTATATTTTCAGTAGATTTAAACCATAATAATATCTTGTCTTGAATCCCCTATGATACGGCTCAGGTGCTTTAAACATTCAAAAGAGCCTTTTGCTAATGAGAGATGCATGAGGATGGCAAGAAGCACAGATCCCCACTGGTTTTAGTGAAATAGTCTAATGTGAAATGTTACGTTTTGTATTTTATCTTAAATGTTCAGCATCGGAGAGCCTGGTGAGTAGGGAGTTGTTTTTATCTTTGTGAAATGACAAACTCTAACTTAATTGAAATGGAAATTGTTTTGCAGATTTATGGATTTATAAGGCTAAGAATCTGCATGAGTGACTTTAATTAAATTCATTTTCCTACATAGCCACTCATCATTTCAAATATTCCAAAAAATATCTACACATCTTGTTCCTCCTATACCTTCTTTTCAATTTACTTGCAAGGCTTCATTTAAACACTTGTCAATTGCCTGAGACAACCTGATGGAGCAGCTATTATTTCAAACATCACATGGAAAATAAAATAAATATCACTGCCTTTCTAGCTTCCCATTTTTGCCCAGTGTGAGAGAGCATCATTGTCTGCAATGTTACCTGCTCTAAGGTTAACTGAAAACCAACTGAAAAATGAAAGTAAAAACAAATTAATGATGAGGTCCAGATCCTTGTCCCTCACTAATTGACCTTACTACCCCTTAACTGGGAATGAAGGTACTGTACTAAGAGTTGCCATGATTGCATTAACAAGCATTCTTTGAGAGGGAATTCTTAGATTATGTAAAATGCGTGCAAGGACTTGAAGTTGATGGATTGACATATTGCGAGAAATGGCAGAGAAGATTATTCTAGCTACTGAATGACAGGTTGGAGAGGGCAAAGTGAACAGTCCAGGTGACAAAAATAAGGCATGAGCAGTATTGTAGCAGTGGAAATGGAGGAAAAGGTGTGGACTTTTAGAGCTCTTGTAGATAGAGAAATGACAGTATTCGGAGAACCTGGATTTGAAAAGAAAATAATGATGCTGATGAGTAGTAAGTGGAAAGGATGATGGTAATTGTTGTTGACAATCATGAGGAAAAAGTGAAAGAAGAGTTTAGGAGGAAAGATGAAAGTTGAAGGTTTGCCATAATTATTTTCATAAGGCAACATGATGCTTTTGGAAGAAAGAGAGAAACAGAGATACAGTGGTGGAAGTAAAGACAAAATGGGAGTTGAGGGACACGAGGAAAAGGAGTGGAGATGTGTGGGAATACATAACAAGTTAGCAAGTTCTTTATTTCCAGCCACAAAGTAAATTCATCTTAGATTTGGGAAAACCACAAAAAGAATAAGAGGGCAATAAAGCCTCCATGGGAAATCACAGTCTCCTCATCCAATGATTACAGGCTGCAACACCTATGAGAACAAAATGTTTTTTTTATATTCACTTGACACATGCAGAGCGCCATGCTATTGTAGCTGCATCCTGATGAGAATGAAACTACCTTGAAAACCCAGCAAAATACAGTAAACTCTCTGGTAACTGGCACTTTACAAGCCGACATGCTCTGTTAACTGGAATGCCGGCTTATAAGGAAAAGTGAAACCCGAAGTGCCCGCTGTGGCAGTTCTGGTTTCTCCGAGCCCCCATGGCCAAGGGCAAAGCAGCCTGCACTGCCAAGCCCCCACGGCCCAGAAGCATAACAGGCTGTGTGAGGCTGTGCAGGGCCCGCCTCCCTGTCCTGCAGGGACCATGGGAGGGGCAGCGATGCTGCGGGAGAAGTGGAGGGATGCCCCAGACATGGCGGGAGAAGCTGCAGCCAGAGCCACTCAACTAACTGGCATATTTTGTTATCTGGCATCCCCCATTCCTGGATGGAATCCCCCGTTCCTGGGGGATGTTGGATAGCAGCTTTTACTGTAAATGAAAACATTCTCGTCAATTTCAATGTTCTTTAGATCAGATCGGGGAGAAGGGCAAGAGGTACAGTACTAATTCTACAGAGGAATGAAACAAGAATGCCTTTTAGTTGTATTCTCAAGGAGCTTTACATTAACTCTACTCCTGTTGCCTATCTATGCTAATTTCCTACAAGAAGATCCTGTTGCAGGTTCAGGTTGAATCTGGGGAAGTTGTTGGGAGCTTCTAACCCTACTCCTGCAGTTTCAAACTGTCATGGGGGGGGGGGGGG
>NW_017728995.1:12822620-12827388 GCF_001723915.1 Gavialis gangeticus
TGGGGGAGTTTGTGGGGGGTTTTCACCCCTCCCCCCCGGTTTTAAAAGTTTGTGGGGGGGGGGGGGGGTTACCATAAAAATACTCTATTGGCTGCTCTGCAGAATCTCAAATTCTGTCAACTAGCTAAGCTCTAGTTAAGCAAAGAATAGCAAGTATTATTTGGAAGGAGGAGGGAATTGGAAGAAGGAAAGGACATGCCTGTCAGTTAGGTATTTAAAATTTCTGCTCTATCCACTATGAAAGTCTGAAAGGAGACCAACAATAAAGCACCAGGTGGAGGTGATAAAAATCTTTACTAAGTACTCATTTAAGTGCCAAAAGAAGTCAAAGGACAGTTAGCATTGATGTGTTAATACACAGACTATTTATCTAAGGAAAGACAAAAGACATTAAACTATGAAGATAAGCTCTGAATTACCATAAACTCTGTTACACATGAGGAACAGGTATTTTAATTCAAATGGTAATAAATATTCATAAACCATCCTCGTTTATAATGTGAATATTATACAATGAAAATCATTGATAAGAACCACTATTGGGATTCCATTTTTCTGGCCTTTATAAGAGGTGGCCACCCAACACAGTCTTAACCAAACAGCCCTTCAGACATGAGTTATTTGTCATGCATTTTAATAGGTATGCACATCAAGGATAGGTTTGCATGATGAGGCAGATGGGGCCAGATCCAAAACCCACTGATGTGAATGGAAAGACTTGACAGCAGTAGATTTGGAATCTGAGCCATATTAATGAACCCAGAAAATGTGCATAATTATAGCATCTTTCTGTATTGTGCAGCAAGAAAAAAGTAAACAACGCTACAAAAAGGTAAAAAAAAAATGGATGAAACAAGTAGTATAAAATTTTGCTTTTTAAAGGAAAAATAAAATAATAAGTGTAGCACAACTCACTATACATTTCATATTAATTATGAGTATTCATAGTACACTTTTTTTATCTAAGTTTTTTTTACTTATAAAGATAAACTGAAGGAATAAACTGTGACAGACTGTGCAATGTTCATAAGCTTGATTTGGATGAGAAATAGTTATTCTAATTCAACTGGATATAAACATTCATAAACAATTGGGGTTTATACTGTGATTCTCATACTGTATTGTTTTTCAGTAAGGTTCGTTCTTAATTTGTGACCAGAGTAATGCACTCTAGCTGTTAATTTCTAATTCACAGTATGCCTTGATTCATTTAACTACATATTCTACCAGTGGCGTAATGCCATGAGTGCCTTTGCTGAGGTGCCCAGGGAAAAAGAGCTGTAGTGCAATATATTTAAAATCATATTTTAAATATTAATATATGCTTTGGCACTAAAGTATCAGGCAGTCAAGGGCTGGTTAATTTTCTTTAATGTGAGGTTTCCATGTTGAGGGAAAAACTAGAGGAAGAAATATTTTCGTACAGAGCTATTTTTCTTATCCATTTTTTGCCTATCTGCCTTTTGTAAATATGTCAGATGTTTAGCACTGGATGAGAACTCTTTAAAAGCCTTCCATTTAATTCATCTTGTGCTTGGTAAATTAGTCCCATGTTTAGGGTATCACAGTTGCTGCTATGTCAATAAATGATTGCACATTTACCACTGTGTTCTTGATGCAGGATCAAGAAAAGCCCAAAGGTGGCCCATGAGGCAGCAAATTCTCGATTAGTCACACTTCTGCATAACATGCCCAGCATATAATGTTCTATCCTCTGTAATGTATCGGGTATTGAATTGGTACCCAATGCTATTGTCTAACAAATAGCATTGTTTGCTGGGTACTCCCAGATGTTGTGTGCTTGCAAATTTCCAGTGCACCATGTGCTGCATTTTATTATACTTTTGAAAATACTTGTTCAAACCTCAATATGGGGCCCAAACTACATTTTGGGGCCTTTTACTAGAACTGCCAGATGCCATAACTCCAACTTAGCGTCTCATCGGGTCATGCTCTCCTCAACACATGCCAGCTTAGGGTGGGGAATTTTATCATGGTGGCTGGCAACAGAGGTGGGCAGTGAGTCATCCTTATGAGGCAGGGGGATGGTTTTGTGATGCATGCAGAAGACAGTGTTATAGCCCACTGGTTATAACTCCATAGCCTGGATTGAGCTAGGCCCTTGAAAGGCCATGACACAAGGAACACTGATCGCATGCATCTGGAAAAGGGTCCAAAATCTGAGGCTGATGGCACAACTTCCCCCTCCCTGTGGTCTGAGGTCTCTTTCTGACTGACTCCCCTTTCATCTCTCTTAAATAAGATTTATGCCTTGGCTTTCATAAGTGTTCTATTCTCCCCAGCTCCATGGAAGTGCTCGCTTTCACAGACATGCGTAGATTTGGCTATAACATACACTTTTCCTAGCCCAGGCATAGTACATTGTATCAGATGTCTACTTCATTTATTTTTGCACTTTCAATACGCAAGCCATAGGACAGCTGGAGAGAAATAATGAACTGGGGTGTTGGAAAGAAACCATAGCTGCTGTTGGGTGAAATGATGAATATGGAATGGTTAGGGTATTGGATTAGGGTACACGCTAGCTGGTTAGTTTATGGGTTGTGACGTGAGGACCATTGAGGAGAAATGAATGTTTTTGTTTTTATATCAGTGTTTATGAGAGAACAGTTTTAACAGCTTTTAGAAATGGTCATTTCTACTTTCAAGCAATGCATTGATATTTTTCTTCTACAACCATAGTATAGGGCTAAGTACAGAAAGTCAGAGTCAAAGGTGGAATCAATTCAATCTTTGCAGATTTCTCTAAACTGCATAGATTGAAGTGAACTGATTTCACTTCTCAGTTGGGAAAGGCAGCCACATGGCTACACTAGCACAGGCCGGAAGGTGGGGAGTGCTAGAGCATGCCTGCCAGCTTGCTGGTCATTGCCCAGCTCAGCTAAGTGGAGACCATCCCTGATTTAGTTGCCAAACACATGCACCCCCCACCCCCAACCCCTTTGTCTTCCCTCAGAGGGAAACCAGGTGCCAACCCCTACAGTTGGGTGTCTGACCACGTGGGGGGAGTCCCTGCCATAGAGGGTTTCCCCTGACTTGTCTGGGGTCCCCCAAGCCCCTGTCTGCTTTGCTGTAAGAGCCTGGGGCTTTTCCACCCCCTCCCCTACATGATCTAGCCAGTGCTTTGCCTGCTTCTGCAAGTGGGAGGGAGGAAACAGTCACCTGTCCCCACAGCCAGGGGGATGCTCATATAGAGGGAACCCCTACTTCTGGGGTGGGTTCCACTTCCCTGGATGAGGTCCTCCCCAAGCCCTGGCCTGCCTTACTGCACAGGAGCAGAGGGGATTCCCTCCTTGTTCACCTTTGGGGATGGGGGAACTGGTTCTACCTAGGGTCGCTATCATAGAGGATAGCCTGGCTGTCCTCTACTGATACAAAACCGGATGCCTTTGTCCTCTATTTTTCTCTTTAAGAGAAAGATAGAGGACATAAAGCCATTGGGTTTATTGCCAGAGGACAAAGTAGCAGAAAACTGGAATGTCCTCTATGATGGCCACTCTAGTTCTACCCTTCCAGCTGTGGGGGCAAGCAGAGCAGTGGCTGGACCATGGGGGATGGTGGAGCCACCTCTGCTCCCATGCAGCAAGGCAAACCACAGCTTGCAGAACCCCACAGGCTGGGGAAATGTCCCCAGGACATTTTCTTCCCACCCACCTGCAGCGGTGGACCAAGCATCAGCTGAAACACAAGAGAAAGAATGGGAGGAGTCCCCTCTTCTGGATCAGGGGAAACAGGCAAAGGGTGTGGGCAGACCCCTGTCTGTCAAGGCCAGCACCAACCCAGGGGCTACTTCTCACTTTCCACCTGTGGGAGTGGGCTGAAAGTGAGGATGGGAGTAGGACAGGAGAATCACAATCTTCTCACAACTGGGCAGACGAGGGCTTGGAGACAGGGATGGGGTTAGCTCTGTTCCCTCTCTCCCCCACTTCACCAGGCTGACAGGTCTAGGCAGGAGGCAGCATAGGGAGCTGAGGCTTTGCTGCTTCAACTCTGTGATTAGCATTGGAGCCAGGCTGGCTTGACTTGGCTTGGATGGAGCAGACAGCACAGCCAAGGCTAGCTTGCCTTCCCTGCTAAGCAGGGTTGGGGTAGGTGCAAGGCATCTTGGGTTGCAGGTGAACTTAAACCTGACTTGAGTTGGGAGGGAATGTGGGACAAAAGTTTGATTATACTGGTTAACCTAAATCAGTCAGGTCTGACACTACATCTGTCCAGATGCATCTTAAGCTGAGTTTGACCATTTTGGAACTGGTCTATGTGCACTTAACTTCTGTTCTGTTACAGGTTTAAACCAGCTTCCTATCACTTTTCATAGATTTCATAGACATTAGGGCTGGAAGGGACCTTGGAAGATCATCCAGGCCAGCCCCCCACCCAAAGGGCAGAAAGTCAGCTGGGGTCATAGGATCCCAACAAGATAAGCATCCAATTTGCTCTTGAAGGTGTTCAATGTAGGTGCTTGAACCAACTCTGATGGCAGGCTGTTCCAGACCTTGGGGGCTCAGACAGTAAAGAAATTATTCCTTATATTCAGCCTGAAATGGTCTTGTAGTAGTTTATGACTGTTTGACCTAGTCATCCCTTGGGGCGCTCTGGTGAACAAATGTTCCCCCAGATACTGGTGGTCACCCCGATAAACTTATAGGTGGCCATCAGATCACCCCTGATCCTGCGCTTTTCCAGGCTAAATAGCCCCATTGCTCTCAGCCTCTCATCATAAGGTCTGTTTTCCTGACCTCTGATCATG
>NW_017728995.1:12832388-12834145 GCF_001723915.1 Gavialis gangeticus
ATGTTGGCATCGACCAGTCCATTAAGGATGGCCTCTTTAATAAACTTTTCTAAGATCTTCCCCGGGATAGAAGTCAGGCTGATGGGTCTATAGTTTGCTGGATCCACTTTCCTCCCTTTCTTGAAGATAGGCACCACATTGGCCTTCTTCCAGTCTTTGGGCACTACACCAGAGCGCCAGGAGTTTTCAAAGATCTGTGCCAGAGGCTGGGCTATGCTGCTCGCCAGCTCCTTAAGTACCCTGGGATGTAGATTGTCAGCGCCGGCTGACTTGAAGGTACCCAGCTTCTCAAGGTGTTCCTTCACGAGGTCAACATTAATGGAGGGCAGGAGATCTCCCTCACCTGTACCTCCCTGTCCTGTAGTGGGCATGGGCATCACATGGGACTGGTGAATGACCGATACAAAGTACCCATTTAATTGGTTGGCTCTTTCCTGGGCGTCAGTTGTCAGCTCCCCAATCTGGTTCACCAGGGGTCCAACGTTGCCCTTGCTTTTCCTTCGGCTCCCCACATATCTGAAAAAAGGACTTTTTATTGTCCTTGATGCTCAAAGCTAGTTGGAGTTCAGTTGCAGCCTCGGCTTTTTCCTGGTTTGCTCCCTGCAGGACTGGACTAGTGCAGAATAATCCTCCTTGGAGGTGACTCCCATCCTTCATCCTTTGTAGGCCTTTCTTTTTAGCCTCAGGAGGTCTGCTAGGTGCCTGGAGAGCCAGGGGGGCTGCTGTGCCCTCTTGCTGTCTTTCCTCCAAGATGGAATAGACTTAGCTTGTGCATTATGGATCGCTCCCTTGAGGAGCAACCACTCTTCTTGAACTCCCCTCTCCCTGGGGTCTTGGTCCCTTAGGGGCCTCACTGACAAGCCTCTTGAGCTTGTCAAAGTCAGCTTTCCTGAAGTCAAGGACTTCAGTGTTGCTGACTGGCTTGCCAGATTTACGATGGATGGTGAAGATGATTAGCTCATGGTTGCTGTCATCCAGCTTTTCATTGATCATTAGGTCATCCCCTGTAGCCAGTACCAGGTCGAGCAGCGCTTTGCCTTGCGTTGGCCCATAGACTTTTTGAGTCAGGTAGAGGTCATCCACACATAAGGAAGCTTTGCAACCACTCGGATTTTGATGAGTGATCCTCCCACGAGATGTCCGGGTAATTGAAGTCACCCATGACACCATTGTTCTGGAGCGAACAGTTTTTATAACAGTTTGTGTAATTTCTGTCACTAGCTTATTTAAATTTCTCCTTAATCAAGGTGTGAATCAATGGTAGACAAAATATAACCCCTTTATCTTGCTACCCTTGGGACCTAATGTCAGTAGACCTGTACTCGGAATGAGCTAGATCTAATACCACCTGATGTAAACTGGAAGTCTCAGCACACAGATTTGGCTCAGCTCCAAAATAATTTTGGGAACTGGCAGGGTAAGGACCTACAGCCACACCTTCCACCCCTATGCAGTCTACTTTTTGAGTTTTGTTTTATGGCTCCTAACACAGTGCTACAAGTGATACTATCAAGTTTTTTATTTTAAAATGTGTTAACTAGATTGCTATTTAAACAAATAATAAATGTAACAATATAAAACAAATATTAAACAAAAATGAATATAAAAGGGGTATGATATTATATCCTTTATGCTTCCCTAAAGGAAGTAAAAATTGAATCTAGAATAAAAGCAGAAAGTCTTAAAAGGATAAATGCTTTTGAAGGAGATTGAGTGTGTTTTTTTTTTTTTTTTTTTTCCTTTGGTTTATCCTCGAT
>NW_017728995.1:12834291-12844465 GCF_001723915.1 Gavialis gangeticus
TTTTTTTTTTTTTTTTTTTTTCCTTTGGTTTATCCTCGATGTACATGAATGAGATGACCTTCCCCTAGCAGAATAAAGATAGAGTAGGGTAGGAGATGGGTATGTTTTTTAAAAATATTCTCTGTAGATATGGATGTGATTTATGTGGTATTTATACTGATGAAAGACAAAAAAAATTAGAATTTCTAAATTAAGTAGCTCAAGGCACAAACAGCTTGTTTTTGTTTATGAGTGTTAGTAAAATTCTGTGGATAATGAAATAGAACTGCCATAGAATGGATGTTTCTACATAATATACATTTGGTCGGTAGAAGAAAAATGAGGAATAGGTGACACAGCTCCACACAACCTTGACTAACCAATCCATTATCCTCCACTTCTCCATTATTGTCTACAGTACTATAAATTACTAACACATCTTTTCAGTACTGTAACTAGGCAGGGGTAACTGGGACATCCATCCTGGTTGGTGATTTGTGGGGAGTGAGGGAGAATTGGGAATACAGAAATAAAACCATTTGCTGCTGCACAATTGCATGGATGGCACAGATGGCTGGAAGTGGCCACTGCCCCTGTGCATCATAGCTGCCTCAGGCACTTGGCTGCATTGTTATGCTCCATCTTTAAGATTAATAGCAAATAAAAAGACTCTAAGTGATTTTTTGTTTAAATCAATACAGGTGGTTAAAGTATGAAACTTCTTCTTTTCTTTCTTATTTTTCATTAGCTGCACTATCCAGCTGCTCAAGTCGGGTGGAACGCTTCATTTCCTTAGTATATTGTCCAAGATATTTGTAACCCTGGTGGTGGCACTACCAGCAACCACATCCAAAGTTTTGGGATCCTGGGGTGCCAACAGGCATTGGTCTACTCCCACTCTATCTACAGGCTGGGAGCACCACTAATTGAAATGCTCTCCCATGGTCCTCCCTGCATCAGACCATACACTAAGTAACTATTTACAATAATTTATTATTTACAATAATAACTGAGTGACAAATTTGACATCCCATAAATGACAAACTATTTTCAGTGAGCTCAATAATAATCTATACCAGCAGATAAAGCAAATACTTTTCATATAACAAAAGCAATTATGTTATCACCTTTAACACTCAGGCAACTTATAACAGGTATATATACACTTAGTCAGCCAGGTCTCCACAAAATCGCTCTGCCTGGAGCAAAGAAGCAATTGCATCCTCTCAGAAGCAATTGTCCTGATAGCAGCCCCCTCAGAAGCAGCCCTTCTCAGCACAGCTTCAGCTACCATCTCCCCAGTTAGTCTCCCCTGTTTTTTTTGTTTCCTGGGCTTCCCACCCTGGAGTTACAGCTTTCCAGTCATGTGCATGCATTCTGTGTGCCCAGCCTGCTGCAGGTCCTTGTCCCAAGAGTGCAAACACCCTGATTGAGCTTGCAAGCTCCCAGGAAATCCTTCAGCACCTTTACATAACGAATGCAAACCCCAGTTCTTTTAGGCTTCAATGGCTGTAGCAAACTTGCTATATCTAGGCAGCATATTTCATTAATTGAATATAAAGGGACCCATGAAACTCGAGTTATCACAGCCGTGGTATCTATTGATGAATTTTTCAAGTGACCCTGAACTTTGAAACTTGGATTTCGGTTTGTATGTTTTAATGTTTGTGCTTAGTCTTAATAGTAATGAAGAATACAGTATATTTTATTTTTTTATGTTAACTTAGGAAAGGTGGTTTTGCTCAGAGAGATGTTCATATTCTCTGTATACTAGTGAGATGTGCCCTATTTATTTTATTCAGGACTCTCCAAAACTGAAATTCTATGGCTGTGAATATGCAATTTTTCTAGCATGCCAAAGAATTCACCATTTTGTTGTAGCTAGTTACCTCATAGTAGTTGTGTGTCTCTCCTCCTGGGCTATAGCCATGGCTGCTACTTGTTTTCAGACTTGCCCAAAAAAGAGCTTAAATGGACGTTCAGTTTTCTATAGACCTGGTTGATAGTTCAGTATGAATTTTCGGATGGAGAAAGTCAGAAGTGGGATGGGTTACCAGGTGACAGATTTATGGAGAATCGTAGGATTATGCTTAGACAGCAGTTAAATTCCACCCTTTTTTTTAGCTAAGGCCTACATTAAGGAAGGAGGTTCATGGTTTGTTTCATCGGACAACACTGCAGCAACTGATACCTGGGATGAGCATAGGAAGGGAAAAAGGACTTGTTGCCACAGTGATAGTGAGTAATGGACCTCAAAAAAATATACAGCTATGAATCTTCACCTAAATATTCCACTAAAACTTAACCCTGAGGCTAGACTACTGCATTGCACTTTGTGGGTCTGCGCATAAGGACTGTCTGAAGCTGTAGCTAGTACAGAACCTGCCTTTGAGGGTGAGTTAAGAGGAGCGCACAACCCCCATGCTTCACAGTCTGCACTGGCTTCAAGGAGCCTTGCAGGTGCAATCCCTATAGGCTAGGGACAGAAGTTACACACAAGCTGGTTTAAGTGATCAGAAGCTGGTTTAAAACCATAATAGGTCAGAACCTCAGTACGTATAAACCAGTTTCAAAATGGCTGAAACTGGTTTAAGATAAACCTGGTTGAATGTAGTATCAGACTTAACTGGTTTGGGTCAAATCAGTTTATGAAACTTCTATCTCTGACCCATTTCTGGTTCAAGTTAAATTATAGTCTTCCAGCATGTTTTGTAGCAGGGCTGTCCCTGCCCCTCTATTCCCTACCTGGAGCAGTGAGAGTTGGCTGACAAGGGGGTCGGGGTTGGGGAAGCCAAGCCTGGCTGCAGATGCTTAGACTAACATGAAATACTGAATAGACCCAGCCTTGGGCTTTTTGACTGTCTGTACTTAGCCATAAAGACCTAAATACCCTGGGTCCTACTTGCATAAGGGACTGCACCCCCTCCCACCTCCACCCTTACTGTTCATCACTGGGGATTCTGGTTTCCTTTGTTTTAAAAAAAATCCCAAATCCTGATTTAAGAAAAAAAAATCCAAATGTCTCTGATTTAAACTCAAAATCCGTGTGTTTTTTCCATTATTAAAATGAAATACCACTATAAATATAGGGCATTTATGCACTACGTTTGTCTTCTCTGACACACCAGAGATCCAGCATGTTGGAGCAGACTATTAATTGAGTCTGCAGAGCATGTGAGCTGATGTGTCTGGTGCTGCATCACGTGCATTTGTATAAACAGCAAAATGCATGTCAGTGCTGAGAAAATGGCAGTGGTGCACTTTTCAACTAAAACACCTTTTTAAAAGCTGTGGTGCTGCAGCACAAGTATGTGTACACATGCCCCTAGATACTAGTTGAACATAGTGCCTCAATCATTATTAAAAAAATGAATCAATCTAAATACCTGTATTTTGTTGGGGGTTTTTTATCCTGGAAAATCATCTCCCCCTGATCCCTTGCTCACTGGGACATGGGTCTAGCTGTGGCTGTCCCCCCTGCTGTTTATGGTGCTGAGCATCCCTGATAGGCCAGTGCCCTGCCCCTATCTATGCTGTTGCCCCTCACTCCTAAAGCACAACCCTCCAAGTCCTGTTGTTGCCCCTCATTCCCAACCTGTAGCTCCCTGCCAGTAAGGGCCCCTAGCTGCCAGGGTTATGGGACCTAGCAAATGCATCCTGCCCACTCCCTCTTTCCTGTCCAATGGGTGCCAGCTGCAGCCAGCCAGCAGCACCCAAGCCCTGGCTGCTGTTCAGGGGAGGCAGTGGCTGCCATGGCCAGACCAGAGGGAGGAACATGGAGCCTGGGCTCCCCCTGCCCCACATACAGGCTGCATGACTGTGTGGAGCTAAGCCTGTGGGGTGTGGCAGGGAGGATGCAGGCTTCCCATTGTCTGTGGAATTAAGGGTTCCCTGCCCTGCCCCCCCCCTCCAGGGGCCTCCATGACCCAGCATGGTCAGGCACGGTGGTATGGGACCGCTCTGTGCTGCCACTACTAGGACCTCTGTGCCAGCCATGATGCCATGGTGAAGTGTTCCCTGCCTGCCTGACAGCTGTGGGGGCAGTGATAGTAGCATGGAGTTTTGCCCCCCTGCTATTGCCAGGCAGGAAGGGCATGCCTCACCTTGGTGGCATGGCCTGTGCAGGGCTCCTGGCAGCACTGTCTCCCTGCCTCATGCTGCCCTTCTATGCTGGGTCCTGTCCGCAGGGCTGTAGAGGCAGCTCCCACCTGGGGCTGGTAGGCTCCATGTCCCACTGACGGTGCAAAAATCTGTGGAGACTCATGCACCCCATGCCCCCAGTGTGTGACCAATGGGCATACCTGGACTGGGCCCTGATGGTCCCCAAGCCCTGGCCCTCCAACACCCTCATTCCATAGACTTACTTTTATCCAGCTGCCAGGGCTGCTCCAACCATGTTGACTGGTTGTTTTGCCAGCCACGTGTGTGCATCCGTGCAAGTGCACATGGCACCCCCTGCCTCTGATGGCCTTCCCTCCACTCCTTCACCCCCAATCAGCCCCTTGCGGACTAGAACTCTGCCGGCCTGCAAGGGGAAACCTATGGTTTCCTGCTTTAAAAGGGGAAAAACTGGATCCCTGTTCATGGATACGCCTAAAATCGGATGAGAGCCACCCCCTTCAAGTACCGGCTGTGAGCTAAGTTAATCTGGCAAGAGCTGATGGAACGTCATTCTTAGTGGTGGCTTCTAAGCATTGGAATTCTGTTTTCCTCTGAGACAAGCCAAAGCCTGAGCACCTCTTGGAAGCGGTGCAAAATATTTTTGTTTGGGTAGGTTTTTAGTAAATGGGATTAAGTTTTGGTCATCCTGTAAAAAAAAAAAATTAAATAACTAATAAAACATTTTGACTTGTTTTTATCAGTGCCTACTCTGAGCCTTTTCTGGGGAAGGATGGCATAGAAATCAGGTAAATAAACAAAATTAAGAGTTCCCTATACAAATGTGTAAGCCAAGTAAATTGTCTACAGATCATAAGAAGACTGAATTCTTGAATTTGGGGTATGGGACTCAGCCTTGTGGGAATAAAATAGTTTTTGTTTATACCCAAGACATTTAAAGCTTTTATTGGTTAGTTTATGAAATTCTTACTATTGCAACTCCCAGGCAGATCATAAAGAAAAAAGATCATTGTCTATTAAATTAAAAAATTGCTGACTGTCTCAACTTAGCTGATCAAACACAGGGTTAGAGGTGGGGGGAAAAGGTATCGCAAATATCATTTTGCATTTTCCTATCCCAGGATAAAGGTGACTGCAAGGCTTAAGTTTGGTGCAAACTATAAACTTCTGAAGCCTCCATGAATTCATAGTATGTATTGTTTGTGTGTGCTCGTATAGGTATACATGTGTGTATTAAGCCAGGAACAATCATTATAAAACCCTTTAAAATAAGTGAAAATGACTGTTTGGTGGGTTTGTTTAGAAAAAATAATTCTTCTCCTTGTACGTGGAGTATTATAATGATTTTCTGGCACAAGTATGTAGGAAATGATTGAAACAACTGGCATTTCTCTATCTACAGTGATCAAAATAGTTCTAGTTGTTTATTTGCAGCTAATTGTTTCATTGCTTGAGGTGTTGATCAAGTGTAATGAAAGAATAAAATGTGATAATTTGTTATTTTGAAAGTTTAGATGCTGGGTCATTTAAAAACATTATGGCTACATGTTTATTGAGGATACTCATAATACTTTTTTATTCTGATTCTGTACTCCTTATCATTTTTAAAAAAAGGAACTTTGTTTATATTGGGTTCTTAACAGAATGGAGCCCTTTGCTCAGCAGTTCTCTTCTTATCAGTCAAGCTAAAGTTTAAACTCTTGACAAGTTTTTTCCTCTAACTTCTTATTGGAGATGTCTTCAGTTGGACTCCTATTTTTTTACTAGAGATTAGACTTTAAACTTAACATTTTGGCTTCTCAGCTGATATCTTTCCTTAAATAGAAGATATTGTCCAGTTCCCTGTATGTAAAGCAGACAGCCTAAATAAGAAGAACAGGGACAGTCCTGTATATTTTTCCCCCTCTAGTCACTTAGATTTAAAAAAAAAAAAAAATCCTTTCTAAAGATTTCTCTGAAAAGTGTTTTATCCTTAACCATCAGGTTCTCAAAGTCTGCCAAGATGCATTTCTTGTGCATAGCTTTTTTTGTCCCTTTTATAATACTACTAATGGAGTTGTTTAATTGCTTTAGTTCTTCTCTTCTGCTATATGGATTGCCTTCTGGATGTCCTTTCTAAACAAACAGTGATGACAAATGTTTTACAATTTCAATATCGACTTGACCTTGTCAATTTGCTTTTCAAACTTTTACTCTCAAGTCTAAGGGTACTTGTAGATGTGTTGGATGCTTGCTCCAAAGCATTGTAATTACAGTGCATTGGAGCAGACTTGATTTAATTGAGTCTGTTGGAGCATGCTAATTAGTACATCGTGTGTACTCAGCATCCCCATGCTTCAAAATGGTGACGGAGGCACTTTAAGTTAAGCTCACCTGAAGCACAGGATGCTGAATAAACGAGACACTGTGGGTGCTTTAATTAGAGCGGCTCCCAAGACTGCCCCTCCCCCCACCCCCGGGAGCATGCACGAAGACTACCTTAATTTCTTAATTCCCCCCCCCCAATGGATGGTTTGTCGAAACTGAAGCATTGTGAGTTTCCTTACTGTTTCCTGAGATGTATTCTCAACCTTCACTTCAGCATAAGAAAATATGTGCATCTGTTTTAAATTTGAAGTGTTTATATAAGTATCTGGGGACAGATGACAGTTAGAGGCCCAAAGCAGGGCAGTGAGATGAAGTGTACAAGGGGAAAAAGGAGTATTAGGCCCTCCAAAACATGGGAGCTCTGCACAGTTGATTTCCCAGTGTCTGTGGATAAGCTTCCTATTGTTAAACATCTTCCTTTGTTTTCGTGAACTTTGTACTCTGATCCCATCTGCTCCCATTCAATTTTGCTTCTCTGCCAACTTTCTAATATCAACAGAATGTGCAGCAGATCTTAACAGGTCAAAGAGAACCATTGGCATGCTGTGTAATAAGGACCACCAGAGTTTCTTCAGACTTAAAATGCTAAGTGACATAATTTTCATGCTTCATGCACCTATGGTTTGCTTTGTAAGGTATCATCTTCCTTTATGATTATGACATTTCTTTGATCCCAGCAGGGAGTGAAAATGGGCCATAAAAAAAGAGAGAATTATGAATTTCATTATGTTTATGAATACAATCACAACATTGCATTGCCCTTTTACTCTCTGTTTGGTAAAATGTACTGTAAAACTGGCAAAGGAGGTAGTGGGCAACAATTCTGATGCATTGGTAGAGTCCAATGCAGTTATCAGGGATCAGAATTTTTCTGTGATACGAAGTAGAGAGGCAATAAATTAATTTTCCAATTATGACCAATGTTAAATGTTGTGTTGAATCCTATAGAACATGTAAACCTTTCAGGCTTACTCATTTTAAAGGACCTGTTCAGCTGATGATCATCACTGCTTTCCTTGGTCTTGACAGATATTGCAACATGTTGAGTTCTTAGACTTTCAACCATCTTCATCATTATTAACTGCCTTTTGGTCCCTAAACAGCCTGCTGCCATAGGTTCTATACCTCAGATTCCTGCTCCCAATTTCATGTTGGCCTTCCTGTGAATTTGGCACCTGACTTAACACTGAATACTTCCTCAAGTCTGTCTTTGTGTTTCATAACTGACCTATACAAAAATGGGTTCAGTGGTAGCTGCACAGGCAAGCCATTTGTGAGATAAGATGCGACAGAGAAGCATTAATTAAAAAAACAAAACAAAAAAACACTTAATATTTCCTTCTAATGTTTTAAAACAAAATTCTTTTTTTTTAATTTGCTTACATTAGAAGAATGGTTCTGTGCTCCCTTTTTAACCAATTTAATTTTAACTATGGAAAAGCACCATCTCTTCAAGATAACGATTGCAGACGCAACCTGCTGCAAACCTTCAAATATTGTTGTTGGATTTTTTTATAATCTTGTTTGAATTGCAGACAATATCACAGCAGTGGTTTTCCATATAAGTCTGGCAAATGAAGTGCCCTTGTAAATGAAAACTGTTACTTCTGGTTATCCCCATCTCCCATGAAATTGGTTGCTGCTTTTTACCTGGGACTGTCAGGCAAAATTGCATTCCAAATCTTAGCTGACTCTTGATATAAAGTCTGTGAACAATACCAGGCTGGATCCTTAGCTGATATCAGTTTTAGAGCAGCTACGGATCTGGACCCTGTATCTATTTTTGTTCTTTACAAGAGAGACAACAGTGCATGGTTTACTGCTGTCTGTTTCTTTGCCTATTGATACCCCTGTTCTCTGCAGCTGAAGTCACTGAATACATGGCCAAATCATTCTCTCCCACATTTTAAAGCTGTCTAGATACAAAGGCTAGCCAGAGTGGCTCATTGAACTAATATGGCTATGCAATATCTGCAATGGCTTGGTAATGGTTTGGCCAGTTCAAGCCACTTTGGATAGGGACAGACATTCAAAAAGCTTGATCATGAATTGATTTAATCTTTGCAGGTTAGTCTAACCTGGTGGTTATCAGTTTGTAACTGCAGAGACATCCCAGAAATGCAGGCATGTGCCTGCAGTGGCTCGGGCTAGAAGCTAGGGGGTGCTAGAGCAGCCCTCCCTTCCATAGTGTTGAGCTGAGGTGGATGTAGCCAAGCCCCGGCAGGACTCTCTTAGTAGGGAGGGGTCCACCCCCTTCTGACCAGCCCAGCCCAGCCCAGCCAGAAATTGATAACACCGTATTTATCACCCCTAACTCAGTGTTTATCTCCCCATTAAGAAAACAACAGAGGGACATTACCAGCTACCTGCTGATTCTGCCTTTGAGTCTGGCACAGCGTGGACCATAGCCAGCATGCGGTCTGCTAGCTAAGGCTGAGAGGTGTCTGTGTAAGGCAAAGGAGATGGGGGGAATAATCCTAGCTTAGCAGGGAGTGGGGAGGGGAGCAGGAGGAAGCCAGACAGGTGCCTGCAGTCTCTGCTGAGCTCCAGCCAGGGAGCAGAGGGGAGGGGCCAGCCTTGCTGTGAAGCAGAACCCCACCCAGCCCAGAGAGCATGCAGGGATGCTGGGGGATTCTGATTTAACTTAAACTAACAAGAGGTCTGGGACGGACATTACATAAACCGGTTTGACCCAAATCAGTTAAGTCTGATACTACATTCAACCAGGTTTATCTCCAACTTGTTTCAACCATTTTCAAACTGGTTTATGTACACTGACGATCTGTTCTGTTACAGGTTTAAGCCAGTTTATGATTACTTAAACCAGTTTGTGTAATGTCTGTCCCTAGCCTTTTAGTATTCCACAGTTGGGTTGAGTGAAGGCTGTCCTCAATATGAGTATAGAACAAGGCTCAGACTCATTTTATTCTATGAATCTGCTCTGAATTTGTATTAACATATTTTAACTGTTCCAAAAGCCTTCCAATATGAGGGCACTCTGAGAGGAGGTTTTGTGGAGGAAACCCCTGTGAGGCTGATGATAAGGTTTGCTTCCTTTATGGAAAAGGTCACTTTAGGACAGCATTATAGATTCATAGGCTTTCCTAAAGTGATATAGACATTCATGAGGCTTCCCTGTGCTTCTGCCTCAGCTTCGTCTCCCATAGAACTACTGTCAGCACCCTGACACTGCAGCTGTATCACTTCTTTGTGGTTTTAATATTTTTTTGTGGATAAGTTCCATCAAACTTCATGAAGGAATCACCAGGGGCCACCCTGGCCATCTTAGCCCCCAGTCCAGATGATCATAATTGTATAAAAATGACACCCCCAGAAAAGCCACTGAAGATAGTTTCACAAAAAGGACATTTGCAACACGCAAGACAAAGAGATGATCATCTAAGAGAGATGCTCAAGTCCACAATGCAAACTGCTTGATCTTTGTTATGGTGTATTTTGGGTTGCCAGGGACACTTAATTGTGGTGGTTACTTTTTGAAAATCTAGCAGTTACAGGAACCTACAATTATTAGGGCTGTGTGAAGCTTTGGGCGCTGATTTGATTCAGAGGAGATCTGTCCTGATTTGGTGGCTGAATCTCCAAATCCGAATAAAACTGGGAGACCAATAAAAAGGTCTGAATTAATTCAAAGCTCATTGAAGCAAAAAAAAAAAAAAAAAAAAGCCCTGCACTCCCCAGATGCTGCAGA
>NW_017728995.1:12849465-12849780 GCF_001723915.1 Gavialis gangeticus
TGCAGAAGCTGTCAGGGCTTCTGGGGACTCATGGAAGAGCCTCCCATGCAGCATGGGGCAGTGGGGGACAGCAGGGATTGCCCCCCACACCGGCCTGACAGCAGCCAGTGAGTGCAGGGCTTTTTTTTAAGCACTGGGGCTGGGAGACTGGGCAGGGGATGGAGGCTTATGGCAGAGCCTCCCCACGCAGCACAGAGTAGTGGAGGGTGGTGGGGCTCACCCTTCCCTCCCCCCTTCCCCACCTGGAAGTTGCTGGTGAGTGTGGGGCTTCACAAAAAAAAAAAAAAAAACGAAAAAAAGGGAAATTTATAAAAT
>NW_017728995.1:12854780-12855610 GCF_001723915.1 Gavialis gangeticus
GCAGGTGAGGCAGCCATTGATGGGGCTGGGAGAGCAGGTGGTAGATGGGGCCTGTTTTGATTTAGAGATTCAGCCAATTCAGTGGTGGCCCAGTTACTGAATCCAACTTGGCCAAATTGATTTGGGACAGTGATTCAAATGATTGTCCCCTGAATCAGCTGAATCCAAATCTTAAGCAAATACTAGTTGCTTCCCACAGGCCTAACAGTTATGCAAATAGAATCAGTCAAGTCCATCAGTTTCATGCATCTGGGATTGTACTATACCCCAAAGGTATGGTGATTTCAAGGGGGTTCAGGTATCTAAGTCAAAAACCATAATAATTACTTGGTCATCAACCACAAGCATGTAAAACAATCATCTGTGGTGGCTCTTCCTCCTGGTCAAGGATGATCACTCTCATGGGCCAAGTTAAAGGGTTGTAAATTTGGGTAAACTGAGTTTTGCAAACAAACATTACTCATTGTACTGTTGCATGTAAATACACCTCAGATAAAAGATGGGCCAGAGAGCCCAGAGTGAGGTATTTATCTGGGAAGCTTCTGAAAAGCATTGAAAGGGTACAAAATATAGATCCTTTTGTATGAATAGAAGAGATCTGAGGCCTCATGTATTAGGAGAAATTGTATTAAAGTGTACATACTAGGAACAATTCTAAGAAGACTAACCAATATTTTACTTATTATTATAACTAATGGCTGTACAGTAGTAGGCCTAGGAGATCAAATCAGGTATTGAGACCTCTTTGGGCTATGAACTGTACAAACAAGAATTATGGCCCCTGTCTGGACCAAATTTTAAGTGTATGCTGGTAACACAAGAGTTAAGTT
>NW_017728995.1:12855621-12867398 GCF_001723915.1 Gavialis gangeticus
TCGGCCCACCATGACCTTGGGGCTGCTGTTCCCCGACAGCCCCAAACAAGTTAACTGATCTAAAAATCTTTCATGTTATTAAGTTGTTAAATCTAGTTTTTTACAGTGATGAAAACCTGATTAGTCTCATTGATTGAAAGAAGATAAGCAATCAACTTGAGATGTACATTTTGCTAGTTCCTTTTTAACATTTTCTCAGTTTCAGAAGAGAGGTTTTCTAAACCTTGGAAAACTTGCTGTATTCCTTTAAATTTCTATTTCTTGAACTTTCAGAATTTCTCTTCAAGGGATACCTGTTGACTCATTGCCTTCATTCTACAGGAGTTCCCTCTTTCACATTTCTTTCCAAATACTTTGTATTACTTTCTTGGAATAAAATAGTAAAGAGGCTGAAATGATTGAACTTCATTTCTATGTTCAAGAATAGGTTGAAAGGGATCTGTATAATGGTCTTTCCTCCATGTAACATGTTGAGAGTCTATAATCTATTTCTGCAGTTTGGTTTGGTTTGGTTTTGTTGTGGGGTGGGGTTGGCATGTGGGTGTTGGGGGTGGGGGCAGTTTAGCTCATTCATTTGCAAAGAACCAGACCACCTTATCTCATTGCCACTATAGGTTTCCTCAAAGATGCATTCTTTTTTTACGTACAGTGCAGGTGCTAACTTTTCACTTTCTGGGCAAGAGCTCTGGTTCAAAATCTCTTCAGGCCCATGGAGGTACCTAGTTTGGGGACAGTGAACACTGCTATATACTGATGTGCTTAAAACATTTAACAGCTAATCCATTTTTGAGAAACGTAGGCTCAGACTTAAACTGTTTTCCAGTGTGCAAAGCCCATTAGGTTAAAAGAAACTTCACTATTCTACCCTTTAATTAGAAGGTTCCTATTATAGCTTCACAGAAGAATTCCAGAGGACTTGTAATGAGATTTACTACAATACATCATTGTCCTAACTTCTCTGAACAATGGATGGTACTGGAGCACAAAATTATAGCTAACCAAGCAATGAACAATGGCAAGATGATACAGAAATACTATCCTAACACTTGCAGAGTAAGTGATCTAAGGATAGTGACTACACAGCTTGAGTTAATGAACAAAACCAATAATTCTAGGCAAACGTATACCTCCAAAATTAATATTTCATTCTAGGAATGAGGAAAGACTCATACAGTTCTTATTTTGCCTCAAAATAGCAATTGGCAAATTTTGTTTGCAGTCAGATGCAAAATAGTTTACTGGTATTTCATTTTACACATTTGAAAATGTCATATTTAATTGTAATACTGCTTTACAAAATGACTTCATAAAATAGTTTCATGCAGTTGTATGTTTTTTATGACTAGTCATTTCTAAATCAAACTAGTAAGTTTAGAGGTCAGATGTTTATATTTGTGTGTGTGTGAAGCTCACAACATGCCAGCCTGGGGTTTTTGGTTTTTCTTTGGGGTGTGTGTGTGGGGGGGGTTGTTTGTAGGTTCACACACACAATTGTCAGTATCAAATATGCTTTAGGCTAAATTCTGTCTTTCTAAATTTAACATGGCTGCACATTTAGTACCACTAAAGAGAGAATTTGGTTCCTCTAGTTTTATGAAGCTATTTTGTACAAGCTGTACCAAATGTATCTTTTTACATAAGCTTCCATTTCTTTTCTGATCTGTGCTTTACCCTAAAAAGAAGTCTGAAAATTAAAGACATTAATTCAGGCTTCTTGTGAAACGTCAAATGTTTCTTGGTTTTGGCACACTTAGAAGTTCCATAATAACCAGTTTTATAGCTATGTGTTTTTTCTAGATCTTAAAGAAGCACATAAGCATTGACTAAAGTTAGCTAGACTTCTATAAACCTGTAGAAAGTTTTAATTACATTCAAATATGGATAAAGGTTCAGGTCGGCTTATTTTACTTATGCTGCTTTCTTCTTTCCTTCTAGGGATACAGTTTCAAGTACTCTGAGATTTTAATTAACTGTTTCTTAATATGTTTGAAATATATACTGTGAGCTACAAGGCACAGTAAATTGAATAGATTCTTCTAGTCCCCTTCTCATCCCACTCTTTTTCCTCCTTTCCACCCTGCCACCTGCCCTCCCTCTGCCTTTAATTGCATTAGACCTAGTTCAGGAATGCTTTTTATAAACCTACTTCTTTGAGTAGGTTTTATGGTTGTTTCAGCTTGCAAAGTATTTCTGTCCAGATTAGCCCAGCTGGTCATTTTCCACCTTCCTTCAATAATTCTGCCTTTCTTTACCCTAACGTCTATTAGCAATTCTGTAATTTGGGGAATATTATTTGTTTTTGTTTAATACTTGTTTTAAAATTCTAGTGTTACAAGTGCTTGAAGATGCTTTAGAAAAAAGTAAATTTAGTAAATAAAAGTAAAAAATCAAATAAGTAAGTAAAGTAAACTTACTGTTATTTGAACAGTACTTGGTCTGTGGAATCAGCAAGATAACAAGCTAACCTTTGGCTAGAAATGGACATTGCAAACCATGTCATCCTTGATCACGCAGGACAAGGGGTGATGTGATCTCCCTGCTTTCCCCACTGCCCCCAAATCCAGTGTGGGTCTGGAGATAGTGGAGGAGAACTTTCTTCGCTACTCCAGACCCACTGTGCAGGTCTGGGGCAGCAGGGAAAGTGCCACAAGTTAATAGATATCAGGCACAAAAGTAGCAGGTCTATTACTACCTTTTATTGCACTATTGATTTTCATGCTATGTGGTAAACAAAGGGTAAGGACATCTATTTGCTCAGCATTTGTACCACCTTACAAAATTTTGAGGTGGCACAAATAAGGCAGATAGTGCTTTTTCCCATCTTTTGTTCTTGGTAGTCAGGGATAGAACGCAGGAAGAAATATTAGCATAAGGGGGTGAGTAGGTGAATCTCTGTATCCGAAGGGCAAGGCTTTGACAACATTCCCAACAGTGTGAAAATCTGTAAAAATTTATCAGTGTAAACAGAACATAAACACCTAAACTAAAAATAGGGGTTCAAGAAGCCCATGGCAGAAGTAGTTTAACTCTTGAGCTTTACTAAGTGCTGGCAGTTAAGTTGGGAGGAAGCAGAATGCAATTTTGTTGTGGGGAAGGAGGCTCAGAGCCTACAGGACCAGCAGGTAGGGGAGTCATTTTTTCCACCTCCCAGCTTGCCCCGCAGGCTGCCAAAGACTCCTGAGAGGAGCTGAACAGCAAAGCAACCCTTGATAGTGTGGAAGAAATCAAACTTTGCATTGTGGTTGAATCAGAACTGACAGAGCCAGCTTTTCTTTATTTAGGGCTATACTGTGATCACGGGGAGAATTCCATACAGTAAGGGGAATCACCCACTTTTCTGTTCCAAAGGATTTCTCAGACTCTCTAAGTTTACAAGCATATTTATACTTAAGACAGAGAAAGAGAAAAAAAATATGACCTTGGAGAAACAAAACAATAGTAAATTACACAGACATTTAGGAAGTTTACTTAAACAAACCATCTGTGCACAGGGTAATATATCAAGACAACCAAGGCATGCAGAATTTCTTATATCTCAGAACAAGTAACTGAAATAAGCAGTATCAGCTCTTCTGGTCTCTGTCTGTTGTTCTAGTCAAGTAGGCCAGAAGCCCAACTAAATTTATTACCACAATGGGCAGCCTTGATGTCCCCACCAGCAGACCTGGACCTGATGGGTCCCCCATGGGCATGACATTGACAGAGAAGCTGGGTGGGTCAAGCTGAACAGACAGATCTGCATAAGGATGCTTCAAAATAACACTGTACA
The DNA here is from genome assembly GCF_001723915.1 of Gavialis gangeticus. Classification (NCBI taxonomy): domain Eukaryota; kingdom Metazoa; phylum Chordata; order Crocodylia; family Gavialidae; genus Gavialis; species Gavialis gangeticus. The sequence goes on from NW_017728995.1 coordinate 12,859,391, forward strand.
ATATGAAAATTGTGGACAGCCCTCTGTGTGAATGTAGTATCCAGAAAACAGCACTGCACTTAATTGAAAACTGCAGTTTTTATGAATGCCCAGATGGGGTAGATGGACTCTGCACACTGAGTGATACTAGACTGGCTTCTAGCTGGCTGGAGGGAAGAAGGCAGGGCATGTTGGAAACAGGGGCTTTGCCACTGACAGGGCAGGGCCAGGGCTGGCTTGGCTCTCAGGTAGAGGAGATGAGCTGTGGCCTAGGCTAGACCACTGCCACACAAGGGAGGATGAGCAGGTGCTGCATTGCTCCGTGGGATGTTGGTGGAATGCTACATATTGTGAGTTGTGATGGAATGTGGTACAGATGTTTATTATGGCACTCAAACCTACAGCACTGAAGTCTGATACCATATCCATTCAAGGGTATTTTAAAGCAGGATCTGCCATTTTTAGAGCACTGTATGTGCCCTGACCAACTGTTCAGTTACAATTACAGAGTGGCTTTTGCATGCTTACCACTCAGTAAATGCAACTTTGGTGCCTACCCTAATGTCAGAGTGGCATTGTAGATTATATTGAACATTTGGAGAACATATAAAACTGCAAAACATGCATATATACTTTTGGGTACTTACTCTTGATTTGTTATATTGTAAATAAAGTTGATTTCTTCCATATGTCAATGCCCGAGATCAACTACCTCACTTATTCATAAATTATAATGCCAAAAATTGCCATGGTTATGAAACAGTTTAATCTGTTATGCAGCTCAAGCCACTGGACTTTCCTGAATCTGTTCCTTTTTTAACTTGCTTAAAAAGAAGCATCCAAATATGATTTTGAGATTTCTACAACCCTTGGTGACCTGAGTTTTTCTGTATCTAGCTTCCACCACCAGCTCTTGTCTGGTAGATTTGAAGAACCTCCTCAGGTCAAATTTCAGTTCCTCGTCACATTTAAACTATGATAAGATCACTCTTTAAGCTTCTGTTTGTTACACTAAAAAAGAAAAAAAATCACAAGATGTAATATAACCATTGATACAACATGATCTAGAGGATCAACAGTTGTCTATCATGACAATATAAAATACAGTAATTTATTAATACTTTCTTAATTTTACACATTGTATATCAAAATACTGTAATTATTTTGACAACTGTTTTACATGAAAAATCTTAAACCACAGTGACGGGTTTTCTGGGAGGAGGGGGAATGCCTTTTGTTTCAAATCTTTCTCCTTTTTTGTTGAATTTTTTTTTTTTCTAGATGTACTTGATGTGCTTTTTGTTTGTTTTTTTTTTCATATTTCCACAGAACCCTATGAACCATAGGAAAGAATGAGAGACCTTCACACACTGTAAGAGGAGAGTGAAAAAAACTACAAAAACATAGATACTTTTTAATATGTTGGGTACATGCCACAGATGAAGTTTACACTAATTAGAAATCATCTGGAGGCATTGTAGCAGATTGAGCCTTCGGCTGGAAGTACTTCCTGACAGGTGGTTTACCACAAAACGACACTACAATTACCTAACACACTGTTTGATTTGTGTAAACCCTCATTACTACTCAGATTATTTAATGAACTATGTGCATTTTCTCACTTCCCTGCAGAATGTAGTGTTCTATTCTAGTTTAGCAATGGTTATTTTTTTTAGTTTTAACCCATTAACTTCACAACAAATGAGCTGTCCCTTTAAGGAAACAACATTTTACTTTCAAAAGTCAATGCATAATGTTAAACTTAAGATCTACCAGATCCTGTGTGGTGCTGAAGGCCCTCAATTCTCTTTGAGACTGCTTGATTTAATAAAATATGTGTTAAGTGAAAATTACAGGCAGGTTGTCATTCTCTATGCAGAGTGTTTCTGACTCTTTGCAGGGAACTGCTGTTAGCAATATGAGAGAAGGAAAGTAATTGGGAATTTTCGTAGTAGGTCAGTCATAAAAATTTCAAATCCTTGGTCCATTTGTTGTTTTGCATTTCCTTGTATTTGTGTTCCACTGTACAAATATTCAGAGACTAAAGAGTTTGAGACAAAGCTAAAAGACCTTCATACACAATGTAGAAATGTTATATGAAACAAAAGGGACTGACTGACTGACTTTATATGCTCTTCTGTTACCAATTCTATTTAATAGTTGGCAGGGGGGAGTAGTAAGAGAAGGTAGAAACTGAAAGAAAGAAGAAACTCTGTAAACAAGAACAGAAAGTTAGCTCTTTCTGGTTTAAGAAGCTGAGGCAATCAGGATAGCCAATTGCCCTAGGTCACAGGCAAGAAGCTGCACCCATTCCAGTTGCTAAAAACCAGGCCCAGCCTGCAGTCTCCTTGTCCAGGCAAAGGTGAAAGTACTTGCTCCTGACCTTCCATGTGTTTCCTTGCTGGTCTTCTGGTTTTTACCTCTCACTCCAGCTCCTAATTCTAGTGAGACTCCTGACATTTCCCTAGTTCCAGTTCTCAGCCCTTAATACTGATTAACCCTCCACCTACTCTGCTTCTGGCTATGATTTCTGAGCCCAGCCTGCTTTGACTTCAGCTATGGCTTCTGATCCACTAGGCAAGGAACTCCATGTCCTGGTTTCCTAACAATAATGTCATTTAAATTCTTTACAGTTGTCTTGTATTATTGTCAATGACCTGTAATGGAGACTAGGGCCTCATGCAGACATTTTTTTTTCTCCTGGGAGAATTGCTGCTGTATGAGAAATCACAAGTGTATAGAAATTCAGGCATTTTCTCTCAGTGTAAAAATGGCTGCTTTTACCAGGACAGGCCTTTATTTATTTGGCATATGTGGTTTTGGCCTATTATTTCAGTCATCCTAAGGCAATGTCATCATCACCAGTGTGAAGAGCCTGAGGCCTCTAGATAATATTTTAAATGGATATAAATCAACAATGTGGGACATAGTTTGAACAGGCTTTTAACTTATGGCATAAAACAAGGGTTTCAACCTTTTAAGGAGTGTACCCCTTCTGGTGGGTACCCCTCCTTGACTCTACCTCCTGGATAAGTGGGTAGGGGGGTCCCCTGGCAGCCAGTTGATGAAGGGGGGAGGGGAGTCCCTTGGTGGCTGGTCAATGGGTGCGGGGGAGGGGCAGTGCTGGTGCCATACGCTGCCTACTGTCACCAGGTATTGTACACACAGGATGTACAGTATGAATTAAAAAACAATTGAGAATCTTATCAGCGGATAAAGCACAATGCCACATTTACTGGAACATAGAAGGAATTAAAAACAATAAGGTTATCTGCTTCACTCATGCACATATGTACTCATTCGTTCATTTATTCATGCAAGAAAAACAAGCATACAAGGACACGCACAGATAGTTAAACAGTCCTGCAAAGGTTTCTTTTTACAACTGGGTCACAAAATGCTTGGATGAAGGAATACAGGTAGGTGTTATTTACTTAGATTTTAAAAAGGTCTTTGACACAGTGTCACACCCAATTCTTATAAATAAACTAAACAGATGCAATATAGATTATTGCACAATCTGGGAGGTGGGAAATTGGCTTATGGAATGCACCCAGAGAGTGGTAGTGGATGGGTTGGTTTCTACATGGACCAATGTGGGCAGCGGAGGCCCCCAAGGCTCTGTCCTGGGACTGGGACTGTTCAACACATTCATTGGTGACTTGGATGAGGGAGTAGAGAGTACTCCATCCAAGTTTGCAGACAACACCGACTATGGGGGGGAGGTAAACAAACTAGAGGGCAGGAAGCAAATCCAGGTGGATTTGGACAGGATGGAGAATTGGGCAAAACAGAATAGGATGCAGTTTAACAAAGATAAATGTCATGTGTTGCACATAGGGAGGAAGAATCATCAACACACCTATAGCCTGGGAGCTATCATTCTAAATAGCACAACTGTGGAAAAGGATCTTGGAGTCGTAGTCGACTCCAAAATGAACATGAGTTGCCAATGTGATGAAGTAATAAGTAAAGCTAACCACACACTTTCTTGCATTAGTAGGTGCATCACAAATAGGTCTAGGAAGGTGATGCTTCCCCTCTATGCAGCTATGGTCAGGCTGCAGCTGGAGTACTGCATCTAGTTTTGGGTGCTGCACTTCAGGAGGGTTGTAGACAACTTTCAAAGGGTTCAGAGGAGGGGGTTAAAGGCCTACAGGAAAAACCATATGAGGACCAATTGAGGGACCTGAATCTCTCTGCAAGAGAAGGCTGAGAGGTGATCTTGTGGCCATCTACAAACTCACTGTGGGAGGAATAGCAGGAAATAGGGGATACAATGCTTACCAGGGCGCCCATCAGGGTTACTAGAAATAATGACCACAACCTGAAGGAGAGCAAATTTAGATTGGACATCAGGAAAAAAAATTCTTTATAGTGAGGGTTGCCAAAATATGGAATGTGCTTCCAAAGGAGGTGGTTCTGTCCCCTTCCTTTGAGGTATCTAACAGGAGATTGGACAAACACCTGGCTGGGGTCATCTGAGCCCAGCACTCCTTCCTGCCCGGGACAGGCGGTTAGACTCAATGATCTAATAGGTCCCTTCTGATCCTAAAATCTATGAATCTATTAGGTTAAGGTGTTACCAAATTCTAAAGATGCTCAGGTCAGTCTGGTGGCCAGTCAGAACAACCACGAGGAATGGACTTGGGTCTTGCTGGACATGTCCAAAACTCCTTCTTGCACATGGAAGACCCAAAGCCCCTTTGTTCTTGTCCATCTTTAGTGATTGTTCCCCATACAAGTCTATGGATTTCACTGAATCATATGCAAAGTTCATCCTCATTGTCTCATTGGCAGGCTGGGATTGGTAGGATGTGATCTGGCTTTGTGGTCTGCAGCCTTGGGGGAGGCAGGGGAAGGGCAGAGAAGGTGCTTGTTGCTTGTAGTCTTCAGCTGTGAGGGTGAAGGCATGATTTGGTATTTGCTAATCTGTAACTGCTGAGTCAACATCACTGCAACCTTTAACTGTTAAACTGCATGGAGGCTATTTTCGCTTGCTATGAGAGGACTGTCTTCCTTCACATTGTCACATACGTACATCACTCATCTTGTTACCTTTTTTCAAACAAGTCAGATATACCATAGACTTTATGTAAACATTTTATTACACTAAATTTGAGTTCTAAAATCATAAGACCAACAGGTAAGATATATTCCTGCTAAGCAATAGGGAATTTAAAGTAGAAGGTTAATTCCATGGTTATTTAATATTTGATACAAAATAATAATGACTTATTAAAATATTATGAAAAATATATCCTAAAAAGATTCATTGTAAAAATAGCAATATAAAGCAATTACAGGAATTATAGCTGCTGCAATAATTGCTGTAATTACACAGGGGACACGTAGTGGCAGCATGAGGTAGTGGGGGTACTTGGGAAGTACACCACCATAGCAGCAGGCAGTGGAGTGCTTGTGAAATATCCCCGGTTCTCTACGTTACCATGGCATACCCCCTGGGGCCTTCCCTAGTACCTCCAGGGGAATGCATACCCCAAGTTGATAACCTCTGGCATAAAACATTGATATTTAAAGTGAACCTGGACAAGGAAGAAGAGATTGATGTCATATATCTTTACTTCAAAAAAGCCTTTGATCTAGTATCCCACGATCACCTCTTGGCGAACTGGCCAACTGTGGCCATGGGTCCACCACGGTCTGCTGGCTGGGAAATTGGCTCCATGGTCGGAGCCAGAGGGTGGTAATAGATAGAAGTCAATTGTCATGGTGTCCTGTGACCAGTGGGGTCCCCCAAGGCTCTGTCCTTGGATCCATATTGTTCAACATCTTCATTAATGATGTGGACACTGGAGTCAGAAGCGGACTGGCCAAGTTCACCAATGACACCAAACTCTGGGGCAAAGCATCCACACCTGAAGACAAGAGTGTGATCCAGGCTGACCTGGACAGGCTCAGTAAATGGGCTGAGCCTGTCCAGGAACCTGATGGTATTTAACACCAAAAAATGCAAGGTTCTCCACCTTGGGAGGAAAAACCTGCAGCGTCCTTATAGGCTCAGCAGTGCTACTCTGGCTAGCACCACGGAAGAAAGAGACTTGGGGGTCATCATTGACCACAAGATGAACATGAGCCTGCAATGCGATGCTGCAGCAACTAAAGCGACCAAAATGCTGGCTTGCATCCATAGATGCTTCTCAAGCAAATCCCAGGACATCATTCTCCCCTTATACTTGGCCTTGGTGAGGCCGCAGCTGGAGTACTGCATCCAGTTTTGGTCCGCACAATTCAAAAAGGATGTGGGGAAGCTTGAGAGAGTCCAGCAAAGAGCCACGTGCATGATCAGAGGTCAAGAAAACAGACTTTACGATGACGGGCTGAGATCTATGGGGCTCTTTACCCTGGAAAAGCACAGGCTCAGGGGTGATCTGATGGCCACCTATAAGTTTATCAGGGGTGACCACCAGGAACTGGGGGAACTTTTGTTCACCAGAGCGCCCCAAGGGATGAAGAGGTCGAATGGTTATAAACTACTACAAGATCATTTCAGGCTGGACATCAGGAAGAATTTCTTTACTGTCCGAGCCCCCAAGGTCTGGAATAGCCTGCTACTGGAGGTGGTTCAAGCACCTACATTGAACACCTTCAAGAGAAATTTGGATGCTTATCTTGCTGTGATCCTATGACCTGAGATGACTTCCTGCCCTTTGGGCAGGGGGCTGGACTCGATGATCTTCTGAGGTCCCTTTCAGCCCTAATGTCTATGAAATCTATGAACCTGGATCAATAGCTCAAGGTCCAAAAACCTTCCCACCTCCACTACATATATCATACTTTGTTATCCTTCTAGGAATGTGTCTGTAGACAACTTTTCTATCCATCTAGGTGTTTCTCAACTTCCTGAACAGAAGACAGAAATATTGAGATATAGAAAAGTAAAAGACAGGAATTACTTCTAAAGAGTAGAATTGTTTCTAGCGAGTTCCTGTGCTTGGTCTGCAGCAGGTGGATAAATTCTCAGCACATAGAAGGGGGCAGGTTGAGTGGGTCATTCTCAAGGGCAAGTGATGAGTCTAGGGTTCAGACATGGTGAGTGTAGTTTGAGCATGACCTTAAAGGTGACCTAAAGTCACATATTGGCAGAACTGAGAATGGAACATGCATCTTAGGGGCACCTAGCGTATCACCTTAATTATGATACCATTCAAATGGGTAAATCTTAGATTTTTATTAGGTTTACAGCTGTATGCTTTTAATCTTCTAGTAATAATTGGAATAATTTCTTTTAACTTTTTTTTAGATCAGTAGTGTTATGGAAAAGGATTCATGTTGCTTTATACTGCTAGATTCAGTGAAAACGTGTCACATACAAGATGCAGCATGGATCTCATTAAGTTCATTGATGCTTAACCTTGAAAAGGCACAGTAAAAATGTTCTCCATTTTTATTTAGATGTTATAGTTAAATCCCATTATGAGCAGTCTTTTGCTGAGCAGTAAAAATCAAATATAAACCATCAACTGACTCAAATTTCTAGTAATAAGAAGGCATATTCAGGCTAACATTACAGATCAAGAACATTTTTTGTTTGCCTATTTGTTTTATTCTGGCAAGAGTTTGGAAATTACCATAGAACAGGCACAATAAAAATGAAAATAGTTAATTGTTACTTCTCTAGTAATGGTAAATTAATCTGATAGCTTTTCAGATTTGGAAATTTAGGGCTAGATTCTTACAAAAGATTTTATATTTCATGAGTGTCTGCAAAACTCAGAAATTCATACCATGTCTCCAGTGTATACCGCATTTGAAAAGGATATCTTTGTTGAACGTAGCACATCTTGTAGAACTGTTTGCTTCATGACACTTAATGGCCTCACTTTTTTTCAGTTACACACATGCACACACACCCAGAGTCTTCAATAACTTTTTGTACATTGATACTTTTTTCTTAAGGGAAGTTAAGAAAAAAGTTGTTACAAAAATTCCTTTAGGAAACTGAATGTAGTACAGCTCTGCAGAGAGAGTTTTTAAGATTTTTTTTTTTTTTTTTTTTCCCCCCTTC
>NW_017728995.1:12867470-12872007 GCF_001723915.1 Gavialis gangeticus
TTTTTTTTTTTTTTTTTTTTCCCACCTTCCAAGGTAACCAGTTACCATTTAGGCTGTTATACACAACAGAAGGTAAAGTCCAAATCTTTCATGAAATTCTAAACGCGTTTCCATTATATCAAAATACAGTTCCCATATGATTCCAAACCATTAATGTAAAAGGTGTTTCATTAAAATTACGTATTATCTTTGGGTGGGAATCACTGATTAAAAGTGCATGGACTTATCTGCACTAGGAATTACAAGTGATCCTGCAGACAGGGAATTTTGTATAAGGATAAATTTGTTGAGCAAATTTCAATTTCTAGGCAATTTGCTGCACTAGATTCATGTGGAGAAACACTTAACTCGCTTATTGAGATGCTATTATTTATTCAGTTAATTTAATGCCTATACTCTATGCATGGTAATGACGGTTAGCAAATGTCTGGTATTTATGAAAAAAAATGTTCAAGTGTAAAAATATTAGACCGTTTAACTTTTTAGCACTTTAATAAAAAGATGTAACTTCTTGTCCTAAAGAAGCATGCCTACCAATATTGGGAAACTGCAGCACAACTGTAGTAAAGAAATAGTCTGATTTTCCTTGCAGCAAAGAAACAGAAGGGGAAAAAACTGATGTTCGTGGTCATGTCAGTTAAGTAAATTCCATCAGCATGCATAACACACATCAAACCTCAAGGGCATTTGGAAACAATTGTATAACTCCTCATTGTAGCTGCTGAAGAACCAGACTGATGTTTTAAGTAAATCTTCTACTGCTTGACAGAAGCATTCCCTGGTTTCAGAGGAAAGAGCCGTCTTAAACGTTAGGCACTTTGTGGCTTCCCCAATATTTCTGCATAATTGTGCTTCATTTTTTTAATTTATGAAAAGAAAGATTTTGATGGTTTTGCAAATTCAGGAAGACTAGCAATGCCCAGGAAACTGCTAAGTTTACCTGCTAAGTTGCCCTGAGAAACTGTTAGAACTTGCTACTAAACAGTAGCAAAGGAAAGAGGAGAACCTGAGGGGAGATGTAAGTTAATTAGTGGAATTCACCCCTGTGCAAGAGCAAATCTTGCTTGCACCAGTAAAAACCAGTAATTTAACTGGGGAAGAATAGCTGTCAAATGTGACTGAATATTTGTAAGAATCCCATTTATAGAAGCTTCCTGCGAAATGAATGTGCTGAATGAATACAACTGTTGGACGTCTGCTGATATCTCTTCCTAGATGTCAGCTGTCCACTTCTGTAGCCATGTTTGCCTTCATACACCCTATAGAGTAACAGTGGTTGTCTTAAACTACCACGACCTCCCTCTCCACTTTTCATTGCCAGCTTCATGATAACGAAAGTCATCCAGAATTGGCACATAGGCTGAATCAAAACCCACTTGACAAGCTTATCTGGATTTCAAGGTCACGAGCCTGCAAAACTGTAAATACCTGCTTGATTTCATACCTTGTATTTTCTCGATGACTTGATGAAATTACAAGTACTTTATAACATTATGTACCTTTACAAATATTTGCCAGATAGCATCTTAACTTCACAATGTTTAAATCCAGCAAAGAGCAAGATATGTCTGCAGTTCCTTCCCTAATCTAATTTAAACACGTTATCAAAAATCAAAGACACTTTTGGAAAATATTTACTTGGTACTGTGTGGATTAGAACAGGTGAAAAATCATAATTTACATTTTTTAGAGAGATTCTGGATTTCAGAACAAAGATGGGTTGGTTTTTTTTTTTTTTAATTTCATTAAAATGTTTAAAATATTTCAGGAAAAAATGACAAGAAGTCAAAAGTATGATGGTATTTATTTTGTCATCTTTATAATCTATTGTATCAAGTTTCATAGAGTTATTACATGATGACATACTCTTATTTCTGTGTTCTGGTATTTTAATCTTAGAAAGGAGCTGCTGCTACAGACTGAAATGTCTTATTTTTTTAAAATCAAAGTTTCTTTGTGTTTCAATGAAAGCAGAATAAATTTTATGCAAAACTCTTTATTTCTTAAATGGCTCTAGCATACATTACTCTTTGGGTGTTTTTTGTTTTGTTTTGTTGGTTTTTGTGTTTTGTGGGGTTTTTGTCCTCTCCAGCAGCCATTCCTCTCATTGACGATGAAGTGCCAATAGACTGAAAGCCAACTCAAGTATCGTGACTATATTTGAGTTTATCTGAACCTCAGAGACTAATCCAGAGTTCATTAAAGTTCATGGAAAGAACCTTCTTGACTTCCCTGAGGTTCAGACCTATAACTATTCCAAGTCTGGAGAACCCAGCAGTACATTTAAGAAAGAGAGAGAGAGAGAGAGAGAGAGAGAGAGAGAAGAAAATTAGGATGATCTCTAGTTCTAGAGCTGGAAAATCAAGATCAGATTTACTGCCACAAAATAATCTGTTAACTTTGGAAATAAGTGGTTTTAAAGTACTGTTTCTATTTTATGTGGAAGCAACAGTTTCCATTGTCAGTTGTCTGGTATACATTATTTGTTTATAAACCAAACAAGAAAACGTGAAACTAAAGATGGATAGGTAGAGTGACAGTTTGGGGGAGGGACGGTGGGGGGGTGCAAAATAGCTAAATAACCATCAGCTAGTGGAATGTGGAAGAGGCACATATGTTTTAAAATATTTTCAAGGTTTTACTTGCACTCATTACCTGCTGTACTTGCACAGTTCAGCAGATGCATGGCATTTGATAATCCACTTCTGTACACATGCAGCAAAGGGCATTTGTAGCTCTCCTTGAAAAAGAAACATTGTGGGGGCAGGAGGGGAATTCTCACCCTAGATGGCACAGTGATAACTATATTAGAGTTAAAAGACAGGGAGAAATAGCCTAGGGTAACATCTTTCATAGTATACAGTTGAATAACATACACATACATTGTTCAGGAAACCTTCTTTATTTTTAGCAAATAAGGTTTTTTCTCACTGAGGTTTTCTGTATCCTAAAGGCATTTTCCTTTATTTCCCTGGTGGACATGACACACCATAAGCTGCTAAACCTGCACCATAAGCTGCTAAACCTGAACAAACTAAAAACCCAGCAGGTATGCAATAAGTGGGCTTTCACCTTAAAAGAAGAATATCAGTAACTCATTCTATTTAGCTTTTGCAACTAAGCTCAAAACAGTGAGAGTAATTCTGTGGCTCTTCTTGCTGGCAGGTATATCAACCCGGTATCTTACAAATAGGAAGTGAATGAGGTTGCAGTGCATAAAAATGATCCTGTAATGGATAAATGTTTGTCTTGAAACAAAACTCCATTTAAACCACTCTGAAACCTTCCAGTATTTCTTCTAGAGAAACGTTATTTTTCATTAGTGCCTGTGATGGCGTGATTGCAATCCTCATTCATCTTGCTAGGAATTTCTTGCTACCCATGCGCACGCACTATTTCAGGCCTCCAAAGACTTTGTAAGGACAACGAGAATTAACAAGAGCTCTGTCTGCTCAGAAAAAACTCCAAAAAAGTTAGGGGAATTATTATAACCATTTAAACAGGTCAAGACAGTGAATGTTTGAGGGACTTTGCCATTTTGATGCTTTATGAAAATGATGGGGTTTTTGTACTATAGCAATAAGGTAGAAAAGTCAAGGGGACAGCTACTACAGATAACAGAGATGTGTTGTTTTACCAGCTGGGGATCTGCCCCAGTTTCTTAAGTGAATACCTCACATTACGGCCTGATATTGAAAAACTTTCTTAGGAAAGACTCTTCAGGTTTCAAATGAGGAAGGACTACAGTTAAGAGAGAAAATCAAAGCCAAAAAAAAAGCAAAACACAGGCCTCTGATATTGACCCCCACCCCTTACCTACAGTATAAAGTCATTTCACATATATGTGGCAAGGCAATGCAAACCCAATATTCAAGGTTTAATGAAAATCACTTGTCTATCTCTACCCTGTTCACATCTCAGGTGCCATTTGTTAAGCTATATAAATGCTGCAGCGCCATGCTTATTCTAATATAAATGAGACTCTCATTTCTACACTGCAGTTTAAACTTGGAAGATTGACTGATACTATAACAACAAGCTACCTCAAATGCACGAAAGAGTACACCTCATTTTAAATGAGACCCATTTAAACTTAGGTTTGAGTCCTAGACCTAAGTTACTGTCAGATTATTTATGTGACAGCTTGTCATTTACCTGTTCCATCAAGATACCATATTGTAACCTTTCAGAATAGAAGATATTTAGAAATTGTAAAGCAACTACAGAACACATTGTCATTTAGACTTCAGTATCAACTGATGAATGTAGCAGGGAGTTGGTTTCAAATCACTTCTTATGACCCCATCCTTCATCTATGCAAACTGTGCCCAGGACCTGAAATGTCTTCTGCCTTATTTCCCTGCATTGTTTAGAATGACCAGCTCATTAAAGAACTGCAGTGGCAAGGTCAAGGGATCTCCAATGGCCTGCCGGCTGAAATGCTGGGGGTGGGAGGGAAGGCAGAGGGTGGATTTATTTTTAATGTTATCTTTCATGGGACAGCCTCAACCACGGAGTGGAAACTGAATCAACTGTT
>NW_017728995.1:12877007-12877623 GCF_001723915.1 Gavialis gangeticus
TTTATTTTTAATGTTATCTTTCATGGGACAGCCTCAACCACGGAGTGGAAACTGAATCAACTGTTAAGTCACTCCACAGTGTATGAGGCAATTTCAGTCCTTTCCCAATCCTTAACTTTCTACTTGAATGATAATCATGTCTCTATGTAACCCCTCCTGACAAAGAGAGATTCTTATTTGAGTGCAACTTAACTTCTGATTTTCTAAAATGTGTTAGTCCATGTATTAGGGTAGTAGTGTGCTACCTATAGAGTGGTAGATTGAGATGAGATTCAGAAAACCTGGGCGGTCTTCCCAGCTCAGCTGTTAACTTGATGTGTGTGACTTCTGATAAATAGCTTCACTTTTTATTTACCTCTGATTCTTGTCAGCCTTTGTTCACATCTATTAGAACCATTTTTGGGGATAGAGAATGTTAATGTAATCCTTATTATAATGGGGCCTTTACTCTTGAAAAAGACTAACAAGAAGGAAGGAAAGAAAATATTAAACTTACATGAAAGGAAAAGTTAATGAAAATGACGTGTAACCCACATGTGTCACTTCACCATTTAATTTCTTGTACTGTGATCCTTCTAGTATTCCTTAATTTGGGGGGGGGGGGTTTTTTTTTTTT
>NW_017728995.1:12877828-12879317 GCF_001723915.1 Gavialis gangeticus
TCTGTCTTTGAAGCTTAACAGAATAAGAGGTAGGGCTGCAGAACTACAAGAGAGTTTTTGGAAGATGTGGTTAGAAAAATCCTGACTCAGCTACACCATCCAAATAACATGTAAAAATTAAGGAGAAAGTTTAGGCTTAATAAAATGTAAGGTAATATAGTGCATCCTGGAAAAAGGAAACAGCTGTGCGGTTTGAACGTGTATTTCAAGGATCTAAAAAAGGTAAGGACTCGGAAAAGAACATTTCATTTAATTTTGCTTCATCCTCTGCTCACCTAAGATGGTTATTTAAGAAGTCAGAGCTGGTATTGTGAGTTTTAGTTAGGAGATTCCACTTATCTGAAACTTGCACCTTTTTCTCAAACAAATGTGAACACAACATGAATGCAAAGGTGGTGCTGCTGCAGTAGTATTCCTGATGTGCAACATGACATTGAAGTTAGCTTCAGAGTCTAGAATCAGTGAAACGGTTGACAGGAAAAGACATGTAGGGCTTAAATATTTCATATCTAGGGCTAAGGAAGAAATCACAGTTCAGAAAGCACAAACTAATATTATTTCCATCATTGAAATAAAATGATCTATAACAATTTTGCATACACTTCTTATGCCTTTGCTACCATATGCAAACAAATCAACTCTTCACAATTCTTAGAGAAACATTGGATCAGCTGAGAGCAAAAGAGACTGAAAAAATAGTGGCATCTGCAGCAACAATGGTTAGTAGAGCATGAGTCACCACAATTGGTACTATAGACAACGTGCTGATTTCTTCTTCATCTTAGAGAGCAGCAGCACAGCTATTGCCTCTATTCCAGTAGACAAATATCTGAAAGATGAAAGGTCAATCATTCAATGACCCTTTAATGTAATGAGAACAGTGAAACCAGCTGTGTAGCCAGCTCTGGAAAAACTGCCTTCATCTATTCGAGTCCTGAATATAATGCAGATTTAGTACATTCAGTTGCTTTGTGATAGCATGGATAAGCCTACGTAGAATAGACAATGGCATGACTTGACATTCTCCTTCAAATAAATTAATAAAATGCTCCAATTTGTAGATGTCCCTTTCTTGGCAGAATAAGGACTGTAGCATGAAGGTAGACTGTAGAAATGATTATTAGTAGTAAGTATTTGTACCATCTTTGGGAAATCCAGTTCAAAATATGGTCACTACTACAGGCAGAACTTTAATCCTGTAGCTCTTCCATACATAAGATTGTCCTGAATTCATGTTTTTTTTTTCCCCCAAGATAATCTAAGGCAGAAATGTACCTCTGTTTTAAAGCCAATGCATATCTTCTAAATTACAGTAGCTGAGGCCCTAGGGGTGCATCCACAAAATCCTCAAAAGCCTTTTGAGGTGATGCAAAATGCACCCCATGCATGTGATTTGGTTTTCCATGCTGCAAATATGCAGCACAGGCCAAATTTAGATACCAGGAAACGGTAAAATGCACATTAAAAAAAAAAAAAAAAAGAAGCAAGG
>NW_017728995.1:12884317-12899658 GCF_001723915.1 Gavialis gangeticus
CCATGCATGTGATTTGGTTTTCCATGCTGCAAATATGCAGCACAGGCCAAATTTAGATACCAGGAAACGGTAAAATGCACATTAAAAAAAAAAAAAAAAGAAAGCAAGGAGGAGCACATGGCAGCAGCTTGCACCACCCAGAACTAGAGCCCAGCCAGCCAGATTCTGGCCAGGCTCCATGAACCTGGATTGCTGATGCTGCAGCACCAGGAGCCCTCCAAGACTCCAGGTAAGGCTGCTGGGGCCAGTCCAGATGCAATTTCCCCCCCCTTCAAATATGTGCCACTGCTAGTTGTCTCTGGGAAACATCCCTGCATGTGCCACTGCTAGTTGTCCCCAGGGAAATGTGTATTGCTTCTATTTGTCCTCAGGGAAGTCTACGTGTGTATTCATCTGGATGCACTCTAGTGAAAAAGCCCAAGGCTGAATTGATTCAGCCTGTGCAGGTTAGTCTAAACTGCAGAGATTAAAGTAAGAAACAAGTGGACAGACATGCATGTTTGATTCAGGATATGCAGCCACATATGTGCAGTAGCTGAGGCCAGATGCCAGGGGGTGCTAGAGCATGGCTCTGTGACACATGGCAAGTATGGACTATGTGTTCACTTCCTCTGCCTGAAGTCTCTTGGATTTGCAGCTCAGAGTCTCAGCAGCAGGACCCTTCAGGGTTAATCATCATTTCTTCTTCCTGCTTCCAGGTGCCTCTGGAACTTGTAGCCTACAGTTGCAGCCAGCAGTAAGTTTGTAACAGGGCAGAGCAGGACAGGCCAGCTCTATACTCAGGGGAAAGGAAGTTAAACCATCACCCTGGCCCTGACCCCAGCCCCCAGCCAGGATTTGCCTTGGGGAGGCAGTCTCTGCCTCTCCCCTTCCTCCCCCCATAAACCTTCTCTGCTGGAACAGGCAGCCCAGCCCAGCCTAACCCTTGAAATCATGTTGGGGTGCTTGGGTGTTTTAACTTGAACCAAGAAGGGGTGTGGAACAGAAGTTTTATAAGCCAGTTTGACCCAAATCAGTTACATTGGATACTACATTCAACCAAGTTTATCTTTAAACCAGTTTCAGCCATTTTGAAACTGGTTTATGTGCACTGAACTTCTGTTCTGTTACAGGTTTAAACCAGATTCTGATGATTTAAACTGGTTTATGTGTAACTTCTGTACCTAGCCTTGATGCCTATCTGGTGCATTATGTAGGGAACTACAATTCCGAATATGTAATACAGATGGTATAAATTGAGAGAGAATATACAGTTATAAGAAAAAATAATACTTTAAGCCAGAAATAAAGCAGGAAAGGTTCAGCACAATTAAAGATTCAGCACAATTTCAGCCTCCTGAATACTTGATTTCTCATCACTTACTCTTGAATTTAAACTTTTTTTTTTTTTAAAGATTAACCGTACTCATGTGACCATCTTTTTTCTTACCTACCTACTTATTTATCTTCAGAGTTGATATGATACTCAGCAGCTATCATAGTTGAAGTTTATCCTGGAAACCCATAATAGAAAATTCTATGATTCTCTATTTTTGTTTATGCCCCAATCTTTTTCAGGGTACCTATTCTGAGTCGCTGGGTCAAAAAAGGAATCTGGACCTCAGAATTGGGAAAATTCATATTGTTTTGGTGTTGTAGAATCATCATTATAGTTTATATTCCTAAATAATACATTAATGAAGTTTAATTTATTTAAAAACAGTAATAACTTTAAAAAAAAATATTAACAGGAAGTATAGTTTCAGTTACCAGTTTTAGACTTATTCTATAAATTGAAAAAATTAAAAATGAGCCATTGAAAGTTTCAGGATAAGTATCCTGTAAATGGAAATTGTTTTAAAAGCTAGTTTGGCTAGTTTTGCCCCATTAAAGATACTAAATCTTATGTTGAAATTATAGGTGGACAAAATGAGGTACAGAAAGTTTAACAGAATTGATTAGAAAGATAAGGGGAAATCTTTGATTCTTCTTCCTTTCTCTATCCTCCCTCCTGTATCTTTGTAAAATTGAAGTGAAGAGTTTTTCCTCCATTTGTGCTTTTTAAAAGGCTACTTGTGTAAAGGACTTGAATACAATAAATAATTATATGATGCAAAAGCAATACCAAATGCCTTACAGCAATGAACAGGAAAGGCCTTTGGAACTAGGCCTTGAGGCGGTAGGCACAGTATTTTAGGCTGAGCCCTGCAATCCTGATTTAAGTAAAGTTCCCTATTAGGGAAGTGCATTGGTCTCTAGTCATGAAGAAAATAGTGTGCCTGCACAAAGAGCTTCAGCCACAAACCTGGAAGCAGCAACTGAGGCTATATGGCATGTCAAAATTAAAAAGTAGTTGTTATTCTCATTTAAAGAACTCAATTTTATTAATGGATAATTTAAGAATGTAACAGTATTACACATTCCTCTCTGCCTTCTGCAAAGACATTGAGAGAGACATGAACCAAGTGCATGCAACAGTGCAAGTTTTACTGAGCTGTAAAACAGAAAATTAAGTGCCACTACTTCCAAAGCTGTGCTATGACGAAAAGTAGGGGAAAAGTACAATGCCTCTTTTCAGTATTGGTTTTAATGTGAACGCACAGGATTTTGATGTATGTATTTGACTACCAGTGAAATGAAAATGACAGCAAAGGCAACTAACTACAATATATATCTATTGAACTTCTAGTCATCTACTGTGCTTCGTGTTTTAGAAATCATCCAGGTGTTTGCTTTTAGCAAAGTAGATCTAAAAGACCTGTCTTTCATTACCCCTGTGCTGCAACAGATTAATATCAATTTGCATTTGGCATTTAGGTGACAGTGAAGTGGGATTTATCTATGAAATATGCAGAGTCTGTAATCCCATTAATTTCTTGCAAACTCTTTATATATACAAAAAATTGGGTTTTCAGGGTTGGCTCCAGCATTTTTTACATTAATCATGTTTTGCTGCATTCATTACAGTGATTCAGAGGACGGCAAAACCTTGCTGCATGCAGTTGTTGCCATTATAATTACTTTCAGCAGACACACATGCAGTGGATATTCAAAGAGCAATGCCACCTTTGTACCAGGGAGCTGTGGCAGTAAAGCCATCATTACAGCTGTGAGATATTTTCCATTATTATTCTGATTTATTCTGTTCCAGTCAGAAATTTAATTTACTGAAAAAAGATGCATTAAATGTGAGATTTCTCATGTTGACTGCTAGGCCAGCAGTGCTTTCTTCTTTTTTCTTTCTGAGAGAGAGAGCAATATTCTGGGGGAAAAAGAGAATCCCAATCTCAAAATGGATCTCCCTTGCCTTGGATCTCCCTTGGAATGGTGCTGGAAAGTTTATTGCTCACATTTGCAACTGTCTTGCCTTTTCCTTTTTGCCTATTTCTCCATGAGGATAAGGCTTACGGGGTGAGTAAATTAGCCTTCCAGTGACCCAAGATTATATAGTGAATGGCACTCATAGGGGACTGACAGGTCTTTGTACAAATTTCTGTGGCTTTTCTTGAACAAGTTACAAGTGGCCACCGTGGGAAATAAGTCATTCTTACTCCATACAGTAGAGCCTGTTCCCTCCCCAGTTGGTCCCTGATGAAGGGCTCTTTTCCTGTATAATATATACATTTTTGTAGTATTTTTGTAGAGTAGATGTTCATTCTGATTGGTTCTTGCTTGCTTGTTTAATGCAAAATACCTATTTTTATATTTGGGTTCAGGAAAAGCAAAATATTCTTCCCCATGCTCTTATTAGGAATTACTTTCATCGTTGCAAAATATATCTTTCTGACTACGAGGGTGGTCAAGCAGTGGGACAGGCTACCTAAAGATGTCATGGAATCTATAACCCTGGAAAAGTTCGTGACCAGGTTAGATGGACTTGGTTGGAAAGTTTAGTCACAGATAATTCTGCCTTGAGCCTCGGCCTAAATGACTTTGTGAGGTCTCTTCCAGCTTTACTTCCCCATAATCCTCCAGAGATGTTTAGAGTGTACATAGGCTATGGTTTATGGTAGCTCTATGAAAAGTACCACATCTTCTGAAGTATAAGATGTATCCACCCAAAAAAATAGATAATATTGTGGAAACATAAATTCTATTGAAATTTGGTCAGCTTTTATTACAATTGTTTATTTTTTTTCATTACATGGCACACCTTAATTTAAGACCTTCGGGCAGGGGGAGCATTTAATATTAGTCATCAGTTCTAACTAGAATAATGTTTTTATTAAGTTTTTCATAGATAATATTTTCAGCATTGGATGCAAATTTGATTCTACAGCACCTAAGCAAAGGTCCCTTTGGATAACAGGAAGTCTCCTGCAGGAATTGGAGGATTTTTGAATAGCTGCAGAATATCTTATACAACTTCTAACTTCATGAAACCAAAAGCTAGAGTTTGTAACAGGAGGAATCAAAGAGTCTGTGAAGCTTTTATGTGGTGTGAAACAAGTGGCTATGGGTTCTTAAATGGTAATCCAGTGAACATCTATAATATGCTACCTCAAAGCTCTGATGGCACAAGTGGCAAGATTTGTGGTGGGAAAAAGAATTATAGAAAAAAGGTGCTTTCTCCAAATGGTGACCTGGGAACTAATAAAAGGAAAACTGCATTATTCTTAGAATTACTCTGTCCCTCTTCCTCTATTTTATTTCAGAACTTCACAGATCCTTCTGTTGAACTTCCTGTTAGTGATAACAAGGAACAATGTACTTGTTCTCTATACCCCACTCATACTTTACCTATGTATGCAACCTCTAACAAGAATCCAGGTTACCAACGGATAGGTGAAGAGTTTTCATTGTTTTCTCTGCTCTCTTAGATCAGGATAGTTGATGTACTTGGTGAAAACTTTAACTAGCTGATTCACTTGAATAACCAAATCCCAAATATGCAAATTTCCTGTTTAATGGGGGCCGGGGGGAGATTTTTGGAGGGGAGTGGGCTTTTTTTTTTATAATAGTATCACTTCTCTATTTTTAGGAAAATATTTTGTATTTATATCTGTACCAGACACAACTTCCTTCACTTTCATTTTCATTTTTAAGTTACAGCATTAATTTTTTGAGTGCTCATATATTTATTTATACCCCAATTTCTATCATAGCTATAGCATTATATTTAATTATGTATATTGTTTTACTCTGAGAATTATCTAATGCATTGAAAAGACATACTTTTCCCAATTAAAAAAGAATCTTTCCCTCCTGCCCCCTCCGCCTTTAAAAGTCCTCTGTGTATTCAATAGCACTGGAATCTAGTCCTCTCTTCATAATACATTTTGTAATATTGGTAATGTACTTAGGACTACACTAAATGTACTTATCATAGCAGCTGCAACTACTATTCATACAGTTTCAGTAATTATCCTTGCTAATTACAGTTGGGATGTAGAACTGGAGGTTGTGTGCTACATTAAAACTGAAGAAATTAAAACAGAGCCATTTTATGGAACTATTATGTTCTTTTGGGGACTGCAGTTCTTAGTGAGGCATTAGCTAATTAAAAACACCAGGATAGTTCCTGAATAAACCATTAAAGCTAAAGGTTACTTTCACACTTGAGTGGTATATGTCAAAACACTTTTTTCCCCTATTTGTTGTCCTTGTGGTATATAATGTAGAAATAATGTGTGCAGCAGAAATTCATTCTGTGTGTAGTAATGGTACAGATCCATTTTGGTTAAGGTATCTTGAAAGGAGGTTTCCTACAATGTCACTTCTCAGTTTCAGCCTAGGACTGTTCTTCAAGTCTCCATCCAGCTCTCTCAGGCTGGTCATTATAGGTTCCACCTGCAGTTCCCCATCTGTTTTTCTGCTTTGTGTGTTTGTAAAAGGGTGGCTGCTGGAATGTAAAGGCTGGCTGGTAGAGAGTATTTGTAATATAAAATATTATAATTTATGTTGCATATTTTAGTTTTAAAAAATTATAGCATTTTCAAATGAGGGAGAAATCCCTAAAATGCTATTTCACTTTGAACCTCATATGCAAGCATCTATTTTCTCTTGTACCAAGCTTATCAGTTGCCATAAAAAATAAATAGACCTAACTGGTCGAAAAGAAAGTAATGTCATATTAGATATGGTGTAGAACCCCATGACATAACCTTGTCTGATTTATCCCTTCTAGAATAAACACACACTCCTAAGCCAATCAGATCTTAGCAAACCTGGGTCACAGTTTCTAGTTCTCAGTCTCTAAGTGGTAAGTCTTTACCACTGCTGCAGCATCTTTGGATATAAACAAGTGTTTGTAGGACCCAGTTCTGGTTTGGGCAACTTAGTGCATGTCTCCTACATCTGAGTCAAGACCCTGAGCATACAAGAGTTTTGCCACTTGTTGGGAGGAGGTGTGCACAGCCAGAAATAAGTAAGTTGGGGGAGGAAGGGATGGCAAGTTGTGGGGAGGGGGGATAATGGGTGCAGGGGGCATTGGTAGGTCTGTGGGAAGTGGCTGCCTAGCTTGGGGGGTTAGTTACAGGGAGAAAAACAATAGCCTAGCCAGGATTGAGGTGGTTAAAAAGAGCACATTCCTAGGGCTGTGGCAAATAGCATGCAGGTGTTCGCTAGGTCAAATTAACTCTAAACCAGTCAAAATTAAGTTCACCCATGAGGTGAACTAACTTTAGAATTGGCACACCAGTTTCTGGGTGACCTAAGCCTTATGAATGTTTGTACACTGGGATATTTAGATTGCCCCAATCTCCATTAGGGTTATCTAAATGCAATGCTTTTATGTACCCTCTGAGTGCACCACAGAGAAGCAGGGCCCACCCCTTTTGCTTCACCTTCCACACTTGCCAAACCTGGGAATGAGACACTGAAGGCATCCCTTATCACTACTCTTTGTATTTTATCTCATGTGCTTAAAAGCAGAAGCAGCGGATACCCACATAATTGCTTCATTGCCTCACTTTTGGATGAGTGTACGTAAAGAGTAAGAGTAGGATGCCATGCTTCTTAGCAATAGTACTAGATGAACACTCAATAACAGTAGTAGTCAAACTACTACTAAAGGTATAGCTACAGAGTTCAGAAATACTCTATCTACTATAGGGTACGGTATAAAAGTTACAGAGGTAAACTTTGAATATATATCTATATGCAGCAATACTCATGCTGGATTTTGATGCACTTGGTCAGGAACTGGCATCAATAAACCTGATGGTGTTTAACACTGAAAAATGCAAGGTTCTCCACCTTGGGGGGAAAAACCTACAGCATCCTTATAGGCTCGGCAGTGCTATGCTGGCTAGCGCTACGGAAGAAAGAGACTTGGGGGTCATCATTGACCACAAGATGAACATGAGCCTGCAATGTGATGCTGCAGCTAGTAAAGCGACCAAAATGCTGGCTTGCATCCATAGATGCTTCTCAAGCAAATCCCAGGACGTCATTCTTCCATTGTACTCGGCCTTGGTGAGGCTGCAGCTGGAGTTCTGCATCCAGTTTTAGGCTCCACAATTCAAAAAGGATGTGGAGAAGCTTGAGAGAGTCCAGCAAAGAGCCACACACAAGATCAGAGGTCAGGAAAACAGACCTTATGATGGCAGGCTGAGAGCCATGGGGCTCTTTAGCTTGGAAAAGCGCAGGCTCAGGGGTGATCTGATGGCCACCTATAAGTTTACCAGGGGTGACCACCAGTATTTGGGGGAACGTTTGTTCACCGGAGCGCTCCAAGGGACGATGAGGTTGAACGGTCATAAACTACTACAAGACTGTTTCAAGCTGGACATAAGGAAGAATTTCTTTACTGTCCGAGCCTCCACGGTCTGGAACAGCCTGCCTTCATAGGTGGTTCAAGCACCTACATTGAACACCTTCAAGAGAAATTTGGATGCTTATCTTGCTGGGATCCTATGACCTCAGCTGACTTCCTGCCCTTTGGGCGCGGGGCTGGACTCAGACCTTCCGAGGTCCCTTCCAGCCCTAATGTCTATGAAATCTACGAATATAGCTCTACCAATGTGGAAGTTGCACCTAGGCTAAAAAGCTTTCATGCAAAGTAGTACTTAATAGCTTTGGCACAGCTTCATACTAACAGCACTAATACTTGCAGTTCTAGAGCTACCATGTGCAGAGCTTGGTCAGGTATCTTTACATAGCTGTACTTTACACCCTATAGAATCTTGCATATGTGAGTTACTGGCAGTATACACGCATTCAAATGATCTGGGAGAATTCTCCTGGGTTTGTTTTCCTGGTAAAATACTTACCTTAAAATCCCTAACAGACATTTGAATGCTTAGCCCTTGACCAGAGAGCTTATAGTGCACAGACTGCAGATCCAAGAGGCTTCTATGCACACATCTGTCTGATCTACAGGATCCCTCAGTCTTCCCAGAAACAGACAGTAGCACTGCATAGGGCAGCTCTGATTGTGCTGCAGAGAGGCACAGGCTGACCTGAGCAATCTGAGTCAGCTTATGTGAGTATTGCGAAGGGGGAGCAGCAAGTATCTGCTTGAATGGAGCAGTCCACATGGTGCGGACACTTGGTTCCTTGGGGACAACCAGCAGCAATTGCTAGTTGTCCCCGGGGAATGTGCATGTCATGCATGCTCTGGCACGCGGCAAGTTGCCTCAGGTGGGCTTGGGCTAGCACCAGCCTCAGAGGCCTTACATGAAGTCCTGGGAGGTCTTCCGGGGATGCAGAAGCGGTGACTTCTGCCATGTGGAGCCTGGAAAGCAGTGTGGCTCCAGCTGGTCCAACTCCAGTTTTGGGTGTTGCACACTGCCTATGTGTTCACTACTCTGCTTTTTTTCCACAGGTTTTTTTGACCCCTGGTTCTCCGTTATGATACGGAGAACATCTGAATATGTGGCACCACAGATGTGTCTGTAGCATCACATACTGCACAGACATTCTCATTTGGATGTGACCATAGAATCCAATTTGAGCAACACACAGACTTCTGGGGAAAGGGGAGGAGACTGGGACCAAAGCAGTCCCCTGGGATGCTGGAGGACTATGATGTGGCTTTTCTTAGTAGGGAAAATATACAGACATTCGCTGTCCCAGGAGTGATTTAATCCTGGTTGTTCCTGGGTTATTTTTCTCCTGGAGTGGCCATTTTTGCTATGGGAGAAAAAGCTTTAACATTTGTACACTTGTTGCTTCTCCTGAGAGAGCACCATCTCTCCCAATAGAAACTAAATGTACATGGTCAGTGTGTTCACAGATAACTCAGTTCATCTCTGCACTACATTGAATTGTGCTTGTCTTGAGCTGAACACACCAAAGTGCAGACCTCATGTCTGATGCTTCTTGAGACTTTGAGCTCTCCATCTCAGTTAGATTATACTGTGATTCATCTTATGCATTTCCTAAGAACCATTGCACTGTGGTTGTAGTAAATATCTTAATTAACCAGTTTATAGACAGTAAGGCACATCTTTCTTAGAGTATTACACACCCTTCCTTAACAGTAATATCTAGACTGGTATTGTCAGTATCAAGATAGCTTTTCAAAGCAGTGTAGCATCGTAAGGCTTGTAATGTGAAAACACTCTTTATTTTACATAGGAACTTATTTACAACTATTTAATAGTGCAGAGGCTCCAGTTTTGCCTCTGCCCTTGCAAGAGTCTTGTGGCTGGGTGTCTCCTATTTTGCCACCTGGAAGTTTCTGCTAACCCCACTCAGTCTTATGGAACACCAAACTCGTGGACTTTCTGTGTGCCCAAGATCATGGGCGACTGGTGCCTCCTGAGTCTGGGGAGGTCACCAGATGGCCGACGGGGAGGGAGGGTACCCCCAGGCGCTGATCACTTCCAGTTTCATGGCTGGAGCTTTCAGGGGGTGCACATGCACCCACATGCACCCCCTACATGTAGCCAGTGTCCAGGATCACTTACTCCAGGTTGCACTCAGTACATGAGATAGAATTCAGGTCACAAAAATGTAACAAAGATGGAAGTCACAAGACAAAATGGACTGCACAATTTAAGGAAGATATATCTTCCTCTTTGTCAGCCTAGACCACACTGGCAGAAAAAAATGATTTAAGTCCATTCCATAACTTATTGTCAAAAATTAGCTTTTTTTCCCTTTTGCTTTTACAAGATTCCATATCATACCTAGGATATCATTCCTAAACTGCTTAATGCTTAAAAAAAAATCCACAAGACTTGAACTCACTAGAAAAATATCTATGGAAGTAAATATTTCTTATGTATATTTATGTAAACAATAGACTGGTAAGACCAAAGCTGCTTCTTTCCCCACTTATGGTCTGATTGATGACATGCCTATACCTACATAATCTGGTAAGGCAGTTATCAAATCTCACCTTGAAAGATTTATGTGCTTGCTTCTGTTTGAGCAATGCAAATGATCTTTTGTTCAGAGGCTGGGGGAAACCTAATTGATATGTTCTTCATGCACAGTTTTGACCTCTGTAAAATGAACATTGATCATTGCTGATGCATCAGAGAAAATCCCATGACTTCATTGTTTGTGTGGTAGAAAATCCATTGGCAGGATCTTGATATTTACATTCTTCCTATTTTTTTTTTTTTTTAATTCCAGGTCTTCAATTCTTTCCTTGACTTTTACTGTCTAACAGATTTCCTATCTGGGCACAATATTGAAAGTTAGTTAAATCCATAAAAATCTCTTCTTTGTGGTAGGAAAATGTGCAGATGTCATTACAGACGAATAAGAGCTGTTGTCACTGGAGTTAAATGTAAGCCAGAAATACTGCAAACAAAACAGATGAGTGCAGAAGTAGTTGGAAAATTGTTTAGGTGATGGAGTTACTGAATATTAGGGCTGTGCAAAATTTTGCTGGCCAATTCATTCCGACACTGCTTCAACCAATTTCGAGATTGAAACAGCAAAATCAGAACAAAACAAAGGCAGTCAAACTAGCCTCAAAAAAAAATGAGGCTGGTTAAAATGTTTTGAAAGTCAAAACATTTTGAGCATAGGCTGAGGATGGAAAGTCAGTCCAGCTGGCCTGCCTCCCACCCCTGCCATGATGTAGTGTGGGGCCCTGGGAAGCAGCCCAGCTGGGCTGCCTTCCACCCCTGATGCAACGTAGTGTGAGGCCCTGGGAAGCAGCCCAGCTGGACTGCCTTCTGCCTCCTGACCAATCTAACATGGGCAACTGGGAAGCAGTCCAGCTGGGCTGCCTCCCGCCCTGGTGCGAGGTAGCGCTGGGAATGGGGAGTCAGCCCAGTTGGTCTGACTTCCCATCTCCAGCAAAACTTGAAACAGCATCAAAACAGCCTTTCTGTTTCAATGGAATGGAATGGAATGGAATTGCTGTTTTGACTCAAAATGAAATTAGAGATGAAACACTGTTCCCTCAAGCATCAAAACTCAAGGAGAAACAGAATGGTGCCATTTCGCACAGCCCTACTGAATATATTGTATTGTTAGGATGAAGTCTGAGAGAGAAATTCTTCCATTGTTGTGGGCATTCCTGTAACAATTCACGAAAGCATACTTCATCTAGATTAATAAATCACAGTATAAATTAGGAAGTTTAAGTTACCTTATGGTGATTCTGTGTCTGTCAGAACTTTGGTCCTGGATTGACCGTACCAGAGGGAGCAGTGTTTTGGCTTTTGTCTAAGTGTGAAGTAACATATTATGCTTAGACTATACCTAGGGACTTAAAATGTGAATTTCCACACATTTAAGCTTGTTAACTAGTGTTAAGTGCCCTATGAGTGTCTTAAAACTACATAACTTTGGGTGAGGCTTATCTAGCTCATGGCTTAGCTCAAAATTAGAATAACTTCAGTCTGCTCCATAGAAAAAAAAAGATGAATTTGCAGTCCTACAGGATCCCATGATGCAGCACTCCTACCCATCTCCCCATCCCCCCCACACACACACTTACAGAGTAGGGATAGAGCCCAGGTATCCTGGATTCTAGCCAGCTCCTGCTTGCCAACAATCTAGTGGCAAGTCAGAGTTGTGCCACATAGCTTGCCACTCCTTACTGCATATTCTAATTTTAACACTGACTAATGATTAAAATTCCACAAATTTAGTATGGTCTGAGTGTAATGTGTAACTTCACCCTTATAATTGTTGTCTAATATCCCATCAAGCACCACTGAAAACAATGGGAATTTTACTACTGACATCAGAAGTAATAAGAACAGGCCCTAAAGCTGTGCAAAAGTCTTTTGTTTTAACCTTTGTAAGCTTCTTGTAAATTTTCCTAGGTTCAAATTCCTCCATCCTTCTTAGATTTTTTTTATATGAGTACATAAAACAGTGTTGTTAGACCCCCAACTCCATGTGATGCCCCATGATTAAGGAGGTGACGGTCCAATTACCCATGGATCCTGTTACTCATGAGCCAGAGCAGAGCAAGGTGCAAACAGCAGCACACATTGCTCACAACAGCTTTATTCGGAATGGAGATAGCTTCAGGCAAGCTCTCTTGCCGTAAGAGATGAGGAGCACCCCTGAACAATAGTTTTTTTCCCACATTTATACACTTTGGTTTATGCTCATTAAGATTCACTCCTCCTTGTCCTGCCTTTTGTTCCACCCATTTCTCCTCTCATCTCAAGCTCTGCCTCTGTTTATGGTTTGCTTCATTAACATAGAATTGCCTATGCATTTCATTCATTTACATGTCTTTTTGCTATGAACACATGTTTAAGACCTTGACTTCTCTTTTTCGGTCAATGGGCGGACTTTGACCAAAACCTGGAAGCTTCTGGAGGCTTCTTCACCAGTCACCATTCACCTTTTCCCTATGTTCATCTCAGATTCTGTTACCAATTACGTGTTGTTTTTCACATTCCAGACTGTTTTTCCATCTCAGGTTGTACCATCTTCCACCCTTTTTGGACCCCTGTATCTTATCTCATTTCTTACTGTAGTTGGTTCATAGCACACAGACTCGCACAGATTCACTTGCTGCTTTTTCCTCGGAAAATGGTTAACACAGTTAAAATGGTTACTTAGCTTAGCTATCATTCTGCCTTGTGGTCAGCAGCTCTGCTAGGCCACAGGTTAAAGCCTTTGTATTCAGCTGAAGATTCAGTGCTTCCTAATAATTTATTTCAGGGCTAATAATTTATTTCAGTGCTTCCTAACAATTTTATTGTCACCCTAACAAGTGTCAGGACCAATAAACTGAGCATATGCAAATTCAACATAAGTCATACTACATTAAACTTCTGACAAGTCAAAAAAACCTATATGATGCCCAATTTTGATATTTCTTTTATGACTATGGAATTGTATAAAAAATAAGAATGTGTCCAGGGAAATGGGTAAAAGCTGTTCCCACACCAGCATTAGGTCTTAGCACCAGCCACTCTGTATAAAATGCAAATAGTGTTATAATTATTGTCACCAGCAAGGATTTGACAACTTTACCTTCTGTAAGAAGTAGATGCAACCTAGGATTGGGTGTATTGATGTAAGGATTTTATTTTCTTTCTTTAGGTCTTGATTATATATTCTTTTCTCATGGGGAATATTTACTATTCAAAAGAAAATCCCCTGATTTTTTTCTTTTGCCTAAAATCTGAGTCATAAATCTAAAATGTCTGCAGTTTCTAAAAATTCTAATTACATGCATCTTTCCATATATATTTATATATTATGCCATACATTGTCACAGCCAGTGATACCTCCAAGAAATTAAACCTAAGCATTACCAATCAGAGTTGAGGAAAAGGGGTCAGATTCATGGGCAGAAGCAAATAGCAAGGATTTGCTTCCACACACTTCAGGTAAGAATTTGCAAGAGATTTATGGCATACACTTTCAAGACAGTTTTATATTGAGACAAAACCTACTCAAGTCCATAGGAGTCTTTTTACTGACTTTACTGTATTCTGAATTAGTTCCTTTAGCAGCATCCTTTGAATTACTTTACTATTTGGAACTAATTGATGACCAATTCTTTTTTTTTTTAATTTAATTTTAATAACATGATCAAAACTATTCATACTTTTAGAGAGACTCAATCTTGATGCAGCTTTTTGCCTTTCACAGTCTGCATAAGGAATACTGTATAAGACATATATATGTACAGCATGTCTAAACTAATTTCTGAAGGACAGACATAAAGAACATGATGTAGGAAATGTAGAAAAGGTAATAGCTTCTTGTTATCTTATATGTAGCATATTGTATGTGGACACAGTGAAAGAAGTGACAAAACTTCCAAATACAATTTGTCTTTTCACTTTGGTGTTTATTGTCTCATAAGCAGTTTAATATATGGAATAGTGCAGGGAGGAGAAGAATATTTGGCATGAATATCAGTCTTGTAAAGACTAACACAAAACCTGGGATTGTTAAGACATTTGTGTTTATTTGGCTGTTGCCAAAAAAAAGGGGTTTCAAGAACAAATTAATCAATAGTTTATTTAATACAGATTTATAGTGTAGGAAGGTGTTAACTTAAATGAGAATATAGTTAGACCTGATATTGTAATGGCAAAAGCGGTACTAATTAGGCAGTGTGATGTGAAACAAAACTAGGGTTTCAGGACGCACGCAATTTGGAACTGATTTGGGGTCTTTGAAAATGATGAACATGGGCCACCAATGGGGGGATGTAGTCAGGAAGGCTAATTGCACCTTGTCATGCACCCACAGACGCATCACGAGCAGGTCCAAGGAAGTGATCCTCCCCCTCTCTGCAGCACTGGTCAGAATGCAGTTGGAGTACTGCATCCAGTTCTGGGTGCTGTACTTCAGGAGGGATGTGGACAACACGTGGTCCAGAGGAGGGCCACTTGCATGATCAGGGGTCAGCAGGGCAGGCCCTATGAGGAGAGGCTATGAGACCTGAACCTGTTCAGCCTCCACAAGAGAAGGCTGAAAGGGGATCTGGTGGCCATCTATAAACTGGCCAAGGGAGACCAGCAGGCAATGGGAAAGTCCCTGTTCTCCTGAGCACTACTGGGAATAACAAGGATGGCCATAAGTTGACTGAGTAACTGCTTATGGCCATAAGTAATAATGGCCATAAATTGACTGAGAGTAGATTCAGGCTAGATATCAGGAGGCGCTACTTCACAGTCAGGGCAGCTAGGATGTGGAACCAACTTCCAAGGGAAGTGGTGCTCGCTCCTACCCTGGGGGTCTTCCAGAGGAGGCTAGACAGACACCTTGCTGGGGTTGTTTGACTCCAGCATTCTTTCCTGCCCGTGGCAGAGGGTTGGACTTGATGATCTGCTCAGGTCCCTTCCAACCCTACCAAGTATGAAACTATGAAAAACTTGAAACAAATAACTAAAAAAATAATAACTAGGACTATGTGAAGCTTCGGGTATTGATTTGATTGGGAGGAGATTTGACTTGATTCAGTAGCCAAATCTCCAAATCCAAATAGAATCAGGGGACCAATTTAAAAGGTCTGAATTGATTCAAAG
>NW_017728995.1:12900187-12919505 GCF_001723915.1 Gavialis gangeticus
TCCCCTCCCAGCGCCCCCCATGGCTGCTTCGCCCACCCCAGATCCCAGCCCTTAAAATAACAAAAAAAGCCAAGGCTCACTGCTGCAGCAGCCTCAGGGCTTCTGGGGGCTCATGAGAGAGCCCCCCACACAGAACAGGGCAGTGGGTGGGGATTGCCCCCCCCACACACACACACACCTAACAGTGAATGGGGCAATTTTTTTTTAAAGGACCGGGATCGGGTATGGGCAGGGCAGCCATGGGGGGGTCGGGGGGGGCTGGGACAGTGGGCAGGGGTTGTGGGGCTCATGGCAGAGCCCCCACAAAGCATTGGACAGTGGGGGGCAGTGGGGTTGCCCCCTGTCTAGCAACAGCCAGTGAATGGGGGCTTTTTTTTCTTCAAAGAGCCAGGAGCCATAATCTCTTCTTTGCTAAAAGTTTAGGTTCACATTCCAAAATGCCAATTTTAGTCTGGAGTTAGAAAGGTAACATTGTACTTTCACTACATATATTACAGGTATATTTAAGACCCCAAATAAGGATATAATGTCTCTATTATAACTATTTGTATGAGAAACTGAAGCAATGAAACTTATCCTGTACACTACATATAGTTTGTACACACAAAACTGGGCAACATAACATTAACTGGTTAATTACATTTTTAGTTTATCACTTATTAAATTGATGCATTGTATCATTTAATTACCCTTCCCAATTTGAAGAGTAGCTGGTTGATTTTAATATGTTCTGAATTTGTGAATAATTTTTGTTAGTCAAGCTATTCCTGTACCTTTTAAAAAGTTGCAAGAAGTGCAACTGTTTTAATAAATTGGACTAAAGATACATGCAAACACACACACGTACACATACACAATCTAATGTGCCAGCACAGTAGTTACCATGTTTAAGGGTTTAATTAAGTCATATCCTTATGAATGTTTCTGTGAAAACCAAAAACCCTAAAAGGGCATTTACAAATCAGAGCTGTTTTATAGAATACAGAGGGGGCTGGTAAGAATCCTGTATATGGAAAAGTAGGTATGGATGGTAAAACAATGTAATGCTGATTCAAGTAACAAAGCCTTAGAGACCTAGTAAACTGGGAATCATTTTTATTTAAAGTCCAATATTTTATATTAATTCCTTAAGAATATTTATTTAATTGATTATTAACTCTCATGGCTCTGCCTGCATTGGCAAAAGTGTTTGTTTGAATGGCTTGAATGGAGCTGAACATGGTCTGAAAGCTGCAGCCTTTATAGTTGGAGTATTGGTGTAACCAGGATGGTCCAGGAAAAATGTGAGAAGAAATAAATGTTTTGGAGATAGCTGGGAGAGATGTTAGACAAACTTTCAGGCATTTTGCTCAGCATCTCTCTCAGCTCCAGTACGTCCAGCAAAAGTATCACAAACATCCCAAACAACCCAAGCTATTACATGAAGGGGAGGGAGGGAAGAGGGGGTGGGGGACCCAGAAAAAAAACAATGAATCTTTCTGGATACTGCTGCTTACAATTATGGTCCACTTGCCCACTGATGTTATAGTGCTACTCTCTACTATCACATTCCCAAAGGTTTGGAAAAATTCTTATGAAGAAAGTATCAGATCGTTACTCTGATTCTGGATCGTGAACCTTGGTGACAGCAGAATGGACTAGTGGGAAGGGTCTTTCAAGGACCTTCCTGGGTGTGTTTATTGTTAAAGTTATCTGGGGACAGTCCTAGGTACATCACAGCTACAGCACAGAAGACTTACAGCGGGTGTTTTTGCTTTGCGGTCTGTAGAATTAAAAACTATTCCTAAATGTGGAACAGAAAATAACCTGCCCTTCTTATTTAGGTTGATTACTTTTTCAAAGTTCATGGATATCTCCTACAAGCAGGCTCTTTGTATAATAATATCTTAGACAAGTAAATCAGCAACCTTTATATATACACTTTTATGGTGGCACACCCTAACTAAAATATTTTTGAGTATACCCTACCCTCCTTTTCCCTTATGAAAACTCCTCACAGCATCTTTTTGCCACAGCTCTCAAGACCCCAGTCTCTGGTATGCTGATGCTGAGGACAACTGGAGTGGCCTCAATGGTATATTTCTGGATTTGGAGCTTGCAGGGGGGCAGGGGTACTCAGGTAGTCTGGGCTCAGATTCACTGACACCCATTGTATAGACATCTAGCAACCTGGTTTAGAAAACAATCCCACTTAATGTGTCTGCTTTTTTTTTTTTTTTAAACTCATGTTTCATCCTAGGATTTTGTCTCCTTGCTAGGTTTCAACTCTCAGTTCACTCTAAAGAAAAGCTTAAGCACTTTAGCAAAAAGCTACCTCAGGAGTGGTTGGTTGTTTTGTTGAGGTTTTTTTTAAATATAGTGGATCAAATTCCTACTACATTTTGTTCTGGACATTTTAAATTTGCAGCCAAATTCAACCTAGTTGGAAACCATTAAAGAAATCAAATAACACCCCTCTCCCCCACCCCCCAGCCAAATTTCATTAAAATCCAAATGACTGATTTTAAATTGCTTAAGTCATTTTCATGATGATTGATATATTGTGGGATGGAAAGCTAAAACTAAGCCTGAGTTTGATGCAAGTCTGGAGTATTTTTGTACTTTCACATTGAACAGTCACAGCATAGTTTTTGATACTCTTGTTCTTCCAGAAATGCAGGGAAAAGCCTCTCACAATAACATCTTCTCTGCCATCAACAGTCCAGTGTGCTCTTAAGAAACATCAGCTTGTGACCAGTGGAAAATCATAACAACGTGATTTTCCCCATAATATACAAGACAAATGAATTTCATTTCTCACTTGCATAATTAAGGGTTACCTATTTTTATATTCATCGTTATGAAAGTGAGGCTCATGGGAGAGATGTAACTGGTTGCTAAGGCTAATAAAACTATTCCGTTAAAATAACTTGGGGACATTTTCTATTTTCTCTGCTTTGAAAAATTTGAATAGACTTCAGTGACAGAAACTTTTGGAAATGCTCATCTTATTCTAAAGGAATTCATTTGAACAGTACATACGCTGTACTCATTAGAGGGGCCGATTGTTCCATACAAACCTTGAACACTGAAATGCACACTTGGTGTCTAATGCTCTCTGTCAGGTTAGGAACTGCAGCCATGTGAGGAGAGCATTTCATTAACTCAGGATACAAGTTGAAGGGATTGTTCTTCAGAGGAGAGGCTCTGAATAGAAGTATCATGGGGGAGGATTTTCTATAAAGCTACCACATTAGTGGGTGATGATTACTACACCTAGACCCTAGTAATATTACACTATTTCTGAAAATGTGGCTTTTATATATACTAATCTGTTGGTCAAAGCAAAGATGACCAAAGGGTACAGTGCTGCTACAAAGTAGCGTGTGTTAAATCTGTAATATTCAAGCTTAATAAAATAACTCAATAATTCTTCCCAGCAACAGACACATTTCTGTAGTTCACTTTGTACTGTTGTTTTATCTGAGAAGGAAGGTGAGTGAAGAAGGTTAGAGGAAGATGAATATCTTAGGGAAGGAAAAAAACAGAAAAACTACTGATCATAGATCATCTCTTATTCACATTAATGTGAATATGATTTTTGCAAGTGACTTCTATGGAAAGACTTGTGACATGTACTAGCAACATTTGTATTTTTTCAACAGTTGGTTTGAATGCAAAAGAGGAAAATATAGAGATAAGCCTGAGTCACAGAGTTACAGTCCTCAAATGAGTGTGATCTCCTTCAAAGCACAATATTATTCATAGGCTATGGGTCCATTTAAGCAAATAGGTAGACGTACCAAGTGAAAGGTAGAACAGAGAATACCTAAGGGACCTAACCCCAGAGTAGGAGATGGAAACTCTTCTACTCTCATCTGACATTGACCACATATATGGTCAGACAAATTATTTAGCTTACTTCCATCTGTTGCCTCAGATATAAAACAACAACGATAATAATTTTAAGAATAATATGACTATTACAATAATAGTCCCACAGTTTTCTGCGTAATATTATCCAAATGTCTTAGAAAAATCTGTTATACCAATGAGAGAACCTTTTTTTTTTTTTTTTAACTTGTAGGTAACAGCTAAGAGATGATGGTTTTTGTTAAAACCTCTTCTGTACCTAAACCACAGCTTTGACATGGAAATTAAATGGTTAATATTTGTAAGGTACTCTGAAGAAATCAAAAATAAGAGGCTGGGGTGCTGCATGTGCTATCAGGTGCATGGCTGATAGCCAAGAGGTCACAATGTTTGGGGCCATAGCAGAAGTGCTTATGGTGTGGCCTGTCAGATTTGAATGAATCTGTGAATTCTGCTAAATGCCTTGTCACAAGCACACAAGAAAAGAAAGACAGAAAATAATAAGGATATTCAACTTCATCAAACATTTAGACAGACAAGGTTCTTTGGGTTGATGTAATATATTTTATTAGACCAACTAAATAGTTGGGAAAGTTGATCTTTGCAACCTTCCAGGCACAAGACCCAGGGTCTGCCTATGCCTGAAGAAGGGTGTTTGTGCCTGAAAGCTTGCAAAGAGCAATTTTTCCAAGCATTTATTTGGTCTAATAGAAGATACCACATCTACCGAAAGAACCTTGTCTGCCCATGTCCTTAGAACTTCACGGCTACAGCCAGCAAGCTGAAAAATTTAGAAATAAGAAAGCGCAAACTCGTGTGATAGAAGCAGCATAGACTAAGTAAAGATATTCAAAAAGTCCAAGACAGCGTTGATCTAAATTACACGCTTTTGTTTAAGCTGCCTAGGTTAGCTCGGTAGCGAACAGGATACACAATTGCCCTTTCTTGGGGTGGGGGAGGGGAAGGCACACAGGCTACCTACACTGTCTGAGACCTGCAGGTTGGGGATGCTCCTGCACACCTTCCAGCATGTCTTGTGGCTCCCTGCCCTGCTGGAGACTATTTAATGCATTTGAATGCCCAGGCCACCCCGATTTGGCTGATGGGCATGGGCAAAGATGCCCTCACACACTCCCCCCTGCCCTACTACTCTGGGACCTTGTAGCTGCAAGCCAAAAAAAAACTTGAAGCATCACACGTGCCTATGGCCTGGGTATGTGTTGGCAGTGGCTGACCTTCAGAGGTCACAGGGTTGCCTCTGTGCAAGACTAGTCCTGATGTCTACCCCCCCCCCGGCCGAACCTCCTGCTTGCAGGGAAGGGGTCCATGCTGGGGTTCAGGTGGATAGGCACTTGCCTCTGGCCTCTGAGTGGTGGTGTGCAGGAATCAAAGTTGGGCTCTGTGGGGTTGTGCCCAGGCATGGGATTCCCTGGCTGGGTGTGGGGGAGCCAAGGTTGGACTTCTTGAGGCTGTGCCCAAGTGGAGGTGTTCTCCTGGTCTCAGCATCAGGTGTGTGTACACTGTAGGGTGTTTAATGACAGGTTGTGGTGACATGGTCTAGGGATACAAGTGCCCAGGTCCTGGGATTTGAGCAGGGGCACAGATACCTCGCTTCCCCCGCCCCCTCACTGCCTGCTTGCAGCTGACAGATGGCCAAAGGCAGAAGGCAGGGAGAGGGTCT
The DNA here is from genome assembly GCF_001723915.1 of Gavialis gangeticus. Lineage (NCBI taxonomy): Eukaryota > Metazoa > Chordata > Crocodylia > Gavialidae > Gavialis > Gavialis gangeticus. The sequence goes on from NW_017728995.1 coordinate 12,905,721, forward strand.
ATGCTGGCTCAGCTCAGAGAGAGCTTGGGGGTGGGACCCTCTGGGCATTTGGCTGGTGCAGCCAAACATAGGTCGAGTGCTAGTGTGCCTCCCTGCAAGGCAGGGAGCTGCAAAGGGGATCTGGTACAGAAGTTCTGAATCGATAGGTGATCTGGTACAGAAGTTCAATTTACTGGTATGCCCTAAATCAATTAGATTTGAGTGCACATCAAGCCAGGTCTATCTTAGACCAGGTTCTACCATTTTTAAACCGGTCTGTATGCACCAAACTTCTGTACAATTGTGGGTTTAGATCAATTTCCTATTATGTGTAATATCTGTATCTGGTCATAGGGTTTTACAAGGTCCCTACTACACGTCACATGTAACATTAAAAAAAATGACTATCCAATTATTAGATGAGCCAACCAGCTACCAAGTTAGCATAACAGCTCTATAGCTGGTTTCCATCCAGCTTTAATTTGAACATTTGGCTGGGCCCCAAGAGAGACATTAATTCATGTTTCAATTAATGAAAGTGTGTGTGTCATTTAGGAGATGAAGCAAGATCCATTGGTAAGAACATGCATCTTAATAAACAAGAAAGCACAAATAAGAGAGCCACATAAGGGTGCAGGTATATCTTTGGCTTTTGGGGCTTTTAAACATTTTAAAAAGTGTAAATCCAAATACACATCTGGCATGAATAATAGGTCATGCCAGGAAAGAGGATCTGAAAATTAAAATGTCTGGAAACTGTTAAATTGTCATACTTAGACCATATCTGTTTGAAATTTTAAGGAAAATGGTAGAAGTAGTAGAAGTCCTGATTCCTTACACTTAATTGGCCTGAGGGAAGGTCTTGTAATACCTGGGGATGACACTAAACCCAGTAAGCTTGACATCTAGGTTGTGGAGATAAGAGAAATTGAAAAAGAGAAATATCTACTAAGCTGAGATAAAGTAAACAGTAATGCATTCATAGGAGGCCATTCTTAATAAATAACTCCTTTTGTTTAGTGAGCAACAGAGAAGTGACAGATGGCAAGTACACTTGCATGTTTTAAACTTACCACAATTCTACATAATAACTAAATGGCCATTAACCATGGGAAAGAGATGAGCTGCTTGAGTAGATAAAGAACTGTATTTGGTATGAAAGACACAGATATGTTTTAAGTGACAGCACATCATTATGGAAGGAGGTGGATAAGTGACAAAGTTCAGAATTACAACCGATTGCCTTCACTTTTCCTATATAAATGACCTGCAGAAAGGAGCATGCTTTTAGGAGAGGAAATTTACTTCTGATGAACTGTTGGGATGTTTGACAATTAGATTGTGAATGCAAAGGAGGAAGCAAACCAGAGGATAAAGTTGAGACTTCCTTAGGTTTACTAGGAAAACAAGCAGATGACTTATGCAATTAGCTAGAGAAATATGAGATGGAAATAGGGAAAAGAAATAATCATCTCAGTTTTCATATACTACAGAACATTCAAGCAAGAGAAATACATGGGTTCTGAGGAATGGAATGAAGAGAACCCTTTGAAATAATGCTTGTCATCTATCTATCTATCTATCTATTTATCTATCATCAAACAAAATTATTTCAGGAAGAAATGAAGGCATTGACCATAATGTAGAGGGAAATATTTTTTGTACTATACAAGTAGCTATTGATTTGGGAATAAACTATATTCTTTATTGTTTATAGCTCACCTCATCTTATAGTAAGATATTATAGAAATATAAGTAATACAACAAAGAATTTCAGAGGGCAACAGGCTTATACAAAGGTTTAGGATTAAAAAACAAAACAACCTCCCTCCCTCCCCGATATGATGTATTGGTCAGCAAAAGGTTTTAAAGTGATCAAGCTTTTCTATTCTAATGTGCATCTAGTGTTTAATTAGTAAATTAGGAGACTGACATTTGAAAAATTATAAAGATGCGCAACCCAGAAATAAGAAGGGATCTGTTAAAATGGATTAAAGTAAATGTTAAAGTGATTCTGACATTAAACCCAAAGGCCCTGATGATCATTAAGTGTGAAATATAAACACAGTTTTGTACGTAAAGTGAAAAACAACCACTTTGATTCATGCATCCGGAAGATGATCTGACTGATGAATTAAAATGGAGTGGCAGGATTTGTCTTTTTCTTTTCTATATTTCCCTGATACCTAGATCTTCAAAAGTGCAGCTTTCCAGGTTCTTAAAAAGAGTTGAAAATTTATGCTTTGCTAAAAATGAATCTTCTAAGTTCCAGCTTAAGATTTAAGACTCAATGAAAGGGTAGAAAGAAGGGACATTGGTAAGACATTTTTATTAGATGCACTGACGTTTAGGGTTGCTCAGGCATATATATTTCCAAATTGTTGGTTTGAGTGAACTGGATAGCTCTTACTTTTCTGAGACTGATGAGGAACATAAATGGGGAAATTTGTGTACCTTACCAAGAAATGGGATTTAAGCAAGTTTTTATAGTATGCATTAAACATTAATATATAATTCAAGATTTAACTACTGAGCTCTACAATCCTGAGTATGAAATGAAATATTTCATTTAGGTTATTTAGAATGAGGGGTACTTGCATGTGTACATTGTCTGGTTTGTAGTGATCCCACAAATCATATTTTGTGGGATGCAGTGACCCATAAAAATGGAAAATAGATATCATAGATTTATTCAAGTAATACAAAGCCATATATGAATATGAGGAAGTTTCAAGGTCTGTTGTGGGTTGTGAGGCCCTTGAAACAAAGCAGGCTTTTAAAAGTACTTGTTATATTTTTGTGATATATCCAAAAGTCCAAATAAATAACTCTTCAGTCAACTGTAATATAAATGGCTTTGTTGTTCTGAGAATGTAATCAATAGCATGCACAATTTTTGAAAGATAAAAAGAACTTTTGCAAAATATTTCAGAGCGAAGAAACTAGTTATCAATGTAGTGTTTCCACTGTAACAAAATGGAGGTCTGGCTGAGTTTAAGGGCTGACCAACAAAGTAGACAATGTGTACTCGTGCTTAAATTAACTGAAGCCATAGGCTGGCCAACCTGTTTCATCTTAAAGCATAACGTTAAAAGGAAGAGATGTAAGAAACTTGTTATTTAGCTCTGTTCTGGGGGAAGGGACTTCAAAATATTGTGAAAATACAAAAGGAACTTTTGGCTGAAACAATCCAGATTACAATAGAAAAGAAAATAGAAGACAGTGTTTCCTCAACACTGTTCTGAAGTAAGGGTTGTGCTTGACAAAAATAAATACTACACACTTCTGAGCTACCCCACTGTTGGCACTGGATTCACAACCCAGCCCTGATACTTTGCTCCGATCAAGCATGAGCACAACCTTCAGACTGACTACAACTTCTCCAGTTGATAATAGATTAGTTTTATTGATACACAGTGATAGGAAATAACAGCAATGCAGGCAATGCAAGCAAGATGATTACAACATACAAGGCAAGTGTTGCATCTGGCCGGTATGTAAACGCCGGCTTGAGATTAGTTTGCTTGAACATCTAACATCAGCAACCTTAGAGGTCGGGGGGCAATGCCAACTGCTGTTTTGAAAACTCCTCCTTTTGTATTCTTTCTCCTCCAATGACCCTTAATTTCTGGATATCTCTGATTGGTTTCCTTAGTCCTGGCATGCTGCCCATGTTTTGTTTTGTCAGCCAAATCCTATCATAGATTCATAGATATAGGGTCGGAAGGGACCTTGTAGATCTTCTAATCCGACCCCCTGCCCTGCGCAGGAGAGAAAACTGGGTTCAGATGACCCCAGCTAGGTAAACACTAAGCCTCCCCTTAAAGACCCCCAAGTTAGGAGCCAGCACCACTTCCCTTGGAAGTTGGTTCCAGGTCCTAGCTGCCCTGACTGTGAAGTAGTGTCTTCTAATGTCTAATCTAAACCTACCCTCTAACAACTTATGGCCATTATTCCTTGTTACTCTGGGAGGCGCTCGGTGGAACAAGGTCTCTCCCAATCCCCACTGGTCCCCCCTAGTAAGTTCATAGATGGCCACCAGGTCCCCCCTCAGCTTTCTCTTGCAAAGGCTGAATAGGTTAAGGTCCCGTAGCCTCTCCTCGTAGTGTCTGCCCTGCTGTCCCTGGATCATGTGCGTGGCTCTCCTTTGGACCCTCTCAATGCTGTCCACGTCCCTCCTGAAGTGCGGCACCCAGAACTGGATGCGATACTCCAGCTGCGGCCTAACCAGTGTTGCATAGAGTGGAAGGATCACCTCCTTGGACCTGCTTGAGATGCATCTGTGGATGCACGACAAGGTACGGTTAGCCCTACTGACCATGTCCTCACATTGTGGGCCCATGTTCATCTTGTAGTCAATAATGACTCCAAGATCTCTTTGTGCCACCGTGCTTTCAAGAAGGGAGTTCCCCAGCGTATAGGAATGCTGCTGGTTGCTACTGCCCAAGTGCAGCACCCTGCACTTGTCAGTATTGAATCCCATCCTATTTTCATTTGCCCACCCCTGTAACCTGTGCAGGTCCCGCTGTAATCTGTCCTTCCCTTCTAGTGTGCCCACTTAACCCCTATCTTCATAAACCTATCACATGCACACACCTTAATTTGGTCATTTAATTTGAAACCTTGGCAATGCCAAGGATTTTTGCATGTGGGTACTGTAGTCTTGGAGCCAGGTCTATCTCTATTATGAAAATAAAGTTTGGATGTTTTCATTTTCCCAGCATGTGTATGTCTGTTGACCTCAGACACCCTGTCTGCCTTAAGAGCTGTGAAACTGTGCGACAAACAAGCTTTTAGAAATCAATTAACTCCTGCCATTTTCCTAAACCATTGTTCTAACACACTATCTATTTTACCTACAAGCCAATTCTTAAAAGCAAACCTCTAAATATCATTTTCTAGCCATCACCCACCAGCACTGGCAGTGTATCTGTTTCAATTACTGGGCTACAACTCCCTACATGCGCTAAGACTCCTTTTGACTTCACAGAGCAGGGAGTACAAGTTAACACAACTCTAAATTTAACCTACCATACAAAGCAATTACATAAAGACATGGGAGGGCTTGCAGATTAGCAAAACAAAAGAAAACAACCCCCCCAAACAAACAAACCACTCCCCTCCCCCTGCTTAGTTCTAACAGCTTTCTAGCTATTTCCCAACCCCTTTCACCTATAATCTGATCATTTTATTATAAGGGTCAAATATTTTCACAGGACCAACCCAGGGATGCTCATAATCATTCTCAAGTTTTAAAGGTTCTGTACTGTTCTGATTCAATGGCACTATGTAGATGGGGTTTGTGCCACCTGGGTAACTTTTTATTTGCAGCCAGGGTGATTCAAAAAAAAGATACAGCTGATAAATTGGGAGCACAGCCAGCAAAGAAAAAAAGAGAGAGATGTCTACATTATCTGCATAAGGATACTCGACTGGATTGTCTCATGACTGAGTCAATGAACTGGTAGAATTGTGGGAACTGTCTTGGACAGCTGGGATATCCAAGATTACTTTGCCTAAGATACAAGCTTAGTTACCTTCAATTTTACAGGATAAGATTTTATACTTCAACAGTTGGCTTCCTCCTCCATCTTGGTATAAATACATTTTTATGAAGGAAAAAATAAAGGATGAAGACAGTGCCTGAATTAAAGAATGTGTTTCCTTAATGAAGGATCGCATGACAAAATTGGATTTGAAAGCTTGTTTACCCATTCAGATGAACAAGTGTAGCCAGCCATACTTTGAAAGGAAAAGAGGTGATTCTAAACTAAAAACGAGTGAATGGGCCCTTTTTGGTACATACAAATTCTTCAAATGATCTGGAGTAAGAGGTGGGAGGAATTTGGGATTAGGTGTTAGGAACCTGAAGGAACCCATCTGGGCACAGCTAAAAGCTAGTTCTTGATCACTTTTGCCATAAAGGTGATGAGACCTTGAACATTAATTCAGCTCACTTGAGATGGGGTGTTGCTTCTTGGAATGTTTTTCACTACACTTCATGGTAACATGAGGATGGTATGGATTAGCTTCATACAATTTTTTTTGTTGTTTACATAGCAGCACATTTTGTATTGAATACTAGGTTACCAAAACTGTGGTAACAGGAATACTGGCTTTAAACTGTTGGAGGGATAGTTCCTATCACTGAATAATTTGGAATTGGCTAGGGAGGATTTAGATAAGACTTTGAAGTTTAGCTTTATAGGGTGGGTGGGTGAGGGAGATGTGACACATGCACCACAGAACAAGAAAATTACTTAAGGGTGAATCATAGTGCTACAAGACTGGGGAAGGAAGGATTTCATCAGGAAAAGGTACATTTTTAATTTGGATACTACTGGTGCCAAGTTACTTTTTCTTTGCAAGGCTAGAACTTACTTTGAAAAGGAAAAAATAAGGTGGGAGATATAAATCTAAATTGCTCTTTGGTAAAGGAAGGAATTAAATCTGTATCATCCACTGCCTAGGTCACGGCTCTAACCATTAGGATGTTATATAACTATATTATTTATATTAAATATAATATAATACTTTATCACCACAATTTTGAAATAAAGATACCTTGGTCCTATTTTCAATCTGGTCCCAAGTATACAGGAAGGGTTAACATACCAAAGCATGTGTTGCTTTTTATGTGTTGCATGGCTCTTTCATTATTTATAGTTTGTATCATGTAAGACCAATTTTTTTTGGCACATGGATGAATTCCAAAATTACACGTCCTTTTTTCCTCATTCTATACTGAAAATATGGATAAGTTATGTGATTCAGCTTCTCCTTGATTTTTACAGGGGCATTGTCATTTCAAACTTGGCCTCAAATACAGACTTATAAAAACAAGCTTTTAGAAATCCTCAGACCTCCGATTCCACATTTCTAAGCATATATCCATCTAAAAATCTTAATCCAATAAAAACAGTTATCTTTCAAAAAATACATGGAATTTATGCCCAAGCACTGCAACATGGACATCCTAAAAGTGAAACTGTCCAAATAATCTTTATATCCAATCTTTGAGGTGTGTAAAAAAATAAACACCAAGAAAAATATTGAAATGAAATAATTTATGTGCTATGAGTTATATCAAGTAATTCATTTGTATAAAACACAATTATTAAATTGACAGTGTTCTAGCAATATGAATTAATAGCACTGGTCTGACACCAGCTATCAGAATGTATCCATCCTTTCATTACCTCGTCCTCTCTCTTACCTATTAAAAGCGTCTCCATTTCTCTGTTTGAACATTGGTTTCACAATATTTACTAAAAATGATTTTGCAGTATCTTGTGGGTGTCATGTGATATGCTTTAGTATCACCTGTATTATTTTTTGCAATATGATGAATTGGTGAATATAATCCACAGCTTGCTTATTTCCTCAAAAATATCAAACAATTTACTTTCCCATAAACCTAAAATGATTGGTAAATTACAGTTAAAAACTTAAGGACATCTTTACATGTGGTCAGAGGTGGGGATGGGGGGGGAGGACTTTAGAGAGGCTCCAGGGAGCTGCTCTAATTGAAGTGCCAGTAGTGTAACATGTATTCAGTGTTTTGCACTTCAAAATGGTGGCAGGGGGTGATTTAAGTAAAGCTCATTTGATGAGCTTTAGTTAAAGTGACCTTGCCACCCATGGTGATGCGTAGGTGGTGCATGTGTACCCCCTGAGAGCGCTGGTACCCCGACAGGTGTACCCCTGACAAGCTGTGATCCCCGCTTAAGTGATGGGTGGGGGGGGCGGGGGGGGGAGCTCTGGTTCCCACCCTGCGAGCACCGGCCAGGGAGTGCGAGTGCCAGATAAAATGCTGCAACTGCTTCTGGGAGCGACATGGCTATTTCCAGGAGCATTGTGGCCACTTGCCAGTCACTGTAATCAGCTGGGGGGGGGATCATCTCCACCCTCCCAGTTGGCAAGTTTGTCTGACTGGTTGGTGGGGGGAGCACATGTCCCGCTGTCTAAGATGGTACTAGTTGCCTATGCTTGCTACCATTTTGAAGTGTGGGACTACTGAATACATGTGCATACTCCAGAAGACTCTATTAACCAAACATGCCGTACCTGAAGCTGCCAGCTGTGAGAACCCTGGGGATGGGGAGAGGACTGAATTGGAGTCCCAGGGCTTGGAGGAGTTCTGACTACAGGCAATACTCCTGTTCTGTTCCCTACAAACAATTACAGAGGGAAGTCCAAGAGTGTTGGGAAGTACAGAGCATTTGTGAGCCACTCAGCATGGAATAAGGTCTTTTTTTTTTCCTTTAACATTGAAGTTCACATTATATAATGAAAGAGCTGTCTCAGACTGATTTGGGACATTATTGAGTAAGGGGGAGGATCCCCAAGTCTTGTAAATAAGATTGGACTACTGGGAAGGTGAAGACATTCCCTGCTTTTGTTATTTCTTCAAGGTTTTTCCTTTTGATTGAAGTTGTTGTTATCTATGAGGCTATGTCTGGATGACGGTTACCCTCAGCCTCTGGGAAAGCGATCCACACAAGGGATAAACATAACCTGGGTGGTACCCAGTGATGTACTCCCTTTTCCAAATGAAGGGAATGTAAGCAGCAGGGCAGGTGCGCTGAGGGGTGAAACTTCCTATGACACAGTTTCTTATGCTCTAATGGAATGCCACTTTACAAAGTGTGAACAGCAGGGTTCACAAAATATGAAATGCAGAAACAATGGATACAAAATCTAGGTGTCTAAAAGAACAGAAGCACAGTCCAGAAGCCCTGGAACCACAGATAACAAGGGGGGAAAGAAAAGAATCCCAGACCTCCACGGGCTTCCACAATAGGGCTGTGTGCAAAACAACATTTCATTCCGACTTCTGTTTTGCCATTTTGACAGGGCAGTGTTTCGTTTTGAGTTTTGTTTAGTTTCAAATGCACTGTTTGGTTTCATTTTGTCAGAACTGTTTATCTGTTTTGACATTTTGCCCATAGGCTATAATAAGGAAGCACAAAACTGCCTATAACTTTGTTATTTTCTGGCAGATTTGGATTAAAACATGAAGAATGATAACCCCTTAAGAGGGCATGAAGCTTGCCAAGTTTCAAGGAGATAGGTTCAGGGGGTTCTGGGAAATGGCCTCAAAATTTTCAAAGAAAAACTTGTGTAACTTGTAAGTGTGAAGGCACAGCAGGGTGAAAACTTCAGGCATCATAGGCCCTGCTGATGCCATGAAGCCTGCCAGCTTTCAAGGAGATGGGTTCAGGAGTTTCTGGGAAACTACAGCTGAAGCTGCTGACAAGCAAAACTCATGACGTGTGACTCTGTGTGTTAAGGTGCACCCCCACTGGCTCTGGAGCATCAACACAACATGGTAGTGTTCCCCAAGGTGGTCTCCTCCTCCCCTATGGCGTCATTTCAGTCCATCACTTTAAATGACAGCAGGTATAAAATAAAATAACTTAGTAAGCACTAGCACAGTAGCACCAGCAGCATCTCAGGCAGCCAAACTGTGACAGCCTTTCTTTCCTCTCCTGTAGGAGCCTCTCCTCCAGTGTGTATGTTAAGCTATTCCCTCAATGTGATTTTTCCCCCCTTTCCCTCTCCTTACCTTCTGTTTCCCTACAGGCAAGCCCAGCTTCAGCTTTGAAACTCAAAAAATTTCAAAACCTTCAAACCATTATGACTGCCCTTGTTTAGTTTCAAAGCTGTTTTGAAGCCCTTTGTTTCACTTCTGTTTCACTGTTTCAAGCTCAAAATGAGTCAAAACAGTGGCAAAATGAAACAGCCAGCAACATTTTGCAGAGCCCTATTCTGCAACCCAGTTTGAATTGTTTCACTAGGGGAATCTTGCAACCTGGGGACCTCCTCTTCAGGGATTCTCCTCCAGCTCTAGTCACAGAAGAGTGGTGCGGGGGGACCCTCCTCCCCTGTGGGAATCCCCTTCTCAGGTACCCTTACAACTCTCCACAGCCCTGCTCATCCCTTTGCTGCTCGGGGCTCTCCCGGCCTGGACCCTTTCTTGGCTCCATGCACCATCCCATGCATTGATGATCTCTATATGCAGCATGCTCAGCCTTGTGCCAAATCGGAGGCCCAAGCTGTCCTCATGGTCTCAGGGCCTTGGTCCACTCCCCGGACCCTCCGTGCACTCACTGCACAATGCACCTGGCCTCGCGCTGGGGTTGGGGACCCGAACTGCTTCATAGAGCTCCTAGGGCCTTGGTCAACTCCTGGATCCTCTGTGTACCACCTATGCGCTGTAGTCCCAGCCTTGTGCCAGGTGGTGAGCCACCTCCTGCAGCACCCAGGGTCTTGGTCCCTCCCGGATTGACCATGCACCAGCTGTGCAGCAATGCCTTGGTCCCTCATGGTGGGGCTGCTTCCTGTCTGGCAAGTCTCTTCTGGCAGCTCAGCCAGCTCTTCTTTGCCCTGTTCTTCGTCCCTCATCATAGCTGCCCATGTGCGAGGCACACTGCCTTTTTATTCCCTCCAGAGGCGCCACCCACAGATTGCAAATAGGCCAACCGGGGGGCTGGGGGATTTAGTCCCCTCTTAGGTCTAGCTCTTCACTTTACCCCTTGGTAGGATAAGGGCAAGCCTCTCCCGTGCCATCACCTGATTGTTGGGAATGCCTCACCAATCACTTGAAGCCTTTCCGAGCTGGCAAGTCAGGCTGATGCCAGCAAGCCTGCCACATCAAGAAAGTGCCCAACGCTCCCCAAGACTTTGGAAGTGCTGGTAATTACCTAACCGGTTCTGTTCCTTGGTTGTCGCTGTTTCCTTTTGATTTAGCTATGACGAAATATTCCTCTGGGTCCACTCTGCCTGCTTTTTCAGGAGATGATGTTGAAGAAGGAGGCAACTTTCTGATATGGTACAGTTTTCTGAATGACTCCTCCTTAGGTTAAAGTATGCTCCCATTATTTCAGATGTTAGAGAGTACACCAACTGCTTTGTAAGGGAATACTTCTGTTTAAATAATTTTTCAGATATGTGAATTCTAAAAATATTGTGCACCATAGTTCCCTAGAGCAAAGATCTGAAAAAAGGGAAAAAAAGATCTTTTCATGAAGAATCAATGGTTAAATACTGAGTGGTTAATAACACGTGTTATCTCTAATTAGATTCTGAAAGTACACAAGGATTTCTGACATGATAATGGTACGCTACATGAACAGAATGCATTGATAACAGGTGGGAGGATATGTTTTATTTCTACAGCTTTTCCTTATTGAAAAATCAAATACACTGAATGACAGCTCGGTGGAAAATACGAGTAAATCACAGAAGGCTATACATTGTGAAGTTTGTAAAAGCTCTACTTTAAATTATATTTGGACATTTTCCATTAGCTTTTTCTCCACATCATTGTAAGGCTGCACCCGTCTAGAACTAATTTGAAACTCAGAGGTTAATGGTCACAAAAAATGACTTGTACCAATTGCATGGAATATGTATCAATTCAGTCTCTATGCAAGTTTCCATTTTAAATGCTGTTTTGACGTGTCTGGTGGTGACTACAATAACTAAGTTTAAACTATTACACTGTTAGTATATAATTAGCATAACAGAAATACAGATACAATAACGACATTTTTTGAAGATCACTGACAGAGGATCATTATTTTCCAGAATAGTATGTGATTTTTTAAAAAGTTCTAAGAAAATCCAGATTGTTTCAGAAACATCAAAGTTACTGTAATCCTTCAGTATAGGGATTTATTTCACTTTGAAGTAAGTTCCTATAGTGGGACCCTCTGACTTTGTTAAATTATGTTGTCTTTGAATTTGTGTGTTTGGGAGAAGGGGAGGACAAGGGGGAGGGATTTAAAAGCATATCATTCTCCTTTCCCTTAAAGAAGAGTTTTTAAACCTGACTCTGTGCAGTTGCAAATTAATTGGGTTCAGAAAAGACTTAAAAGTCAAGGTCATGTTGACCGTTGGCTTTGTCCTCCGCCTTAGAATTGCATGAATGTCTTGGATGCTTACTTGATGTTTCACTGCTGAAAAGTTTTGTAAAGTTTGTGCATTAAAATTGAATAGAAGCTGCTTTTATCAAAAGATAGGTGATCATCTGTATGTTGGCATTGATCAAAATGATAAATAATAGAATTTCCCCCACAGCCATACAAAGTTCTAAGGTAGGGATGAATGTATAAGAAGATGGCCTTCAAATCAAGGTGAACCAGCACAAGTCCTTATCAGTTATCAGATAAAGTTGGGAAGAGGCTAGCTGATCTTTAAATGAGTGCTACAGGAGGGACATGAACTCGTGCAATAGGCCCTGCAGCAGTGAAAATGAAGGATGTGTTTTTATTTCAGTTTTAAGAAGTAGGAGGAAGAACCTCTGGAGCTGGAGCTAGGGGCTTAGGCAAGCAGTTGCTCTATAGTTGAAGAATAACATTATTCTGACAAGGAACTTTAGCGTGACCATGAACCCTTCCCTGGACAACTGAAGCAAAATGAAGGGAAAAGAAGGCAATGACTAACCTGAAGCCAAAATGAATATTTAGTGCTTCAACAACTGGTTTCTCTAAACCAGGCAGATATGCCCTTATGGGTCTCTTGCCCTTATGTTGAAAACAGTAGTGTAATGGTCCTAAAGCAGAACTAAGAGAAACTTTTTTCCATGGTAAGGCACTCTAATCTGTCTGTCCTTTTGGGGAACATATAGTACAATATGGTGAAACAAAATATGGTGAAGTAAGACTAAATCCTAGACTAATTTAAAGGTGTGGATTGGAGCTTAGTGATATTTCTTTCTGGGTTTTTTTGAATATCTGCAAGCCAACTGGGATCTCCTTCATCTTCAGTTTTAATATGTGCATATCAAATCATATCTGCACTCATCTGGACGCAGCCAGAGAGGCCAAATTATACCAGTTTGAGGCATTTTTGATGCATTTTCTTCACAAAAGGGACTGTCAAGTTACTTTAGCATAATATGCACCCTGAAATCCTCAAGGAGGTGTGCAACCCATTTAAATTTAAACAGCTTCCCATTAAACCCACTTATTTCTTGGAGGAAATCTTGCTATACATATGAGTAGTTCACTAAGGAGGTCTAGCTACATAATTTTCTTCAGAGAAATGGACTTGATGTGGATTGGTATGGTTCCTTGTCCTTTCAAAAGGCAGCCTCAAAGGGACCAAAAAGGCCTGGAAACAAGAGCTCTGAAATTCAGAGCTGGGCTATTTTCATCACAGACCATAAGGTTCAGTTAACCCCCATTATCATCAAAAACTTACAAGAAATATTGGATAGTCAGGAAACCAATAAAAACTGCCAAAAAGCAATGAACAATTTCTTATGTACCATGATATCCTGAAAGCCCAAACGTTAACTGTTTGCTTACTGTATTTCTCTCCAATACACAATGATTTGGAAAAAAACATAATGATACTGGGTTATATGTGGAAACTGAATGAAATGACAAGAATCAATATACACTTGGAAGACAGCTTAGGTGTAACAAAGGAAGAGAAAACAGCCAGTGTACAATATGACAAATTGGGGTCATATCTATCATTGAAGTGTTAAGGTTATGCTAGTAGATGTTGTTCAAGAATATGAAGCCTTGTTCCTAGAAATTCTATTGGTTCCTAGACCAATACAACTTGCTATGTACTATAAATGGCCTTCTCTAATAGCTCTTAACAGTACCTGAACTAGTAAAGTTAGTGCCTAATATAACTGAGAGAGAGGGATTTCTTAGGGTGACATCTTTGGAACAATGCATAGGTGAAATGGACTGAGACAGACTTTCAAATGCAAGACATTCTTCATCAGATCTCAATAGTAAAAGGCATCACTGCAAGGTAAAAAAAAAAAAAAAAAAAAAAAAA
>NW_017728995.1:12919653-12920779 GCF_001723915.1 Gavialis gangeticus
GAAAAAAAAAAAAAAAAAAAAAAAAACAGTTGTAAGAGGGGGAGAGAAATTCCCAGGGGTAGCGCACAAACAATTAGCAGAAAAAAAGAAACTGATTACTGGCCTGTCAAAAGGGAGGAATCATCTTCACCTGTGCTCTCCTACCCATATTTCAGAGGTTATCAGATGTTTGATGAACTTTTTGATGCAACTGATGAATGCCATGACCACTGTAATGCAGTAAGGAATGTATATTTCCATTCCTTGATTTAGCTGTGGTATCCTGTGACAATATACACTGTTGTTAACTGTCTCGATTAACATTTTTCTTGGTAAGAAGCTCGTGTGATGCTTTCAGGTGTAGCAAGAATGGGGAGTACAGCAAGAGCCTCTTGTTGTTCCCTCAGGAAGGCCACCACTTATTGAGAGAGGGATCACCTTTTTGTGCACTACCTAACAAAACAGGGCCTTGGTCCTAATAAGGATTATGAGATGATACAGCAATACAAACAACAAGTACTCATAACTCACAGGATTACACCAGTTTGTGTAATCCCATAGCATTATCAAAGGTCTTATTCCATAATGATCTTCAGCTCTTGTCCCTTTCCCCAGCAAGTCCAAAAAGGGGGGAAAAGATGGAGCAGCTATAATGATATATCCACTTGTGGAGGCTAGAAATCAGGTTGTGTGCAATGTTCATTTTCTCCTGCTTCTCTGTGACAGTTTACCCTTCATTAAAAAGAATATGGCTAAATTGTGAACTTCTCTAGTAATCTGCTTATTTTTTATCTTTATGGCAATAAGAATCTCATTTTCAGAGTTATTCTTTATCAAACTTGATTTTTCCTTTTCACTTATCTGCTTAATACGTGTAGTCTGGAGCATTCACGGCTTTCTTATGCGAGCCACAAATACCACATTGGAAATACAGATTCATGAATATCCCACTTCTTTTTTGGACCTGCTCCACATTGCTCAGGTGTTTATGCTTGCTTTCTAGCTAGGTCATTGTACAAATGTTAAAGAAGCAGAAGTTTCCAGATATGAGAAAAGAAGACTATTTTGCAAAAAAGAAACTTGTATTCAGATTCCCTTAGGGTGGTGGTGGTCAGCAACATATAGAGACTGCCCCTCCCCCCCCCCC
>NW_017728995.1:12920897-12929809 GCF_001723915.1 Gavialis gangeticus
GTGGTCAGCAACATATAGAGACTGCCCCCCCCCCCCCCCCCCAAAAAAAACACCAACAAAAAAACCTGTACCTTAATCTAGGAAGCCCCTGAACTGGTGTAAAATGACATAAATAGAATTATCAGAACTGTCAACGGTGATATGGCAGTTTTACATCCAGGTAAAGTCTTGCCCCATAACCTGCTGGAGTTTCCTTACCTCCTGCACTGACTGATTTGGAAATTGCAGGAAAGATTGAATTAACAAGCTATCAATAATTTCTAATCTGTGAAACATAATTCAATCTCTTACACAAATAGTCTCGGAAAAGAAGTACAGCCCTAAATATTTTGCATGTTGAAAAGATGGTCTAGATGAGCAATACTGTGCAGTTACATCATACCTCTTTATTTATTGTGGCTTTGCTATAATGGACTTCAGTCAATAAGAAGTGCTGTTTTGACTGCCTTCCAAATTTACTTTGGTTTGTTTTTTTTTTTACCTCAACTCATATTCCCAAAGCTGATGTCATGTTCAGAAAATAAACTGTCCAATGATCTGGCACCAGGAGCCTTCTGTTGCGAGTTAAATAAACCAAAAAATATCCTATTTCTAATTTAATTGAAATATTTTCTATTTGAGTTTTGTGGACATAAAAATACATTTTTACTCTCTTCAACTATATGCTTTATTATGTCAGAGCTGCTTTTGAAATATTCCTGTTCTGTACCATTTATGAAATTTGTGCCAAGGACAATATAATTATTGAGCTAAATTAAGTTTAACAAAGCCCAAAACTTCAAGGTCTCCATGTCCAAGTTAGTCTCAGATTTATTGAATCAGAAACCACACTTTACTCATTTTCTACAGAATCTTTTATAGGATCAGAGGAGAGTAGGGCTGAAGGGACCTTTCATAGTCAATCATTTTAGGTCCCTGCTCAAGGCAGAATCATCCCTGACTAAACCAATCCAGCCAAGAGTCTGCGTAACCTGCTCTTGAAAGCTTTCAAGGATGGAGAGTCCACAATTTCTCTAGATAGTTAGTTCCAATGCTTGACCACCATCATAGTCAGAAAATTCCTCCTAATCCCCTATCTAAATTTCCCCTGTTGCATCTTAAGGCCATTGCTCCCCTTAAGCCACAGAGAAAAGCTCATCTCCAGCCTCTCTCTAATAGTCCATCAGGTATTTGAAGACTGGTATCAAATGCTTCCTCGGTCTTCTCTTCGCTTCTCTTTTCTTCTCTGAATAACCCTAGTTTCCTTCATCCTTTCCTCATAAGTCTTGTCTCCCAGGCCCCTAACTGTTTTGTTGCTTTGCACTGCACGCTTTCCAAACTGTCCACATCCTGCTTGAAGTGTGGCATCCAAAACAGGACAAAGTACTCCAGGTAAGGCCTCACCAGTGCTGAATAAAGTGGTTTCTTGTTCTTTGCAAACCAAAAGCAAAAATGAAGCCTTGCGGAAGAACCATTATCTATTTAAAACAATACTGAAATAATTTGTGTAAAGTTAAAAATTAAGTAATATGGTTAACTAACTGTAGCATTAGGAAAACATCCCACCGCCTTAAAATTGTTAAAAATTAGTTCCATGAATAAAGAAACCCTGGCAACTTTGTATGTTTCCTTCAAAGTCATCACTCTAAGAATCCTCCAGTACTAAACATTCTAATGGATTTTAATGAGTTGAGCACACGTAGCCATTGTGTGATCTAATATAAGTTTGCTTACTCAAAGGTGACTTGTCTGAACTTCTTATCCAAAATGGACAAACATCCTTTGATGTCACTTACTTCAGTTGTTATTCCCCATGTATACACATTCATTCAATGTCTCCAACAAGTTTTAGAAATCTGAAGTAGAACTCTTACACAAATTACCGATTGCTTAAATCACAAGCGAGACTTTATAAAGGGGGATAAGGCAAAATGCCGCATTTATTGATTACATGAATTAGACATAGAGGTCCCGGCATGCCATTCATACAAACACACAGAGATTATCATACACATCATCTCACACACACACACACACACACACACACCCATTCCATGCATACAAACAGACACCAGATATAGTTGCCAGTAATAGTTGATCAGTGTTAGCACAGGGTGGCCAACCCCATGCTCATTGAGTAGTTAGATGATGATGATGGTGGTGGAAGACAGCAGCTGGAGTTGGATGAAAACAGATGGGTCTGTGGTGTGGGAAAGAAAGTGGAAAGTGAACTGATTTGGCATCATTTGGGTTTCTCTTTTATAGTTTTTGCCAGTCTTTGTTCAGCATTTTGGAGGTTTTCCATGCTTAGTCTGTGTTTTAACAGTTGTTTCGCATCCACCTTCTTCTTATCTCAACTCAGGGTTATCCTAGTCGTAAAAATGGGTCTAGATGCTAATGTCAGTGTTTTAAAACCTGGGTGTTTAGAGTAGGGCACTTAAATCTAGACAGTATTTAAGGATCTGATTCTTCATAACTATCACTCTCAATCCAACTATTTGAGCTGGTCTAATAAAAGATATCAGAGTTACCCAAAGAACCTTGTCTGCCTATGTTGTTAGACCAACATGGCTACACCCTATACTCTCAATCCAGGCATTATTTTTTGGATCTCACTAAGTACCTTGGCACTTACAGTCCACAATACAGCAGCTCAATGGTGGCATAATGGTTTGGGTTGTCCACCTGAGTGTGTGATCTCATCTTCCTTGAATGTTTGGAAAATTCTAATAAATCCTTTTTATGGAACTGTTATGTATTTCATCTTAGTTTGTGGAAGATAGTCTAAAGATGGGTTGAAAATACATAAGCACTCAGTACCAGGATTATGGTTCTTTAAAATTTTTTAGCAGTACTAATTAAGGAATATTTAGGAGAACAGCTATTCATAGCAGTTTATCAAGCTTTGAGCTTTACTTATTCTGAACACTATCATTTGACTTTGATTTCTGGAAGCTTTAGGGTTTGGTTTTTGTAAGACTTATTCTTATTCCAGATACCACAGAGAAGCCTTTTCTCAAGTTCCCATTGGTTAAGTCCATTAGCTAATGCTACATAGTATATTTATTACATAGTTAAATTATTCTTTTTGTCACTTCACTAAGCTGACTGTTGCAAAGTCGCACTGTCCTAAAGTGATCTCTCTAATGTTCTTCTAAAATTGTCTATGATTGCACAAAAACTGCAAAAAATAATGCTACAGAACTTAAAGCCAACCTCTTTATCGCATAGAGAATACCAAATCAAATCAAATTCAGCTGCTTAAATGATCCATTTTTTAAAGCAGTTAAACCGATCAAGGGGGCAACTTTGTCAGTGTGAAAATGAAAATACTGCTGTCTGATATCTCAAGGATTTTCAAAGACTTAACTACAATGAAAAGTTCAAATGATACTGAAAAATCTTATCGATGCCTCTTCAAAGAATTTCTTAGTAGTATGTCAGAAAAGTTGTTGGTGTTGATGCCCAGCATAATATAAATCTCTGATTCAAGAAAGAGCTCTATACATATACCTGACTTATGAGTAGACCCATGAAAATCATCTGATCTGCTCATGCTAGTAAACCTACTAAATCAGGGCTTCGATTATTAATCACGCAATTCTTTTGACATTAATGGGTATTTTGGTTTGAAGTGATCTTTGATACTGGCTGGGATATATTTAAAGTACAAATGAGACATTTTGAAGTAGGAAATGTGCTGTGTTATTTTAGAAGTTCCAACCATTTTTCTTAACTGTGAGCTTTAGTGGAGTAAAACGTTTTTTACTTCCTATTCCCAAATATATTAAAGAAGAAACACTTCTTTTTCCTCTTCACTGTTTCCCCCTGCCTTAACTTAGAAGAAATACTGAGTAAATGAAAGGAGGGGAGTATGAGAGCAAAGCGGCTTTCTGAATGCACTTTTTTCAATAGGAAAGTGTGTGGGGGGAGGGGATAGAAAATCATTTCAGAGTTATTACTTCTGAGAGTGAGGCTGGAGAAAGGACTAGCTGAAGGAAGGGAAGGTGATAAACATAGGAATCTCCTGAATACTCTGAAGACAGAGGAAATGGCTAAAGAGCCTTTCAGAGGTATTGGGTTGCCAGCAGCCTTTTTTTTAAGGTTATGAATTTGTAGTGGAAAGAAAGGCACAATATAACTTTTTAGGTTATTATGTGGCCCTTACCAAAAAGAAAGAAAAACCTGTCACTCCTCTTAATATTTACCTGTATCTTCCAAACTATGCTTAATCAATAATCAGTAACTGAGGATAGGTTTTTATAGAGAAAGATCATCAGGTGTTACAATTTGAGCCTTGCCCTCTTATCTTTGAAACTGGCTCTCCTACCGAACAACCATGGAGAAACTTAATAGATCGAAAGGGTAATGTGGAGTTTCTAAGTAGACTTGATTTACTCTTTTTTTTTAACTTGAAGCCTTGCATCCTTGTAAAAGTAGAGGAAGATGAAGCCTGTAAGCAATGCATTAGGTTTGTGATACAAACATCTCTTATTGGTTCTTCACTCCAACAATGTTTTGTCCATTTTTAATGCAAGTGGCACGCTGCGCATTTATTCTGCATCATGAGTTGATTTTTCCTTTTTTTTTCATTTTTATGAAACTATTCTAATGATAACAAAATCACAGAAAACGCCCACGGAACTTAGGTTACACTTATGTCAATGTAGAAAGGCCTGTAAATCCAGTCCTTATTTGCACAGGAGGTTGCCCCATTAGCATAAGGAGTTACAAAGTTGTGTAAAAATACAATATAGGTGCATGAGCAGATCCAGAATTTTGTTAAGGGGGGTGAGTAGGGGAGCAGTAACCTTTGCTGTGGGGAGTGACCACCCTGTATTCCCACCCCTCTACACACAGCAGGGCAGGCAGACCATACTACAGAAGAAAGGGACCCTTAAGAAGGTAAAAATCCCCCCCTTCCCTTTTCCTCCATGCTGTGATGCCCATTCCAGCCCCTCACTTTCCATTCTCCTCTGTCGCTGCCTACCCCCTGCCCCCAGCTGACCCAGGGGTAAGCGGGAGCTCCAGAGTCACTCCATTGCAGCTGGACTACTCATGGCACCAGGCTCAGCCAGAAACAGCAGCGGTGACAGCCGACAAGTCCCCTTCCCCTGCATCTGTTTCCAGGCTGCCAGGGAGCACCTTGGGAGATGGGGTAGGCCACTGCTGTCACACTTCTATCTGGCTGAGACTGGATTAGCATAAAGCCTGGCTGTAGCAGGCAAAGAGTGGCTCTGGAAACTGCCCCAGGCTGTAGGCAGTGGCAATGCTGGATGAGGGGAGAACATGCCCATGAGCATAGAGGGGAGGCAGAAGAGCGGTAGGGGGATTCTTGCTTCAGAGACTTAAAAAAATATCCCTAGCTGCTGCTCCTGTGGCATGGTCAGTTGAAAGTATGTGCATCTGTACCACTGCATGCCCCCTGGATCCACTCCTTCATAGGTATGGGATAGAGGTAAGGGGTAGGATCTTTCTGTCAAACTTTTGAGCACACATAGTTACCTTTGGTTTTGGAAGGGAGGGGATAATGATGTACCCATACAGGATATTGTTTTAAAGGTTTCTTTTTTTTTTTTTTCCCCTTGAGTGCCTTGAAGGATTTGGTTACTTAATTTTAGGTGAAATGGGGAACTTTCAAAGCAACATATAGATACTATCTGCTGACCTACAGAATTGTGGTATCTTATGGGAGGAGCTGATGCATTCTTGAATTCTTCTGCCTCCTACATGCTGTGTGGCTCCCAGTGCCAGGACTGCTTGAATCCTTGGGCTCGGCTGCTTGCCCAGGCACTGGGATTTTCAGAACCTGATGTTCTATCGCTGCACGTTTTTGAGATAATTTAACCATCTTTGTTTGCTAAATGTCCGTCTCCTCTTCAAGAGTCAATCAAGTGCTGCCTGCAACCTTGTTATGAGACATCTTTATCTTACTGAGTCTGCATAATCCTGCACTGTTGTTTGAATTGAGAGATGCAGAAGGATGTGTGGAACTGGTCACAATTTCTTTTTCCCAGAGTGCTATTAAAGCAAATCTATATTCATGAATGTACAGGAATGGCCTGTGTAGCAGTTAACGGGAAATTTCTTTGCTTGAAGGGCCAAGCATTTTAAAATTACTGGATGGCCAGGTAATTATTTGATCCCATAACTAAGAACTCAAGTGGATGTCTACAGATTTTTTATATTTGGCTGCCCACCCCATAAAAATAAATAAGTCCTGAACACGTGCCAAGTTTTTAATGCTGACTAGAAAGCTCACCTTAGATGCTCACATAGGTTTAGCATGGCATACGTTGTGCTCGTTCTGCACAGGCTTCTACTAGATGCTATAAATATGTTGCCTTTAAATTTTTTCTCTCCTTATTAATTTGTGACCAGGGCTTCTGTGAGTTCAGTGAAATTTGATTTAAGCCTTATGCAAATCTTTTGTGTTTAAAAAGAAAATCAAGAAAGATGAATCCAAAGGAAGCCATGGGTCTCTGGTTTCACTTTGAGGCATAGAACATATCCATCAGGAAGCAATGCTATTAGATAAATATTTTTATAGCAGAAAACGTTGGCATATGTTTGGGTTTGAATACAACTGGCAGAAGTAGAGTTATGCTGTGCAGTAGCATAACTAGGGCTGGGTTAGCAGGACACCCACCTCAGGTGGGATTTAGGTGGGGGGCGTTGGAATGGCTGCCTCTAGGGAGCTTGTAAAGGGGGTTGTCGCTGGCATTCTCCCCCAGCCCTGCACCCCTGCATGGCATGCAACATCTCTCCCCCTCCCCACCTGTCTACTTTGCCTAATGTGTCAAAATAGTTAGTGCTGTCTGAATGTATTCTATTAATATTATGACAATATTAACTATCACATTTGTAAGATAAAATGTACTTTAGCCCTAACATATATGAAAAGCTTATGGGACAAATTATTGTAGCTCCACTGAACTCCAATGCACTAAATGACAGTAAGAGATGTTTGAGTCTCCTGGATTCTTCTGTCTAAAGTCTTGGGCACTACTTTCAGTGATTTCACATGGTTCACTGAGCAAAAAATAACGTGCCAGAAAGCACTCCAAGTATAGCAACTGGAAAAAGCCTCTTGCTGTAGGAAAGCCACAGCTGATGTGAAGCTAGAAGGACCCTCAGCTCTTCAAAAGGTTTAATAGCTTGATGTGATCACATTTTACAGGACACAGGTTAGCAGTTACTATATTTACAGAACAGATAAGCATGGACAAAAACATTAATCAGGTCCTTGGGTCAGAAAAGATGTTTAGATAACAAGTATAACAGGAATGAGCTTCAGCTACTGAGATTCCTGGTTCATATTGTGTCTTTATTGATGAAGTAACTATATTCCTGGAACGCTGACTATAGCACTTGTCAGGTAGACTAGAAACTTGGCCATGATAAATGCTGCCAGAAGCACAGACAAAATGGTATCCTCAGGTTATAAAAAGGTTATCTTCAAGTTATTAAAATGTGGCACAAACATGCCTTTTAAAGCCAGAATAGGATTGTAGAATAAAGTTTTTGGGTTCAAACTCCCAGTTCCTTGAATTTTATTGTTTAGAAGTAAATTATTAAAGTTGCCCTCATTCTATAACCACTCTTTCAGTTGTTTCTATATATAAAATTCCTGGTCTTGCAAATTCTTACACACATGTTTTAGGTCTACTACTATATATAGGTGCATGGAAAAGAATTGGTTTACTTGTGGCAGTGAAGTTAAGTTTGGATATAGGGTTTTGCAGGATGAGGGGCTATTGAAGCTATCATTTCAATTTCATTTGTTGTCTCCTCTTTCTCCTTTTTACCTCCTTACACACAGATCACATTCAAAACAAAACTTTGATGCAGTGATCTCATTCTAAATATGACCTTTATTTTGGTGACTTCATTGGCTCTTCTGCTTGTAAAAATTCAGATTTCCCTTTGGTTCAGTGGCGCAAACATTAATGTTTTCTTCAGATTTGTTCTTCACTGTATACCCAATGGGAACTTTCAAGCTTCTGATGGAAAGTAATCCCACCAGGCAAAAAATCAGAAAGCTTGTACGCTTGTTTGTCTCGGTTCCTGCAGAGCGGACAGCTCTCAGCACACAATCAAAATACAAAGTCAAGCTAATAACATTTCTACTCTCTTGATCTGTCATATTAGGTAGAAAGGGACTAAAGATTCGAAGTTCAGAGTCTGGATCTCACGCAAACTTTCCTAAGGCTCAGGGGTGTAGTCTATCTGTTCGAAAAATAAGGACCAGTTGCAGAGTTTGATATGAATCTTTGTTTCCTCATAGATCAGATCAAAAATTTTGCTTTAGGACTACACATATAAAGGAATTGGCATTCTCATGGAAAGAAAATGGATAAACTAAAATGGTCACTGGGGCTGATGTTCAGCAATTTCTGTACTATGTTTTGCTTTTGTGGATTTTAAGTATGGGCCCTTTGGCTGCCTATACATATGCCCCCACGCACTCTAATTAGAATGGATCAGAGCAGACTCAATTGATTGATGTTCTAATTGGAATATTCTAGTGTTGCCACAGCATCACGTATATTAAGCCCCCTCTCCTCCCCATTTCAAAATGGCTGTTGGAGCACTTTAACTAAAGCCCATTGGCAGCATTGTAATTAGAGTGGATCTCTGGGAACTGCTCTAATTAAAATGCCTCCCTCTACCTTTGAGCATGTGTATAGGCAGTCTTTATTTCTAGTGAAAAGGATTCAAATTAAGTTGGCTACCCTCACTGCCACCTTCAAATTCTTTATTACAATTCTCTTGCCATCATGCCCACAATATATTGGCTAATTAAGTAGCTGGTGATCCGACACTACGGTGTTTCATCCTGAACAATATTATCTAATAGTTTCCTTGTGCTACTCTTCATCTGCCTGCTAGTCCTTGTCCTATACTTTGACTGTAAACTCATTGGGATGGAG
>NW_017728995.1:12934809-12935447 GCF_001723915.1 Gavialis gangeticus
TGATCCGACACTACGGTGTTTCATCCTGAACAATATTATCTAATAGTTTCCTTGTGCTACTCTTCATCTGCCTGCTAGTCCTTGTCCTATACTTTGACTGTAAACTCATTGGGATGGAGACTGTCTGTCTCTTTCTCTTTCTTTTATTTTTTTAAAAGATTTTATTTGTACAGTGTCTCATACAACAGGGCACTTGTGACACTTTCATAGAATCATAGAAGTAGGGTTGGAAGGGACCTTGTAGATCTTCTAGTCCGATCCCCTGCCAGGGCAGGAGAAAAAAATCTGGGCTCAAATGATCCCAGCTAGGTAGGCATCAAGCCTCCTCTTAAAGACCCCCAGGGTAGGAGCCAGCACCACTTCCCTTGGAAGTTGGTTCCAGATCCTAGCCGCCCTAACTGTGAAGTAGTTCTTACGGATGTCTAATCTAAACCTACTTTCCAATAACTTGTGGCTATTATTCCTTGTTATGCCAGGGGGTGCTAGGGGAAACAAGGTCTCTCCCAAACCCTTCTGGTCCCCCCTAGTGAGTTTATCGACTGTCACCAGGTCCCCCTCAGCCTTCTCTTGTGAAGGCTGAACAGGCTCAGGTCCTGCAGTCTCTCATTGTAGGGTCTGCCCTGTTGTCCCCAGATCAT
>NW_017728995.1:12940447-12958605 GCF_001723915.1 Gavialis gangeticus
CACAGCCCTCCTGAAGTGGGGCGCCCAGAACTGGACACAGTACTCCAGCTGTGGCCTGACCAGTTTATCATATACTAATTCCCGATCATATACTCTAATACCATTGAGTATATGATGTTAGAGATTTGATAAATAACTTTTTTTCTAGTTTAAATTTAATAAAACATGTTTATTTCATAGCATTTTATCTGAGAAAGATGTATAGAACTTCTGACTACAAAAGGAGAGCAACATAAAAACTTTGGGAAGATTTATTTTTCCCCCCAAGTGAAACTTTATAATGTCACAGTGCCTTCATTTACTTTGTGGCCATGCTTAGAATACGGCAAGTCTGTGTGTGTTAACAGCTGATTTAAGTTGTTTGGTCTGTAATCAGGCAGCTGTAATATTGAAGATAATGCACTAGTGAACTCTGAGCTGAACAGAGGTTTGGTGGTAAATTACAAAACACCAGCCAGTCAACACATTTTATTGGTATGACCTTCAAGGTTAGAGACACATGAACAGAGAAGCTGGCTACATACTGATGGATTTTTTTCCCTTAAACTTCAAAGGCTAACATCTACAAATTTCAAAATTAGGATATAGCTACTTATCTCTGCAGTAAAGTGTCAATAACCTTTATCTGAGCCTATTGAATATATTTTCCGAAGAGCATTAATCAGGTTTTATTTCCATCATTTTAGCTGAGAACTTCTATAGCTTTTAGTTTAAATGGCTTTTGCTAAATTTCTCATGAGTTGTGTTTGATTTCACTCTGTTAGGGTGAAGGCACAGTGCATTAATGGTAAAGCATTAATCTACTATGTCACTTATACTTTGGTAAACCATTTTATTTATACTTTACAAAATCACAAGGCAATTTATATTTGTCACAGAGGAAATAAGCTTTTGTGTCATGTTACTTCTCTGATTAGATCATGAATTACACCAAGCAGGCTTGGATTTTTAGATGGGATGCTTAGAAAATAAAGCAGAAGATCTTTATCAGGAAAATCAGTATAACTTTGAGCTGTATTTGTTGTTCTGTTCAGTACCAAAGAAACTATAATCTAGAGCTTTGGCCATAGACCTTAAACTCCTTATTTTGGAAACACAATTCATGCATAGCTGAAACCATCAAAATATTTAGCATAGAACTTCACTATTGGTGCCCAGTTTTCCCCCCAAATATACATTTAGAGGAATCAATGCTAAGCTCCATATTGAATTTTTATTTGGGCAAAGTCTGACCCTACAATGAAGGTGTTAGTTCTGCTTCTGTTGAAGTTAATGGTAAAAACTCCATGAATTTCAGTAGTAGAAAATTAAGGCTGTGAGCAAGGACTTATTTAGTTTACCTTATTAACAATGCTTTTAGAGCTAAATGTCTTATCATGAATGAATTGGAAGGAGTGGGGGAAAGCAACAAGTGTGTGGTTAAAAACAACCCTGACAATGATGACTCCTAGAGAGAGAAAATAAAATCATATCATTTTTATTTAATTACTGCTTTGTAATACAAATTGAAGTACTACATCGTACTTAATAACTGATCTAATATATGTTTAAAATATTTTTAAAATATGTAAGATGCCTACACTATATTCTTTCATCCTTTCCTACTGGTCCTAAAACAAATTTGCATATGATAGGTCAGCTAGAATATTTACTTTGAAGTTCACATAGTCTCAAAGAGGCACCATTTACTCAGCAGGGGTAATGCACATCAAACTATTTGTATCAATAACCTTTTTGGTTTAAAGACTGTAGAGGAAAAAAGCTCAACGAATTGGATGTTAGAGATTTGAACTTGTGGCAATAAAGAGTAAGAAAAATCTGCTATTGAACCAAATTTTAAAACCCAATAGAGATGATAAAGTCAGCTTTTCTACAGAACCATGATAACCCATTGTCTATATCTATAAATATCTAGTAGAAATACAAAAGGATCCTACTCTTCCCTAGATAAGAAAACACTTAACTTTCAATATTGTTACAGTCAGTTACAGTAATGCATTTTGTGGGAAGAACAGATCCCTAAATATGTTGAAATGATTAAAGCTTAAACTAAAATAGAAAAGTGGAGTTCACATTTATTCAGCTCCTTTTAGTAATAATACCATAATAAGATTTGGAAGGTCTGCTGGGGAAAATATCACCTCTGCAAATAATCAAGAACTGATCTGAGGGTTAATCATAGAGATTCCCTCATGCTGAAGACCTCTGGTCCTCTTAGACAACCTCCTCCAGTGGCCAAGTCAAACAGTGTCCAGATTATTAACTATATACAGGTAGAGGGCTTCTATAGAGATCCTCTTCTGAACATTCAGGTGCAAGGGCTTCCCTATCTACTGACAGACAGATGGGAAAAACTTAATTAGGTTGCATAGGTTGAAAAGAGAAGAATTTCCTTGAGTGACAGCATTATTCTAGTAGTTTAAGGAATTTATCGAGCTGAATGTTCACTGTCCCTCTGGCTGTAAGTAAACTGGAGAGAGACAGCAAAAGAAGAGCCAGTCCCCTAGGGTAAAGGAAGACCTCATTATAGTTCTTGGAGTCAAGTACTGGATCTGCAAAACCCATTTTCCCCCCTTCAGTTAACAAATTAGTAATAGGGAAATGAAAACCTGTCCCCTTCTTTCTATGAATTTCTTTTCAGAAGTGAGGCTAGGTCAGTTATTGCTAACCTGCTTAAACTCCGGACACTCTCAGAGGGGGAAAAAAATTTCTTCATTTTACTAATTTTTTAACTATAAAAAAATAATAAAACAACTATTCTGCCCACAAGAACTCAACAAGACCATAATAGGTCAGAGTGTTTCTAACGCTATGCATTTCTATTTGAAATCACCAGGGTTACCTTGTGAATCATATTTGAACACCTTACATTGCTAACATTCTGTGGCACCCCATGGCACCCTTGAAAGGATCTCAAGGCACCCCAGGGTGCCATGGCACTCAGGGTGAGAATCACTGAGCTACAGTTTCATCTTTCACACTACCAGGTTATACACAGAACACTTACTTCATTTGCTGGTTTCCTACCTGCTCCTATTCTCCACTTCTCCATTGCAGAGTATAGTGTAGTGACCTTCAAAACAATCCAACTTCCGTAGTTGAAAGTATACAGAATTGGGTAAGTGAATATATATCTACTCTGTGCTAAGAGGGGAGGCCTCTGTGATATTTAGTTAGGATAACAAAATAATACCAAGGTCTACTCTGGAAAAACAGGTGCCACGAATTTGGTGTGCATGCCAGGTGAAATCCTGATTGTACTTGCTTTATAGTTTGATATGCATCATCAGAAAGGTAATTAGTTGCATTAGTCTGAGGACAGGCAGAAGGCAAGGCAGAGTGGGACCTTTTAGTCTAACTAATTCAGCGATGCCTAACCTTCTGTAAGCAACAGTTTACTTCATCAGGTGTTTGTTAGGTCAAGCTATGTTAGCATCTGGTAAAGTAAACTATTGCTTACAGAAGCATAGACCTCTCTGAATTAATTAGTCTACCAGGTCTCACTCTGCCTTGCTATATACCTATAGTTCAATATTTAGACTGTGAAAAAAAATCAGGTATTGGTCTTGGTTTTAAAATGTACTCATTAATGTGGTATGTGGCACGTGATATCTAAACCTGAGTAAAAGACCATTTTGAAAGCTGCTAGAGTTTCAGGAATCCTCAGACTTTCCTCACTTGGAGCTTCGTTCCACACTGATATGATATACAGTGGGAAGCTGCAATTTCTTGCAATGTTTTTAATGGCTTTACTTAAAGAAGCTAGTCCAAAAATCCAAAGAGATTTCTTAAGATTGCTGGTGAAAGAGAACCAAGCTGAAGAGAAATGCCTGTGAACTTTATCATACAACCCTCACTCTGTTTGAATTTCTGTTTCCTGACACAGGTGGTTTTCTATAAATAATTTTTTGTTATTATGTTGAGGCCAAAGTGATAAATTTATGTTTTACGGTATGCTTACAGAGTCTGAGGTAACGATAGTCCACGTATGTGGCAGATAGGCTTTTCCTGTGACATGGTGAAATGAAATCCATTCCTCTTCTTTCTAGAGAAGTGAGGTAAATTACCTAAGTTACAGCCTGGAGGTCAAGTTCAACCCCAGAGCAGAAGCACTCTCAGCATGGCCCTGTCAGATCCCAATGAATCTACAAATTCTGATAAATGCAAGGACATGAAAAAGAGGGAAGGAGGGCTGCTGCAATTGCTCAGAGTCCCTCAGCTTTCAGTAGGGAATTTGCAAAGCATTGGGTTTTCATGTGACGCTTATCAAACTTTAAGTGTGCAGAAAGTGTTTCACAGCTGTAATAGAACAGATGTTCATGGCACATAAAGCTCTTTAAGAATGGAGCATTCCATTCTAAGTTAACCAGGATACACGTGGTATCAAACTAAGGTGCTTTAGGCTACAGTTCTTTATTGACCATCTGTAGCACATCCCAGGGGCTCCTCAGTG
Source organism: Gavialis gangeticus (assembly GCF_001723915.1). Lineage (NCBI taxonomy): Eukaryota > Metazoa > Chordata > Crocodylia > Gavialidae > Gavialis > Gavialis gangeticus. The sequence continues at coordinate 12,944,901 of NW_017728995.1, forward strand.
GGTGTCTTGCTAGCTTTAGCTGGTGCTTGCCTGCTCTGGGCAAGCTGTGGCCCAGCCTCTCCCCAAGGCTGTCATGGAGAGGAGATGGAAAAGGCTGTCTCTCCTCTCTACACAGCTGGGTGAGAGAATGGAGCCCCCATGCTGTGCAGCACCCCCACCTCAAATTGCTGGGCCAGGGTGGTCTCGCTGGGTCTATGTAACAAGGAAGACCCCCTTCCCACCCTCACCCCAGCCTCTTTGCAGCTGCAGCCAGGAGGTACAGCATGGGGACTTTTCAAGTCAAGCTTTTCACCATGCTGGGAACTGGGGTTCAGGGAACAGAACCCCCCTGCCATGAGGACCTGGCCTTGCTCCCTCCAAGACCTAAGCCATTGGAATTGTGGGGGAGCCATTGCCACGTGGGGGCTCCGTTCTCCCTATTCTACCCCACGGTCACCAGCTGACTCGGGAGAGGGGCTAGTCCAGTAGCCTACTGGGAGGCATGTGGGAGCCCTCCCAGTGGCCAGTGCAGACAGGCTGCAAGTCTCACACCCCACCATCAAGCAGCAAACGTCAGTTTGGTTTGCTCCCACTCTAACTTACAGTGCTTGAAGTAAAGTGTCATAGAGAACTTCCACCATAACCCCAAACATACCCACACCCTCCCACAGCCCCCTCCATACACTCTCAACCCCCCCATAAGCCAAACACCCACATCCTCCCATAGCACCCACCTCAACCACATACTCCACACCCATTCCCTACCCTCCCTCCTACCCCCCACACACATGCCCTCCAACCCCCCCCACATACACCCCATTATCCTCTACACACAGTACAAGAGTGAGACTGTATTTTGAGTTATGATGCAATTGCCTCTAGATTCAGAATGCAAACACAAATAAATCAGGACAAAAATATATATTTTTTAAATAAAATTAAAATAAGTTATAGTAGATGTTTGATTCTTTTTAGTATATGGTGGGGTTTTCCTGGCTTCAGGATAGCAAACACTCCTACCCCCCGAAAAGTGCCCCTTGAGCACTCTGGGGCAATGAGTGGGAATTCTGGTGGTAAAAGTCAGGGGTTAGGGGGGTGGGGCTACCCTTGTGGCCCTCAACAGTGCACCAAAACTCATTAAGTGACCCTCCAGCCAAAATACTTGCCTGCTCTTGCTGTAACCTGTGAGTATAAATTGACTAAGGGAAGGGACATAAATTACACATAAGGCTGGATAAATGATTCAAAATGGGTCTAACCTGTAGTAGAGCAGAAGTTTAGTGCACATAGACTGATTTCAAAATGGCAGAACCTGGTTTAAGATAGGCCTGGATGGATGCAGTATCAGATTGTCAGTTTAAGTTAGCCCAGTCTGTCGAACTTCTGTCCCAAATCCCATCCTGACTCAAGTTAGATTACAGTCCCTCAGCATACCAGGATGCTTTGCAGCTGTTCACTAACCTCCCCTCACAGGATCGGTAGACTAGCCTCCACCAGTGTGCCTCTGCTCAGGCCTAGCCAGGCTTGCACCTACCCTGAGCTGTTACAGAGCTTAGGCAGCAAATCCTCTGCTCCCTAGCCTGACATCATGCCTGTACCTATCAGTCCAGCCGGAGGAGAGGTGGGCAATGGAGCCCCCTGCACCAGACCTGAGCTCCCTCTCAACTGAGGTCTCATGCTGTGGGGGGTTCTCCTCATGGCCCACCCCCTGCCTGGCAGGGCTGGCTGCACAGCTCTGTCCCCTGTACATCTCTGCCTCTGACCTGCAGTGAGGAGGGGGGAATGAAGCCCCCTGCCCCAGTCTCTGTATTCCTGAGCTACGGTCTACCCAGCTGTGGGAGCCCCACATTCACACAGGGGTAGATTTCTCATGTCCCCACCCAGCTGGGCTAGTTTCATAGAAGGATCAGGCCCTGCCATGTGGCACAAGCACCCTGGGCAGCCCAGGGTGCATTTTGGCAGCTGCTGCTGGTGGTAGGGTCCAGTGGGATGCACTGGCTGGCCAATGAGACTTGTGCCAGGTGGCAGGGAATGGAGTCCTTCATAGAAGTAAGGACTGGTCCCCATTGCCTGGGGCTCCTGGGCTTCCCAGCACATCCCACCAGAACACAGCTCTGCAGCCGGGGGCAGGACATGCCAGACAGCCTGTGGGGCTTACACTCGGTAGCAGGGATAGGAGCACTCCATGGAGAGAAGGATAAGGCCTGGCTGCTCAGCATGTCTCACTGGAGCCTGATACCAGCAGCAGCTGGCAACATGTGGCAGACAGTGCAGGAGGCCTGTGCCAGCCAGTGGGGACAGGAGCGCTGCATAGAAGGAAAGATTGGACCCTGCCACATGGCACAAGCTCCCTGGACCACCAGGCACATCCCAATAGTTGCCACTGGTGCTGGGCACTGGAAGAAGCACTGGGTAGCCCAGAAGGCCTGTGCCAGGCAGCTGGAAGGATCCCAGCTGGGGAGGGGTGGGATACTGGGGGGGAGGGGCGGAGCTTTTTTGCCCCCTCACTTCAGTGCCGGAGACAGCAGGGAGTTTGGGACATGTGCAAGGCAGCCTATGAGGATGGCCTCCACTCAGCTGTGCTTGGGTCCTTTTGGTAATTTCTGGCACGATAGGAAGCATGCAAGAGTGCCCCCCAGTGCACTGGCTGAGTGCCTCATCCAGTGCATGCATCTGCCCCAACCAAAGAGTGAACGTGAGCTCCATTTGTTAACGGTCTATTCCATGCAGCTTAGAGAAGCCTGCAAAGATTGGATTGATTCCCCTTCAGGCTTTTTGACTGTCTGTACTTAGCCTAAGGGTATAGACAGCTGTAACAGTTGCAAGACTTATCAAAACATACCAATAACAATACAACTGTAATATGGCATGATTCTGTAGCGCTACAGAATGTAGCAAAAACATTCCAACTTTAATCCTGCTTTATTCAGATCAAAGTTAGGAAAATTTAGCTAAATTGTAGTGCTACAGGATCATGCAGATGTAACAGATAGTTACAGCTTTCACACTCTTGAGCAGCAGCAGCTTGCCATCTCCTTTTAAAGTGGCTAAATGGTGTGTCCATACCTTAAACGAATTATTTGTGTTTGCACAGGAACTGAACCTGGCTCTCCCAATTCAGAGTTGCCCTAAGTGCTGAAAAATGCTTTTATAAGCTGGGCCTAACATGTCCAGCATTAAGGCTACCATTATTCCAGCTAGTTAGGGAGACAAAGTTTCCATGTGGAATTAATCTTTGGTAAAGTATTTAGTATAACCCTTTCTACCAAGAATTAATTGTGCTGCTTCTCAAACTTGCCTTTTGCACATGTATTGCTATTAAAGCTCCCAGCAGCAATGTAGCAATGCCATGCAGCCCTCTTTCTCCAAAGCATAGCTCTGAGCAAAGCACTAACGAATCAAAGTTAAGAAAGGAAAAGTAATGTTATGATTATTCTCTATTCTCCACCTATGTAAGAATTTCCTACAGGTGTGAGGTCGTCTTCAACCAGTCTCTCTCTCTCTCTCTCTCTCTCTCTCTCAAATACTTGTTAAACACATAAATCTTTAACAATCCTGCTCAGAATCTACTTATTCCCTATTGCCCATCAGCTATGTTAATTATTTATTATTATTTACCAAAGCATAATCCTTTCTCCAATTAACTTGTAATTAATAAGCACTTGACATCTTCAAAGTACTTTACGAACATTAATTCTCTCAATGCCCCTATAAGTAGTTGTTGTTAAGGATGAGAGAACTAATTTTGTTTAATTTCACAGCTACTGAAACATTGTAGGTTTACAGATTTACTTTGAATTTAGATATCATTGCAGTTCATGGGATAAAAGAAGGGCAGTGGAAATACGCACAGTAAAAACGAGATTAATCTAAAATGATGTGAGAGAAAAAAAACGCAGTGGGTGAAATCCTGGCAGAAATCTAAGGTGTACAAAATTAAAATAGGCTCCATGAACAAAAACAGTAATAAAAAAATCAAGATTCAATTTCCCTATTTCCCTAATTGTCTAATGTATTAAAATGAGAAGAGTGACATACATAGTTAAGTTTAGACTTGCCCGTACTCCCACAGGGAATGAGTGTCAGTACTGAGATTGTACCTGAAGAGTTCCAGACTCACGATCAGAGTATTGCACCTGTTTGAATGTCTGCTGCTCATGTTTACATCTATTTTTTTTTTACTTTAACTGGATGCTGTGCCTTCTGCTCTAGTTTACATGTTTTAATCATTTACTTGGAGCTAGACTGTTCTCAGTGGTGGCAGATGACAGAACAAGGAGCAATGGTTTCAAGTTGCAGCAAGGGAAATCTAGATTTGATATTATGAAAGACTTTCTCACTAGTAAAACACTGGAACAGGTTACCTAGAAGAGTTGTGGACTTTCCCATCCTTGGAGTTTTTTTAAGACCCAGCTAGATAAAGCCTTGGCTGGGTCTAGTTGGTACTGGTCCTGCTCTGAGCAGGGGTTTGACTAGCTGACCTCCTCAGGTCCCTTCCAACCCTAATTTTCTATGATTTTCATTGAAGTCTATTTTCCAGGTCTCCATACTACTTCTGGTTTTAAACATTTCATAGTTTTTGTAATTTTGGTAGCTTTGTGTTCAAAACATGAGTTTGGTGTAAAATGTGAATTATATTTGTAACCTGCTTGTCCCAGCATTCACACCCCCACCTCTGGCCTTCTTACTAGAAGACAATTGACAGAGGCAGTATAATGAAAGGTATATTTCTTCCCAGTGCTTTCAGCTGAAAAGCCATATAGAAGCTTAATGAACAAAATGTTAAGGCTTGTTTAACAAATATTTACTCTGAGGAGTAACTCAAGTGCAGCACAAGTAATCATGGGAGTTACTAGGATCTATTTACTATAAGCAAGATAGTCTAGTCCAGGACATGCTTGCCAGCATGTAACTGAAGAGTATTTGCTAACCAACCCTAAACTAGATTCAGAGAGGATGAAGATTCCCTTGATGTTAAAGCCATTAGCACAGCTTCTCACTTGTGACAGTGTCAGGTAAATCACAGACTTCAGTTCCATGTCTCTGGTTGAAATAGATTCTAGGGGCTCATTTGTAAATACCACAAGTCACCTTTTATTAACACACTCTAAGCGTGTAAAACTCAGCAGTGCAATGCAGTTGGACAGCTAACATAAAGGCTGCTGTTAGCAATTCATACATTAAATAAATTTTAGCTCCTTAGAAACAGGCCCATGCTATTTACTAGTGTCTTTGGAGAGCAGTAACTTTATACAGTAGTAATCAGAGATGTGAATGCTAGGTATGTCCTTTTATTTGAATGCTCCAGAGTAGCCTGTTCTAGCCATTTCTTAGGTAGATCCTATTGTCTATTTTTTACTGAGCTTTTTAGAGTTCCATTTGAACACAAACACTCAGTCTACCTCTTTCCCCTTCTCTGTTTCTTTATATAAACCCTTTTTTGAGTATCTTTATCTATCCCAGACAATGGCCTAAATACAGCTTGTTTACAACTGATGTGTTCTTAAAGGAAGTTTTCTATATCCCAGTAAAAAAACAAGTAGTAATGACCATTAATGCTTAACAGTTGATCTGAATGTCCCTGTTTGACCCTGTATTTATTTCTAACTACAAAAGACTGGGCATGATCAGAGGCCTGTAGCTGTGTGAATCCCTGGTGAATGTGTATTGCACTAGCAGTCCATGGAGTTTTGTAACTTTCATTGTAGCTTACCCTTGCACATTGTCTGCTTTTACACTTAATATAGTACATCTACACTGGGAGTGCTTAACAGACAGCCCATAATACTTCCTGTCCCTTCTTTCCCACCTCCCTGCCAGTAAATCCCACAAGTATAGATGAGGCCTTAGAAAAAGGTTGGAAATTAAAATGTTTTTGCAAGTTCTCAAGGTGGTGCAGAGTTCTGCCAGTAGACTAGCAAGCAGTCTTTTTTGCTCTGATATCAGAGATGTTTACCATGTATTTAGACTTGCATTGCACTGATATAAGTAACATGTTAGGCAAGGGTGAATCAGGCCCAGTGACTTCATTATACCCTTTGTCTTCATTTTTTTATGCATAAATTATGCCCATTCACACTTATACTATGCATAATGTGGAAATAACCTGATTTGACAATATCATTTGTTTTCTTGAATAATAGAACCCTTGAGAGATTAATTGAAACTTCTTATTTCTGTAGCTGTGACTCTCAAAGAATATAGTCTCAGATCCCATTCTTTTAACATCTTGGGTTTTGAGTAATTCACAAAATATATTTTGATTAGGTACAAACATCATTTTCAAGGGTTAGAGCTTAGTGAAAATACTGCTACTAACAACAATTCAGTTTTTCAGTTGCAGAAGACATAGAATGATGTTTGGGTTTTGTCTCTGACTTTTCATTATGGGAGGGAAAAAGGTGAGAGTTTTATTTTGACACAAACTGTGGCCTAGCTATACCTTAATATTATGTTTGGACACATATATCCAGCAGATCAAGACCTGCCTGATTCTTAGATCTGAAGGAAGTCTACAAATACTAAACACTTATGGTGGCTCAAAACTTAGCAGAGAAAAGACTTATGCTCTTAACCACAAGGTTTCAGAGACAGAACTGTATTACAAAACCTTCTAGTTTAAGCTCTTTTCCCATGTCATTTGGCATATAGTCATCCTGGATTTTGTTGTGAAAAGTCATGGTCTGAAATGCAGTGTATTTTCTGTTAATAGCTTATTACCAAAAATATGCTTCAACTATTGAGAAACCTTTTGCAGAGTCAGGTTGACTGACTGATACTTTTTGCAGATGTCATTTTGTTATTTATTGTTTAGACTAATTAAAAAACATTCAGGAAGAGAATGATCTTCTACCCAAGAGCTTGATGGTTAGGGTACTTGCCCAAGTTGGGGGAGATTTGATCCTTTGTTACCAGATTTGCTTGTCACTTTGGGGTGTGCTCATTTATTAGTGGTACGTTTGTGTGGGTCTCTGTAATGCTATCTATGCACTGCTTGTATTACTTGTGTTTCTATATGCAGCTGTATCTCTTCCTTTGAAAGTCCTCACCCCAGTGAAGCTATCTTGCAGGACTCAGTTTCAATGGGGCTGGGTTCCTCCAACCACCAAATCAGTCAAACACATGTACAAACATACACATACAGATCAACAGGACACGCCTGAGCCAAGTCAGGTTATTTAGCATTGACAAGCTAACAAGGGGAAGAAAGAGTAGGTGAGATTCAGAGCGAGAGTATAGCAGCCAGCTTGACCATAAAAGTTATTTATTGCCAGGTATAGGAACTTACGATGATACCAGTAATAATAGCCATAGAAGAGAGAGACAAATAAACAGTTAGGTTTTGGGGGAAGTCTAGCTCGAGTTTGATTAGCAAAAGTCAGGTTTAGAAAGCTGTGCCTGGAGTAAGAGAACAAAAGTCAGGTTTCTGGAGGAAGAGAGAGAGAGTGAGTTGGGGTCTCAGCTCTCAGTGAAGCTTAAACCAGACGAGGATCCCAGGTGTTGGAGCCGTGGCTTTTCCCTCGTAGGCTGGCAGACAGGCAGAGTCCTGAGCAGAACCAGTGGTGGGATTCCAGGCAGAAAAGGAGTGGACCTGGTGCAGCTTTTGGATCCAAGCACCAGGGCAGGAACTTGAGCTTGGGTAGGAGTGTTGTAGGGTACTAACAATGGCCCAAGGGAGAACACTAGGTTTGTTTATGGGTAAACAATGGCTCGTGCTGGATAACAGGAACTGATTGCTTTAGGCAGCTTAAAGTTATGCCACTCTAGGACAGGACTATCTCAGATCCATGCTACTTGGATCGTATTACACTAAGGCAGGGGTGGGCAATTATTTTGGCTGGGGGGCCACTTCACAGGTTTTGGTGAGCTATCGAGGGCTCACAGGTAGCCCCACTCCTTTGCAGATACCCCAGCCTCTGGTCACCACCTTGGTAGTGGAAATCCTGCCTCCTAACCCCTGACCTTTGTTACCAGAAGTCCCTGCCTTTGTCCCAGGAGTGCTCCTTTTGGGATGGGAGTTTGCCATCTTGGAACCAGAAGAAAACAACAAATTATATTTTAAGAATCTAACATCCACAATAACACATTTAGATTTTATTTATTTATTTTTTGTCCTGATTTGTGTGTGTCCACATTGTGTATGTAAAGATGATTGCATAAAAGCAGCCCCTCCCCCTCGCCACTGCCCAGCACTTCCTGCAGGAGCTGTGCGGAGCCTGCACTGAGCTGCCCTGTGCTGTCACCACCGCCCCTGGCCTGCCCCACGGGGCAGCAGGAGCAGCACAGACGGGCAGCAGGACAGCCCAGCATGGGTCCTGCTCAGCTGCTACAGGAAGCACCAGGCAGCAGTGAGGAGAAGGGGCTGCTTTTCCCTGCACCAAGCACACCTCTACCCTGTCCACACTATTGTTGCTGCAGCTGTTCAGCGTGAGCAGGCGAGTCTGCAGCAAGTGCAGGGTGGGGTTCGGGGCTGCACATGGGTCCCCACCAGTACCATGGGGCTGGATCCAGCAGCTGCTTAAAAAGGCAGTCAAGCACAGAGCTGCCACAGCCCTGCTTCATGCCTAGGGGCAGCAGGAGGCACAATGGGTTGATGATACCTTGGCCAGGTGGGACGGAGGGACCCGGATGGGTTGCACAAAGCCCATCTGTGGGCTGCATCTGGACCGCGGAACACGTTTTGCCTACCTCTGCACTAAGGTATGCCCATTCTAGACTACACTTTAGTGTGAGCACCTCACTCACCCCCTCCTCCCCACTAGCCCAGATCAGGCCCACTGCCCTCTTTCCAATGCCCCACATTCCCACTCACTGCTTCCTTGCCCTCCTCCCCTGCTGCATGTGCTGTCTGTCCCAGGGGAGCAGGCAGGAAAGGGTTAACCTGCTTGCCTGCAGCCACCACTGCTGCTTCTGTACTGGGTCAGAAGACCAGCAGCCAGGTATGGAGTCTGGGCAGGCAGGTTAACCCTTCCCTGCCTGCTCCTCTCGGACAGACAGCACAAGTACCCACAACTAAGTAATGCCCTGGGGATGCTGGAGAGGCAGGGGAGGAAGAGAGGAACTTCAGTGGGCAGAGGGGAAGGGGGAGAGCCCTGAAAGTCTGGGAGCAGGGGCGAAGCCTGGGGTGGGGGATTTTTACCTTTCAGTCCTTCAGGCCCCTGCTGGCCTGAATGTAATACTGCTCCAAACTTGAGCCAGCATGAACATCAGTCAACATTTGTGCTGCTCACAGTGTAACGTAATAAAGACCTAAATGAACCCTTTGTTTTCTGTGTTAAACATGCCTGAAAGATACTGTGTTTGACTTTTTGTTTCACTGTGGGGGGAAAAAAAAATCATTTCCTTTTTTGGATCAAATCGCATTTTTTCCCCAGTTTGGCTAGGAAACAGACATGTCTGATTGTCACAGAGCCCTGGTTGAAAATCTACTCCAGTAGTTCTTACCTTTTTTTCAGATTCAGTTCACCCTTTAGAAAATGCCAGAAAAATAAGAGAATAAATTTTCAGTTGCAAAAAACTGAGCAGGATCATAACAGGTAACAGCACGTTCCTGAGACTATGGATTCCTAACTGAAATTTCTGGATTAATCTTGTTAGTTGTGTTGGTATTTGCATATGTAATATTGCACAGCACTCTCAAAGGCACCCCATGGCACGATTGTTGATACTCAATAGTCTAATCCCTCTTTCAGAATTTTTTTTTCTATCAGATCCTTTTACTAATCAATTTTGACACACAAAAATTATATGGCTTTTTACTTTGAACACTTATATAAATACAAAACAACTCCCTTGGGGACTGAAACCTTCCCCCCTCCTCCCTTTCTAAATTCAGTAGGAAGTGAATCAGACCCAATATGTAGGTAAGTAATCAAATTTATTGCAGAAGATGAAGTGTATAATAAATAAACTTGTCATGCAGAGTTATTTCTCCTTTTAAATAATCAGTGATTGTTATGTCTTGAAACAGAACAAAGCTACATTCACGTTGTCAACATTTAAATCAATAATGGATATTCAATTTTCTCCCAAAGTTTACTTATCAAATCTTTCAGATATTTATGCTTCTTCATTACACATAACAAAATGATAAAAGTTTTAAAACATCAGCATTCTTCACTGCAGATTTTATGTCGAAATAGAAATGCCCTATTCCTTTCTTGTGTACCACTTATTATGAATGTTCTAGAAAATCAAAAATGTGAACTCCAGATAGTTCATTTTCTCAGACTTTGATAAATTAGGCATTGAACCCATAGATTTGACAGGGTTATTACTGCTATTTCTCCAGGCACACAGGCTTTGTATCCTACTAGACAGGTTATAAGCAAGGGGCCAGGTTTCTCTTGGGTATAATTCTTTTGGAGTATTGATTTCTATTTGAGACATTTTGCCTATTAATTTTATGTTTTCACCTCTCAAACCATGTTCAATTAAATGAGTTTAAGTGCTCCATCTAACCTGTTTTGCATGAAAATTAGTCATTTCCTGCCTATGAATTTTCTCTGCAATAAAATTCCAGCTGTTCAGTCTGGGGTCTGTGTACTAAGACTATCTGCATTTCTTCAAAATCTAGTGTTGGTGTTTGTAATGTGAGCACCTGTCTACTGAGATTTGTAATTAATTTAATTTCAGATATAAGATATCAAATGGCTTTCACATGATCATGAAGTTTGGTCACTACCACTTTGGTAGTTTTGGAACTCTCATCCTTCAAATGAAATGCTGTCCCTAGCCTAATATCGATCCTATGAGGCATTCAAGTCCCTTTTGTAATCACAGGTAATGTATTGAGTCATTTGCCATGGTGATTATATTCCCAAGACTGAACATTTCTGGAAGCAAACTACCAAATAAAAGAACTTTTAGAGGCTAAAAAGGAGAAAAAAACAAGCCCTCTATTTAGTATTCTTTCTTTGACTATAACTCACAGTTGATTCATATGCTTTTACAAACTTGCTTTAATTAATTTACCTTACATTACAATAGAGCTAATTGATACAGAGCTACATGAATTAAATCTCTTCCTTGAGCATAGTGAACTCTGCATAATGCTGTTCTTACTGCCATGCCTTTCATGATGATCATTTTCCTTATTACTATTAAAACCATTCAGATAGTTTGTTACTGATATAACATAGGTTTTGCCCATCACATTTTAGCCTGTTTTAGCCATTTAGTAGTTTGTCTTTATTGTCACTAGTTTATGCATTTGAATTTAAAAGAACATGTAAAGTATTAACCAGAAAAAGAAGTTGCAAATGGTGTTGTTTTTGTTAGAAGAATCCTAAACTATGTAATCTTGACCCACTTTTAATAGAAGAATAATATTTCTGGAGTCACCTGGAAAATACAGCTTGGCAATTATTTCTTTCCTCTTACTTAAACTAGTAGAAATCAACAGATAGACAAATGCCACTGTGTTGTGTCAGGCCTATTTTGCACTGGCAATTATGCACCATGTTTGTAGTAATTACCAGTGTAAATGAAATAACATTTAAAATAAGTCACTTGATCATGTGGTTCTCCCCAGAAGTAAAATATGATTTATGCTGAACAGTTCAGAAGCTCTCCAGGTTCTTCTCTGATTAACATAACTGTTAATAAGTTCCTGAAACGGAAATGTTTTCCTGTTTCAATATAGCCAAGTGACAGATCTTTTTTAAAAAAACAGACACACGAGTCAGAATTAGAACTGAGGGTTAATAACAAATGTAAATCAATTCTGAATAAGCCCAAATTCTTGATGTGTTGATGATTCCTTTTCTTTTCTTGGATCCATAAATCACCGTTCTCTTTACTGGCAAGGATCCAGTACAATGGGTAATGCACAAACCAAAAAAATACCAAGTTAATGTAAAAATGAAATCCTTTTCTTTTTTCTTTTCTTTTCTTCTCTTTTCTTTTCTCTTTTATTCAACAAGTCTTTGCACCAAAACCTGAAATTATTTAAATTTATTTTAAAATAGAAATTTTTCTAAACTATGGCATGGCATTAGTTATGTGGAATATATCTAGGAAACAAGGGTATAGTTAAATTAAATATTTTTCAAAAGAAGAACGTTTTCAGAGAAAGGACTGTGAAGCAGGTTTCCACACACATTTCACAGTGGACAGTCTTAGATTCAGAGATGCCAGAGTCAAAGGGATCTCAATGGATCATCGAGTCTGACTCCCTGCCAGTGGCAGGAAAAAGTGCTGGGGTCATGTGACCCCAGCCAGGTGCTTGTCCAATCTCTTCTTGAAGACCTCCAAGGTAGGGGAGAGCACCACCTCCCTTGGAAGCCTGTTCCAGATTCTGGCAACCCTTACTGTGAAGAGGTTCTTCCTGATGTCCAACCTACATCTACTCTCTATCAGCTTGTGGCCGCAGTTCTGGGTTATTCCAAGGGGTGCTCTGGTAAACAGAGCACCTCCTATTCCCTGATGCTGCCCCCCCAGGTGAATTTGTATACGGCTACAAGATCCCTCCTCAGTCTTCTCCTGCAGAGGATGAAAAGGTCCAGGTCCCTCAGCCTTTCCTCATAAGGCCTTTCCTGCAGGCCTCTAACCATACGAGTGGCCCTCCTCTGGACCCCCTCAAGGTTGTCCACATCCTTCTTCAATTGTCGTGTCCAGAATTGGATGCAATACCCAGCTGCAGCCTAACTGGTTCCGCGTAGAGGGGGGAGCATCACCTCCCTGGACTTGTTCGTGATGCACCTATGAATGCATGACAAAGTGTGGTTAGCTGTGCTAATTACATCATCACATTGATAACTCATATTCATCTTGGAGTTGACGACTCTGAGATCTCTTTCTGCTGCTGTGCTGCTGAGAAGGTCCTCCCCCAACCTATAAGTGTGCTGGTGATTCCTTCTCCCTAGGTCTAGCACTTGCTCTTAAGATGCTGAGATTTTTTTAGGTTCACAAGGTTAATTCTTCATTTTCTGAGAAAATCATATTGGAAATTTAGATTAAAATTTGAAGGCTACCTGCAACTCCCCCGTATAATTCATTTCTGGTCTCTTACATTCCTTTTCTTTATACTAGGTCCTAAAAATTTCAAAAAATGGTATAAAAATATGATGATATCAGTATTCTGAGATGGGAGCCAGTGAGCAGGTTTGTTACTTAAGATTTGTAATGATTGACTTTTAATACTTATGTATTAACAACATGGATGCAATACCTACAGTCATATAACTAGCCTATTTTTGTGAAGGTTTAGGTTAGGTTAAAATGCATTCTTTTTAGTTGTCTGTTAATGTTTTCATGGATTATACAATATTAGCTAGAAAAGATTTAAATCTATTTAAGATATTTATATAGCAGAAGAATGTGAGGGTGATATTGCCATTTCCACTGAGTTTAGATACTCACATGTATGCATGTTGTTCACATGCATCAAAATGAAAATGTACTCTGTAGTGTTCATGGGTACTGTACCAAATGGATTAGTCACTCAAGGAACAATGCTGATTTGGTTTACATTTGAACAAATCTATTTCCCAGTAGTCTTTATCCTGCCTGCTTCTGTGCAATATATAAAAATTTGATAGAAAAATATAAATTGTGATAAAACTGAAAATATGAGGATTATGTAATTTGATCCTATGATTTCTAAAAAACAAAAGACCTACCTGATTTTTCTCATATATAACATGCCTCAGAATATAATGCTGACCTTTTTTTCCAAAGGGAAAACGAAACAACAAAGATGTCCAGGGTAAAAAAAAAAAAAAAA
>NW_017728995.1:12958759-12978095 GCF_001723915.1 Gavialis gangeticus
AAAAAAAAAAAAAAAACATGGGAAAAAACAAAACAAAACGGAGCAGCACATGCTCGAGCAGCATGCCTTTGCAGTGCAGAGAACTCCGGACTGTGCGGTATGTGGCACTGCAAACATATTTGCAGTGCCACATACCACATGGCCGTTCTCATCTGGACATACCCCGAGAGTTTATCTGTGCCACTTGTGGCCTACAGGCCACCCCTGATCTAAGGAGAGGACTAACAATTGTCATTGACATTAAAAATGCTTAGCATATACTCAGCATTTCTGTTGACTTATACTAATACTGGATTTTTGTTTCAGACTTTTTGGCTCTTTCCAATTTTGGTATTTGTTTTCATCAGACACATAGTGTGTACCCTTGAAATGTCTATATAATATGTAGTAGCTAAAACTTGTAAATTATAATGCCACAACTAAGTGACAGCTCTTTGATGGTAAGCTGACAGTAAATCTCAGCACCAGGCTTTTGTCTATAGATGCATGTACTCCTTGGAGATGAGGATATCAAACAGATGTCAGTAGTGCATTTAGCTGTTTGCTAATAACAAATGCTGCACTACTTTGCTGAACAACATTGAATAGCCACTTCCATTACATGGTAAGACTGGAGTCTGCATAAAGAAATATTGGTCCTATCAGCAATAACATTTTCTAAGACAAGGTACATGCTGTTCTCAAAGTCAGCAAAAATTCAAAACGGCATTTGCCAAAAATAAGTGTAATATATGGGACTTTATAGAAGATAGAAGCCCTGTTCCAATTTCCTGGAAACTCAGAAAAACTGCTAGTCACTTCAGTAGGTGTTGCTGTAAGGTCCAGATACAAAAAAGAAGGATTAGTTGTCTTAGTTAGTGTGCTGTTAAAACCTCAGATGCGAATGTTAATAATTAGGTCTGGTTAAAATGGTGTTATAAGGATAGCACTTATAGTGGTATGTTTGAGTGGCAGCAGGCAGTCACCGTATTACAGTTTGTATTATAATGCAACGTTGGTGTTAATTACTTTCCTGCTATGACACAAAGCATAAACCACCAAGTCGGTCTGACTTTAAAGATGGTTAAAAAACATTCATTCCAATGGGAAAATGTCCTGTGGCACGATAACATATTGCAGTTCCTGCAATGAGGCAATTATATATCATTTCTGTCATAAAGTGCATATGATACAGGATTTTTAATTTTCCACCGAGTAAATAAATTAGAGTATATTCTCCTAGTTAAAGTCCACTCCCAGCCAGAATGTTATATTTCTTTTTGGGATGTATAAGCCCCAAAATACCATATGTTCTCAGGGCACCAGCTAATTTTCCTGTATAAAGATTAACTAGAGCAGAGGTTGGCAACATTTCTTTGTGGAGGCCAGAACGACCCAGCTTGCATCTGAGATAGGCCAGCACTAGGACTCAAATGCTGTCACCGCCACAGCTTCTCCTGAATCTTGGGTCCCATTCTGCCTGCCTGTGGTGGGCAAAGCTCTACTCTTGGGTCCCATTCTGCCTGCCTGTGGTGGCCCATGAGCCTTGGATATAAAATTAGAAGGGATGCCAGAATGCTGCTGGGCAGAAAGTGTTGATGTGGCCAGCAGCTAGGTGTTAACACCTCTGTTGATCTCTCCTGGTGATGGTTACCTGCCAAAGCGTGGAATGCTGCACTTACATAATATTTTAGCCCTCCATCACATGATCAACCTGTCAATTACCATCACCTGATGAGATGGCTAGTTGGAAAATTCTTGAACCAAGGGGAGAAAGCAGTTTTCTGAGGCCATACTCCAAAACAGACAATTCATTCTCAATGATTCATCCCATTCACATTTGAATTTCACATTTGATGACTTAAGTCCTCCTCAAATGCCTTCCTGAAAGCACTAATTTAGGCATACATTAGGCTGCCCCTTGGTCATATAGTATAGGTCACATATTTCAAATTGTTGGCTTTACCATCAAGGGAAAAAAAAAAAAGGATACGGGCTTCTCTTCACCTCCAGGACTAAAAGCTGTGTTTCAGAATGGTAAATCTGGCAGAAAGATTTATGCAGTCCTATTAAAGTTACCGTAATCAATGCCTGCAGTTCAGCCATGGTGAAAACACCCTTTGTTCGCTTCCTTTCTCCTTCCACTTGACAGAAGAGGTACTTTACACTCACAGTTTGTGCACCCCTGATGTAATTTCCAATGGCTAAGCTGGCTTCCAAGACCAGCAATCAATGTAGTCACATAGGAAGAAAGGTTGGTGTCTCGTTTAGGGCTAAAATGAGTTGGTTTTAAGCTGTTGTACCCCTGTGAGAACATATCCCCCCCTGGAATACAGAATGGTCTCTGTGGTTCTAGACCCTTTCTGGGATTAACAACTGCTATGGAAAATGTAGACTAGATGGTGTTCTGTAGAGATTAAATCTACTGAATTCTTTCAGTCAATAAAACTGAAAGGATTCCCCTGTACTAAGAAAATGTTATTATTTCATTCTATCACGGAGAAATATTTAGCTATTGGATCTAAAATTTATTCACATAGGAAATAATTAAAAATATTATTATGCATTAAACTGATCCATTTAATTGAAGTATATAGGCACAGGCTCTGATCAACTCATAGTAATAATCTTTTATGCAGAAAAAGAGAGAACTTACTCCAATAAACAAGAAAGATAGTTTGAAATTACAGTTGCTGGGAAGTTCCTGGAAGCTGTAAAATTGTTTGAATCCTAAAGATTCATTTATCTAATTTACTAGTTCTGGGTTGTAAGTATATATTGATTTTGCAGGAAAAAAAACATTGATGCCCAGAACTTGGTGGAATGCAGCGTAAGTATTTAGTTAGGCTTGACATATTATAGGAATAATGTATTTTAGTAATAATGATATTAACCAGCTATTCATGCTGTACCAGCACAGGACAGAAATAAGAAACATTTGCACATCATTTCTAGAGATTACGGAAATAAAACATCTGTAGAAATGCATGACAAATGTAATGCTTTCATGATTGGTTTAATTTTCTGTCACTTGTCATTTTCATTGCAATCATTCCACCCCACCCACCACACTTCCCAAGGGTGCATATATCTTCTGTCCTCAGAGAAACATTGCAGCATATTCTACAGGTTGTGTACTTGAAGTTTTGGCTGGTCTTCCCAAACTTTAATTAGCATCCCTAAACCCTACTCAGTAGGGAATTAACCGTAATCTACTCTCTTCTGAGTTCAGTAACAGAAAGTCACATTGTAGTGACAGCTAATCTAGTTGTTTATTTTTCGAGGTTGGAGACAGAGCATCTTTGCCAAATGATATTTGAAATAGTGGGGCACTTTGGAACAGCTTGGTAATATTCAAATGGCCACGGTATACTTCCCCACTTCTGTGCCATAAGGAGGGTGCTGAGGGAGGAAAGAATAATCTCCATCTCTTTGAGCAATACTTTCCCTTCATACCCCAAAAGAGGAAATTAGTGTAATACTTTATCAGGGCTTTGGTACAATTGAGACCAAAACGCCTTTCACACCACTACACGATTGAGTTACCCAAGTATGTAGTGATAAGGTAAGAGGAATACAATGGAGAAAGAAAGAAAGAAATTTATCATTCAATATTTTGTTTCAGATCAGTCAGTGATGTCTGCTAAGGCACTAAATCTAACTAAACTCATTACTTTTCTGCTTCCTTTCAGCTATCTTTACTGACTTTTTCAGGATTAAATTAAGGGGTATAGAGAGGAGTAACTGTTCTCATTCATTTCTTAGAAGCAGAGAAGACCCACTCATCTGTGTCTTAGAGCAGCATTCTCCTACAGGGCTCCTCCTGTATGGCTGATGCAGCAGAAGTTCTCGCTCCCCTCCTACTGTGCCCTATGTTGTCTCTATAACACAGCTGAGAAGCTGATTGAATACTCAGGTGGTTTACCAGTGTTGAGGCTACACTGCTAGCAATAAAAATACTAGCTAGTTTGAATTAGGTGTGCCCAGACCTCAAAATCTAAGTTCACTGTAGCAACTTCTAGGGCTATGCGAAGCTTCGGTCCCTGATTTGATTCGGCAGAGACTTGGCCTGATTCGGTGGCCAAATCTCTGAATCCAAATCAAATCAGAGGACCCTTTAATTTCTCTAAATCAAATGTATTCAGAGAGATTCAGAAATTCGGACATAGAGACAGTTTTAAATGTTTCTTCTACATACCTCTAGATAGCAGGGGCCCTTGAGTGCTGCGATGCTGGGGCACATGGAGCATCCCACAGAAGTGTGGGGGGCTCCCCAGCATGCTAGGCAGAAGACCTGGAAGGGATCATGCTGGGGTGTCCCCCACGCCCTCTCTGGCTCGGTGATTGGTGCTTCACTGGTTGGCGGGCGGGGAACTGGGGGTCCCCCTGCAGCTGATCACTGAGCCAGGGGAGAAGTGTGGGAAGCCCCCCAGCATGCTCCCCAGCAGACCCAGAAGTGGAACGGGAGTACTTCTGGTCCACTTCCGGGTTCACTGCCAAGAATGTGGAAGGCCCCACCGCGCTCCAGTGGGATGCTCCATGCACCCCAGCATCTCAGCTTTCACAAGCTGTGCCTGCTATCTCAAGTTATGTAGAAAAATCTTTTAAAGCTGTGCCTATGTCAAAATTGCTGATTCTCTGAATCAGCATCGAAACTTCAGATTTGGATTCAGCTGAGTCAAATCAGGGAGAGTGATCCAAATTAACAAATTGAATCACTGTCCCTGATTCAGGCCGAATTCAAATCCAAATCGAATAGGGCCTGCTTTGCACACCCCTAGTAATTTCACTGTAGCCATATCCTTAGCTTTGGTTGCAACATCTGAGACACCTGCTATAGAAACTTTTTTCTAGACTTCTCTTCATGATGCTTATGATTACCAGTAATGCCTTGTTCCTCTTCATTTCTGGTCTTATCTGTTAATGCCTAATGAAGATGGGCTGAAGCTATATGAGAGAGGGTAGGGAGAAGAGGAACAGATGAGAGGCTCAGATGAAGGAAACAAAGAAGTTCCTTTCGAGTTGGAGTATAGTGAGTTCCTTATCTGTTAACTCCCAGCTTTTCCTCACCTTAAAGACCTTCAGCCTCCTACTCCTCTACTAGCACTTGCAGTAATCCACTCAAAGTAGAAAAAATAATATGTGATTATGTAATTATAGTCTTATGATGCCATCTTTAGCATAATGAATATATAGAAAGAGGCCAAATTAATATGTATGACAACTGAAATTCTATCATTTCCTAACTTGACTTTGCAACCTTAATGTTCTTTTAATAGTTGATGCAATTAAATATTTAATAGTACTTATAGACTCCAATCAGGATCAGGTCCTCTGGTGCTTCTGAGAGAGAGCTGGGCTCCAAAATGTACTTTGTGTATATAGCTGAGGTAGAAGGTTTGAATATTAGCAGGATCAAACAGTTCCAGCACATTTCCCTACAGACATAAGGTCTATGATTGCAAGCTATTAGGGCTAAATGAGTCTGAATGCCAAAAAAATGGAGCAACCATACCAAAGAGATTCTTTCAGATGACAAGGCTGGCTGGAAAAAATAAAAAACAAAACAAAACAGAGGCAAAAGGATGACTTTACACTGGGAATAGGGGTTTAAGAAACCCCATAACAGGTAGAAGCAGATTAGGGAACGGTCCATCTAGAAAGAAAACTAAGAAAAAGATGCATCCTAAAGATAGATCAATGTGGCAAACAGAGAGATGCCTACGTGACGTATCTTGGGGATTGGATGCAGTCAAGCTGTGGCAGCAGAGTTCCATTTGGGATGATTTTACCCTGCTTCTAGAGAAGGAGGCTAATGTAATCTGGCTTGTAGTGAAGCATAAGATTAGGTGAATCCAGATATGCATCTACATATGCACATTGACTCTTTTTTGTTTTAATATATTTCTCGAATATGTTGTTCAATTTGCCAAATAATTGTGTTTAGGAGGGCTGTTTGTCACAAGCTCCATGGGGATGAAATGCAGGAGTCCAATCGGACCTGCCTAGTAGCCACAGAACATTATACACAGAAGAGATACTGTAACAAAATTGTGGTCTAAGGGAAGAAGTACTGCAACATTTACATGCTGTCAAATCCTTGAAAACTGCACGCAGACAGGCCAAAAATGGAACAAAGGTGCAAGCAGCCTCATAATCATGACAGATGTAGTTATATAAAATGTATATAAAGACACTATTCCTTTTCTAGATTGCTTACAGAACCTCTGAGTTCTGCTTGGCATTATAGGTTTGAACAGAACCCAAAAAATGCAAAGTTCTTTCCAAAGTGGAAAATGACTTATTGCTGTTTTCTGCCTGGCTCCTACTCAAGTGTTGAAAATAGTTTACTGCTAGCTTGCTTTATTTTATTGGCCTTTAATTTAAGGGCTGGGGTGAGATTTTCTGAGGGAAGTCTGGCAATAAACGTTATCAACTTCTAACAAATAATTTTTACTAACAATCTCCGTATTAAATTAGGTTGGACAAAGTGTGTGTTATTACTTGGGAAAGTGGGCGGAACTGATAATGAAAATGGGCATAATGTTCTTTCTTGATGCAATACCATATGAGATGCTTCACGCAGCAATTCTCTACACAGCTAGATGTGCAAATGTAATGCTTCCTTGTAAAAGTAACCACAGGCTCAGGGGCGAGTTCTGGCTGTCGGCATAAAACTTTTCACTGTATGCTGACAACACAGAAGATCTGGATGGAAAATTCCAAAGCTCACCCAGCACGTGCCCCCTGGGTGACCATAAGGCCTGTCAATCATGCGTGACCTACTTTTCCCTCAGGCGCATGCTCAGTCTCTCACTGAATCTGACACACACATGCTCAGTCACAACCAGAGCATGATGTAATCGGTCCAGAAGTTTCCATGAGAATAGCAGCCTGATTGGCTACGAGGCTGCTATTGTAAACCCCTCCCTCAGGGGGGAGATCCGCTCTACTGACAGGCAGAAGCTGACGTGTCAGGGACTGTCCTGTCAGGAGAGGTATCACCTGGAAGCAGAGGCTGCGGCTGCAGGGACTGCTCTCCAGGAGGGCTTACCAGCCCACTGGTCTCCTCCCTTGCTGTATTCGGTTGTCGATTCTTCTTTGTATTGATCCTACGGTTACCAGACTGATTTGGCTTTCGATCCTGACTACGATTCCGTTCAACCCAACTTACTTCGAATACGGCTCATCTCGACACACCCGGCTTCTGACCTCGGCATCGGCTACCATCACTTCTCTTCGTTGTCCACTTGGACTGGCGTCACGACACCGTTCATCGTTTCATCGAGTTACAGTTTGTTTGTTCATTGTGTTCCGTCTCATGAGCTGTTGACCAGCCCTGGGACTAGGTAGCGGGCAGCCGCCCCTATCCCTCAGGGGATAGAAAACAAGGGCTCACTAGTGAACCTCGTGGGCCAACAGACCCCTTTGTTGTTCGTTTCCAATTAGTTAACTGTAACTGAAGAAGCAGCTCTGCCTACACCTCAAAGCGTAAGTTAAAATAAATCCACCTGTTTGAAACCATACGCTTCCGTGCCGCTCAGACTCCACTGCCGCAAATCCCACCTGTTCATGTTGCAATCGCCAACCCCGGCCCACCGTGACCTTGGGGCCCGATTCCCCAACACTGGCAAAAAAACTGAGCATAGTTCTAACTGAAAGTTATGGCTGTAAGAAATATTTTGGCTATTTACTCCCTGCAAACTTAGGGCAGCATTGGAGGCCTTCAACATATTTAACACATTACGCAGCTGAGCTTGTACTTCTGACTGGTCTGCAAACCAAATCTTGGTGAGAGAGGGGGAATTGGCATGAGCAGTGATTGATGTCCTGGGCACCATGATGTTATACTATTTTCAGTCAGGGCAGAAATGCATGCAGAACAATAATGCATGCTTGTGGACAATACTGCTTGTCTTGGTAAGCTTGTGTTCTTGATATAGCACCGGAATTGCTACTTGTCCAGTAAACAGATCCTCCATGGTATCACTTTACTAAAATCAGTTTAATTATGTGAGTGAATTTGTCTCTATTTGCATGCTGTATAGTCATGTGTACACTGTAAACATCTGTTGGTATAGCTGTGATGATTATACGATACAAAGAAGTGTGATCTCTGATCATCCCGGTTATTCTGGCAAAGCTTGTTGTGTAGGTTCAGTTACACTGGTAACTCTCAACAGTTTTTGCTATACCAGTTCAAATCAAAGCTCTGCTGATATCAAATACTGGGATTCTGATACTATTAATATGCTAAGTTTTTCTTATCCCTTTTGCTTTTTTCATGCAGAGGTTCAAATTCTGCCTTTGGTTATACCCATGAAAAATTACATACCACTAAAACCTTGAAGACTGCACTCAGATGCTGTGTTCACACAAGTGTGGCTGTGAGGTATGTGGCACCACAGACACAGGGGTCAAAAAACCTGAGCAAAAAAAAGTGGAATGGCACATGTGGGGGTAGCGTGCACCGCTCAGAACTGGAGCATGGCCATGCAGAGCCATGCTCTGACTGCTGGCCAGGCTCTGTGCAGCAGGATTGCCACTGCTGCAGCCCCAGGAGGCTCCCGGGACCCCAGGGAAGGCTGCTGGGACCAGCTCAATGCTAGCTCTAGCCTCCCCTCCCCCATCTGGGGTAACTTGCCACATACCAGACGGCACGTGGTGCAGGTGTTCCCTGGGAACAACTAGCTGCAGCACAAGGTGTCCCACTGCTAATTGTCCCTGGAGAATTAAACGGTGACACTCAAGTGGACATGGCCAGAGAGATCAGAAAAAACAGAGGTGCAAGCCCCTTCATAACCATGCCAGGTAGATGTTATATAACTACACATAAAGACATCCCTTAAAAAGGGGATCTGTTCAAACTATTGGTGTGTTTTTTTAATAAGAGCAATAAAAATTATTGTAACCTTGAAGATTTTGGTTTGCAAAGTTCTCATCAACTTTTTTTTTTTCATAGAAAAGTAGAAAACAGTGCTAATAGCTAAGAGAGGTAAAAAAAATGGAACATTGGAGGCATCTATACATGAGCTTTACTGTGGAGCTGACTAATTGGTTCTGCAGTAAAACATCACTGTTTACACTTGCAGCGCTATGAGGTCAGAGTAAACTAATTAACTCTGCTGTAGGATAGTGCTGCCCGACATAAATACTACCCTACAGCATAGTTACTTACTATCCTACAGTGTTATGGAGTTGCCATCCTACAGCAGAGTTATTTAAAATTTACATACATGTAGACAGTGACCAGGCCTGGCTGGAGCATAGGGGTGCTACAGTGCGAGGGCTGCCTGCTGGCTCACCCCTCAGTGTACCACCTTTGTGCCCAGCCAGCTCTTCTGCAGCACATTGAGCCAGGATGGAGCAGCTCTGGGCTGGTAGGCTGGCAGGCTGGCCCCCTAAACCCCCTTTGCCAGCTGGGGCTGCACCGCACCAGTTCAACATGCTGCAGTCCCAGGTGCATGTGTAAATGCTGCACCTGGGAGCAATAAAACTCCAGTTCAAACTGCATCCGAATTTATTCAGTTATGCTAATTTCACATGTAAATGCGCCCACTGAGAGATCAGTTGTGTCACATTCATAGTAATAATTTTCAGGGTTTTGGTGATAACATTCTTCAGCCTCATTAATAAAGAGAGAGTGCAGAGCCATGCTGAATTATTTTTAAATATTCTTTATAATTTATATTTCTAAAGAAATACTCAGGAATATGCAAAACTTCTTGGACCCAAATTTCTTCACTGCAAAACTTCAATGGCAATTGTGCTTAAAACTTTATAGTCCCTATTTATCCCCATAGAGCCTCCATAAGATGTAATATAGAAATTTGTTACTAACTTCATTTCTATTAGTAAAGCAAGTGCTGTAGTAGAAGTTAGGAGCTTGAGGAGAGGTTTTCGGCTAAAATAAGGAAGACTTAGTTTCAGGTTAGTATCAACAAGTCTTTTAAGGAAAAAAAAAACAGAAAATTTTAACTATAAGCTACACATTCATCCAAAAAATTGCTCATCAGGAACAAAAAATGTCTGAACGCTCAACAAATATGAGTTACAGTGAGAAGAATCATAAAGGTGTCATAGTGGAAGGTTATGGTCCCTGATGTAATTGAGATGCCCTTGTTTTAACATGAATAATAATAGAAGGAGCTTGCCAGGAACTTTCCATAATCATAACATAAGATAATTTCCATTCAGTTATTTTTGTAATATGGGTTGATGATATGGGAAAGTAATTGCATGGATTTGATGTTGTTATCCTTTAGGTCATATTTTAAATCTCAACAGGGAATTTTTAAGATCTGTATTGAGCCCTTTTTCAGTTTCTCAAAAATACTTGGAAATGTTACATATTATGCAAGTATCAGACAGCAGAGCCCTGGAGAAATCTTACCACCACCAAGATTAAGTCCAAAAGCATCTGTCTCCAGAGTTCTAGTTCTCTGGTTGCAATTCAGCAAAACATTTAAGCCATAAACTTGTGTCCCATATTTAACTTTAAGGATGTATTTCTGTTTTTTTTCTTTTTTAAATAAGGAGACAAATAAGAAACACCTACATTGAATCTGAATCCTAACGTTTAGCATTGAGAAATGAATGCATTAACCCAGTGGTTCTCAGCCTTTTTTTAGACTCAAGGTATGTCTCCTTAAACTCAAGGTACTCTTCAGAAACTGCCAACTCTTAGCTTCCATTCATTTTTTCACTATGGAAGACTAGACTAACAGCGTAGTTCTATAGTCAAGAACTCAGAAAGACCACAACGGGTTCCAAAATGTTGTTGACGCTATGGATTCCTATTTAAAATCTCTGGATTCGCCTTGGCAATCATGCATAAGTGTTTGTACATCTAACAGTGTTAATGTTCTGTGGCATCCTGCAGCACCTTTAAAAGGATCTTTTAAACCCCTGGTTGAGAACCTCTGCATTAACCGATGGCAATAACGTGTGAAAAAAGGACATTTAGCTGCTTACATTCATCTTCTTTAGGAACTCTTAGCATTTTTTCTAGCCTAGAAATGTGAGAAATAATTAAAGTATCTAATGAGTCCTAACCTACTGCAGCAGAGAAATCTTCAGAACCACTGGTACTATGAAACGTGGAGATTTTACACACAGTCATTTCTTATATACTGCAGTGCACTTTATGCAGTATGGGCTTTTTAATACCCACATATGTCTAATATACAGCACACATTGTCAGCCTCGTATTTTAAAAGGGAGAAGCATTGATGGAAAAGTAAAACTGAAATTACTTTCTGAATTATTTAGAACAATGACAGGAGGTGGAAACTGCTTAGTAGTTTCCACCATGTACATAATGCATCATGATCAATAAATACAAGCTCTCCTCAACTTAAAACCAAAATTTATAACTGCATTAATAAAGAAGCATGAAATTGCTTGACTTCATTACTTATTTAAATATTCCAGAAACAAGTATATTTTAAAATTAAATGCAACAGAATTTCTAATGGACCCTCTAGAGAATAATGGAATGACTATATGTTACAAAGAATGGTTGTAAATATGTACTATAATCCTTATATTACTTTTACAAGGAATATTGCAGTAAAAATATGCCCAATTATAGAAAATAGGGTTTTTATTGCCATTTATGATTGATAGGATATGACCATCACACCCTAATGAAATTATTTTTAAGAGTTTTAAGTAAGAGGGCATTAAATTGTTTGTTTATAAGAAAACAGGGAAGTGTCTAAAAATCTTCCTGAGCCTCCCAACAAATCAATAAAATGAGAAGACTGTTTTGGAAACAGTTTTATTATGAGTTTGTACATCAGCTGTTTCAAGAGACTTTAATCCTGACTGGGACGTCAAGTACTATTTTTAATGGAAATAAATCATGTTGATTTAGTTTTACAGATTTTTCACTGTAGTTTGCTGAATGGGTGTTCTGGGTTTTGTGTTTTGTTTTTTTTTTCTTATAGTTTCATTTGTTTGTTTTTTGTGTTGTTTCATTTTTCTTTCTAATTATTCCGGGATATGGAAATAGGATATGTATCTGTAAATCACCATAGGAATATCTATGAAACTAGGATATGCATCTGGCTATATGAATTTGGTTTCCTTCTAACTTTAACCTTCTCAATGTGGCGAGATTTATTATGTTATTCCTGTCAACCTTCTGTCAAAGGAGAAAAGTCATATTTATGTTTTCATTCTGCTTTTAAAAACACTTACTTTGCATGTGGATAGGGGGGTCCATTCACTTCCCCTTTCTCATTGTGATCACTGGGGCCTCTGTCTCATCTGCTCTTCCTCTAGCCTGCCAAATCTTGATATTACTATTCTTTGGGAGTATGGATGGTGTCTAGAGTGATGGTTGTACTGACAAGGATTGGTCTCCTACAGGGCTCCAGCCCTACACCTTGCCCCTTTCCACTTGGGTGACAAGTCATCCTCTGCTGCTGATGAGCGTGAGTCTCAGCTTCTTCTGACCTGATTCAGTTGCTGACTCTGTGTAGGGTTGGCAGCCATCCCTTCTAGATGGGACTCTTTAATGTTACAGCCTAGCTTGCAACAGTCTTCCTTCTCACAGGGACTAGTGGATCCTGGAGGATGAGCTGTCTACCTGGCAGTCTCCAAGATTCTCAGTTAGGGGGCTCACTAGATCTCAGGTGCCCGTTCTCTAACTTAATTAAGTATAACTCAGGTGCCAGGAGATCTAAGTTGCCTCTGCTCTCTCTCCCTGGCCTGGGATTATTGAAGTTTTTTTTTTGTTGTTGTTGTTTTTTAAAGGCTCTCTTCCACTTGTTTGTATTACTTTCTCAGGAAAAGACTCAGAACCCGGGTTCAGAAAACCAGCTCAGGTCCCTGTAGCTCAAATCTGGTAACCATTTATTCACTCCCTCCAGGCAAATCTCTCCTTTGCCTATGCTATCTAGGGTTCCTGAAGGCTAACACCACCTCTTGCACCAGTTCATGCCCTCTCTCTTGTTGGGCTCAATAACTTTTCATTGGAAACTCTCCAGGGATTCTCATCCCTCCGACTGTTGGGTCCATCCACAAGTACCCTATGGTCTGGTGTTACTTATCTTGCTTCATGGATTGAGTTGCTGCAATCATGAGTGAATGACTATCCTGGTGTCCCACAAGGGTTCACTGTGGTGAAGCCCTCTTCCTGGTCTTGCTGTACCGTCCCTTTTCCCTGGATGCTGAATGCCGAACCTCTCTCATAGATTTCATAGATATTAGAGCTGGAGGGGACCTTGGAAGATCACTGAATCCAGCCCCCTGCCCAAAGGGCAGCAAGTCAACTAGGGTCAAAGGATCCCAGCAAGTTAAGAGTCCAAAGATTTCTTAAAGGAGTCCAGAGTAGGTGCTTGCACCACCTCTGGAGGGAGTTTTTTCCCATAAGTTTTTCCTTATGTCCAGCCTAAAACAGTCTTGGAGGAGTTTATGACTGTTGGACCTTGTCATCCCTTGGGGCACTCTGGTGAACAGGCATTTCCCCAGATCCTGATGGACACCGCTTATATACTTATAGGCTTCCACCAGGTCACCCCTGAGCTTGTGCTTTTCCAGGCTGAGTCGTCCCAGGGCTCTCAGCCTCTCTTCATAAGGCCTGTTCTCTTGTCCTCTGATCATGTGTATGGATCTCCTCTGGACTCTTTCAAGCTTCTCCAGATCCTTCTTGAATTGTGGAGCCCAGAATTGGATGCAGTACTCCAGCTGTGGTCTCACCAAGGCCAAGTACAGCAGGAGGATGATATCCTGAGATTTGCTTGAGAAGCATCTATGGATGCAAGCCAGTTTTGTTCACTTTACCAGCTGTGATATCACATTCATGGCTCATGTTCTTCTTGTGGTCACTCATAACCCCCAAGTCTCTTTCAGCCATAGTGCTAGTGAGCGTAGCACTGGCAAGCCTATAAGCATGAAGCATTGTTTTTTTCCCCAAGGTGGAGTACCTTGCATTTTTCTGTATTAAATGTGATCAGGATTTTATCTGCCCACTCTCTAAGCTTATCAAGATCAGTCTGGATTACCCGCCGATCCTCAGGTGTGGACGCTATACCCCAAAGTTTGGTAGCATCAGCGAACTTGGCTAGTCTGCTTTTGACATCAGTGTTCAGATCATTAATACAGACATTAAAGAATATAGGTTCAAGGACACCACTGGTCACAGAGCACCATGATGATTCACTTCCAATGACTACCACTCTATGGGTCCAACCTCGGAGCCAATTCCCCAGCCATTGGACTGTGATCCAATGCCGAGGCTGCAGTCGGCCAATTTTTCCATGAGGGGATCATGTCCTCTCAGTGTCGTCCTCATGCTTCCTCTTGGCCAATCAGCACTGGTCTCTGGGGTATGTGTTCACTGGACCCGGTGTTTGGCTCCAGTCATGTGCCCCCCACCCCCAGCTCCTTTCACTGTGCTAGAGAATCACAGCCCATCCGCCAGGTGGATTCTCC
Organism: Gavialis gangeticus; assembly: GCF_001723915.1. Lineage (NCBI taxonomy): Eukaryota > Metazoa > Chordata > Crocodylia > Gavialidae > Gavialis > Gavialis gangeticus. The sequence continues at coordinate 12,973,181 of NW_017728995.1, forward strand.
TCCTCCAGCATTCTTCTCTGCTGTGCCAGGAAGTACAATTTGTCTCACTCCTCCCGGGGGAGTTCCCCCCTGCCCTCCTTGGAGCTTGTCATAGAAACAATGGACCAGAATGGACCTGGGAGATCATCAAGTCCAGTCCCCTCCCATAGGCAGGAGGTTAATGAGCTAAAACTAGCTCAAAGAGGTGCTTACCCAGTCTCCTCTTGAACACCTCCAAGGATGGAGACTGTACCACCTCTGCCAGGAGTGTATTCCAGGTTCTAGTTACCCTTATGGAGAAAAAGTTCTTCCTTATGTCCAATCTAAATCTTCCCTCTATTAGTTTGTGACCATTGGTCCTCGTTCTTCCCAGGGGTTGCTCCTGAAGAGTTGCTCCCCCAGATCTTGGTGTTCCCCCTGACACTTGTAAGTGGCTATCATGTCACTTCTCAGCCTCCTCTAACTCAGGCTGAACAATCCTAGTTCCTGGAGTCTCTCCTCATATGGCCTATCCTCCAGGCCCCTGATCATGCTGGTGGCCCTTCCCTGCACCTTCTGAAGCTTGTCTGCATCCTTCTTGAAGTGTAGTGCCCAAAACTGGGCACAGGACTCCAGCTGTGGCATCATCAATGTAGAGTAGAGATGGAGAAGTACTTCTCTGGATCTGTGGGCCACACATTGGCTGATGCACCCCAGAGTTCTGTTTGCACTGCTGGTGACTTTTTCCTAGTGCTTCAGGGAAGTGCAGCTTACCTGGGCCCTACCAGGTGAGCTTCCCACCCCTCAGCATTCTTCTCTAGTGCAGCTTGCCTAGACCCTGCTGGGTAAATTATTCCCCCAAGGCTTGTTGCTGGTGTGCCACAAAGGCAGGTCTCATCTGGTCTCCACTGGGTGTTTTCCACTGGCATAGCCTCTCCTTTGAGGGTCTAGCAGGGGCTATGTCCAAGCCCCTGATACATTGCATCTTTATAATATTTATTTATGTATGTAATTATTTTAAACAAAAAGATCAATTACATGAATTAATCTATGTAAGGTCTCTAATCCATGTAATAGTAGCAGACTATTGTCTTCCCTTCAGAATACTTACTGACAAAACTTTTAAAGAAAATGGCAAGTTGATTATCAGTTGAAGAAAGACTGTTTCTGCAGGGACAAGAATTCCTGTATTTTATCAGGAACATGCTGGAAGATTGATGGGACAAAAACAAACAAAAAAAAGTGTGCATACCTAGAAGGCCTTGTTTCAGAGGGTTTTATCTATCCCATGAAATCCTGAAAGCCTCCTGCAAAGTTTGGTAGCATGTTGAGGATATAGAAACTAGTGTTTCTTACAGTCTTGGAAAATAAATTAAGATGAATGTATTTCAAGAAGCTTCATTTGATCAGCAGCTCTAGTTTCCATTTATTTTATGGTAAGAAAAATCTATTTTATTTTTATGACTAATAATCAGATATGTAATATAGTCTAACTTTGACTGTAAGTACACTGTTTCATCTCTTCTTTTCACACAGACAATATATCAAAATTCACAACATAAAAAGACATGCCAAAGATGATTTATTTTATTAGACTTAATTTGAAAGCCATTTTCAACAAATACTAATATGTTATAGATATGATAAGCAGAAATGCTGTTAGTTTTAGAAACTCTATAATTTGAAATGGATATGGCCCAAGTATTTAGGGCCAATATTTCTATTTGTAGATTGACAAAGATTGTCTGAAGTCCATATTGGTTCATCCATCTATGCTGTCAGAAAACTTGATCTCAAACTTAGAAAAAACCACGCAACTTTAAAATGGAACTAATGTTTCAACTTAGAGACTGCATATGGTTATGGGAGACATAGTTATTAAAGTTGATAAGCCATTACAGTTGGAGAGCAAGGAAGCAATTTGGGAACTAAATGCATCATGAGAAAAATGGAAGATTGATCATCTTGTCACTTTTACTAAAACTTGTAGACAAGATTCTGTCTTAATGTTTATTTATGCTATGAAGAAATAAAATCCAACATGACAATTTATAATGCAGATTGCTTCTTGCTGACTTGGGAACTCATAGGGTATGTACAAGTGTTATGTTTAGATTACTCTAGTTAAGTTGGGGTGATCTAAAAGGCCAGCATGAAAGCATTGACAGGGCTTAGGACCATAACAATGGTGCACCCAATATCAAGTTAGTTCATCTCAAGTGTAAACTAACTTTAGATTGATAAGGGGCTAACTCAATCTAGCAAGGGATAAATGGACCTAGCGAACACTTGCACATGTTCACAGTTCAAGTGCAGCCCTGAGGCTAGGGAAGCCCAGCCACTCACCAGAGCTACCAGTCACAAAGAGCACCTATACATATGCTCAATGATATGTATTAAAATGTATAGGAGAAGACTCAAGTAATTGAATCTGCTGGAGAATTCTAATTAAAATACAGCATCAGTGTCATGTGTATACAGCATCCCTGCATTTCAAAATGGTGGTGGGGACACTTTAAGTAAAGCTTGTTGAATGAGCTTTAGTTAGTGCCCTGCCACAATTTTGAAGCATGGGATGCTAAATACATGAGATGCTGCCAGTGTTTTATTTAGAGTGGCTCCTGAGAACTGCTTGAATTAACCCCTCCCCCCTCTGAACACATGTAAAGATACCAAAAAAAGTGACTTTTTGTGGTCTTTCTGAGTGCTTTGCAATAGAAGAATAGCAGTGCTATTTCTCTACACTCAAAAAAGAGTGCTAAGAGCTAACATTTTCCAAGGGGTTCCTTGAGTCTGAGGGGTGTCTTGAGTCTAACATGTTTGAGAACCACTGGCTCAGGCATTATGATACAATTTCTACTTATGTGCTCATATAATATTTTCCTGCCCCTCCCCGGTTTTGGGAATGAGTCATAGCTATGTATTGAAGGAGCTTGTTCTCGTTAGGACCTGTACTTTATTTGTTTAGAAGTTGGAAGGTGCATGTGAATGGAGCAAAGGGACTTCAGAAATAAATAGGACAGTCCTATGTAACATATTATGCTATGTACTCTGACAAATCACATCCCAGAAGGCTTAAGTATCCCAGAAGATAAAACAAAATATAGAATGGCTTTTTTCCAGACCAGTGGGGCTCTACCTTTTGGTCTGATGGGTCAGATGAACAGTGTGGGGCCAGTTCATGGGCCACATAAGGCCCAAGGTACCAAAATTAGACCCTGTATGTGTCAGTCAGTCCCATGCTGCCGCCTCCTGTCCTAGTGTGTTGGAATTGGGCCCTGTGCTGCCTCCACCAGGCCCTGCACAACTGACATAGCATATAGGAATACATTATCAAGCTTTCAGAGCTCCTCCCACATTTGGCATAAAGGGAACAACAGTTGCTGCCACCATTCCCCCACTACCAAATTTCTGGCCCTGCGGGGAGCCCCATTGGCCAAATGAAATGAACTCATGGAGAAGATCTGTCCCATGGTTTGGAGTGTGAACACCCCTCCTTTAGATTAACACCATCTATTCTATACACTAAATGAAGTGCAGGTACTAAGAGGAAAAAATCCAGGCATGTAATTCCACAGTGGATTTGTTTTGGGTTTTTTTTAAAGCAACCTTTAAAATGTCATGCACATTTTAATGTCCCCGTGGTTCATCAGCAGGGTTGGATCTTTAGAATAACTGAACAGACCCTTGTCATGTGAGTAGAAAGAAGTAACTGATAGCACTTGTAAAGTCTCCGCTTCTATGTGGGCTGGCAGCAGATGGGAATGGGATACAGTACTGTTGATGGATCTCCCTGGACAACTTTTGGCAAGCATCCATGTCAAGTTGAGGTAGAACAATCACTTCTGTTTTGTGGAAGAAGCACAGAGCAGGGACAGCATATTTCCTGCAGTGGTGCCTAGAACAACACTGAGATGGCATGGGCATGCCCTTTGAAACTTAAAATTTACTCACCATTATATGTTCCTGCAGGGTCATTATGGCCCTAAATTTATGTTGGTTCAAGCACCTTGATTTCTACAATCAGTGGTTACTTTACTTGATTTAAAGACATCCCAGTGGTTGACTCTATAGCTGAGTGGAATTTTTCAGTGTATTGGAAATTCCAAGGAAAATGCCATTTTGGAGAAGGGGGATCAACATCATTTGCAGAATCTGGTTGATTCCAGGAGAGTTGCATCTAGAGGGGAAACAAGGGAAGGGCTAGAACATTTCTAAATGTCAAAACAGTTTACTACAATGCTTTCAGAATGAAATGGCTCATTTGGGAACATCAAAAATATTTTGCTGCTACATTATTGAAAGGAAATATTTTGACCGTTTATTTCAATACCGTGTTTCTGCTTGAAAAGTGCTTACATTTAAACAAGTTTAAATAATCTGAAACAAAAGTGAATGTTTTGTGGCAGCCCAAAACCAAATCATAGAACCATGTAATCATAATGAAGTAGGGCTGGAAGGGAACTCCATCAAGTCCAACTCTCTGCCTGAGGCAGGCTCATCCCTATCCAAGCCATCCTATACAAATCCATAATCTAAAGTCTTAGTAAAATTGGTCACCTCCCCCCCACCCCAGGCCATAGCAGTCTGACCATGGATCATCAGCAGGGTTTGATCTTTAGAATAACTGAACCCCAAATATGGCAATCAGTTAGACCCAGGAATCTCCGGATTTAAGTCACAGCCAAAGCATTAGCACGTCCTACTCAAAACTCCCAGCGTTAGCTCCAGCCAGCACCCAATACCTCTGAGATGGGCTTAAGAAAACAAGCAAACCCTGACACGTAGCAAAATAGATGGGAGGGAGGGGGGTGACAGAATTCCTTCCCAAGCCCAGGTGGCAAACTAATTGTTTCATTACTGCCTGTCTCCCCTACCCCCTCCCTTCATTTCTCTTTTAATTTCACTTGAATCACTTCTTTTAGTTCATCCACCAAACCAAAAAAAAAAAAAAAAA
>NW_017728995.1:12983095-12993078 GCF_001723915.1 Gavialis gangeticus
CTCCCCTACCCCCTCCCTTCATTTCTCTTTTAATTTCACTTGAATCACTTCTTTTAGTTCATCCACCAAACAAAAAAAAAAAAAAAAAAATCCATTATTTTCAAGAGTCTCTACTTGATTTAACTTCCGTTAAATCAGCTGAAGATTTCTTGGCCCCAAACAATTAATAATTCAGCCTTTAAAAGTTTGGATTAAATATTACCTGCAAGGAAGCCTTCATACACATGTAAATGTAACTTTGTAATTTTGCAGAAATAAATTATTTTTAAGTGAACACCTTGCTTTTTTATGCATTGTATACAAGGTTTGGAAGCATTGAACATTTGGCTTCTCATATATACAAGGCTTGTTGATCGCTGGATAATAATAACAAATCTGGGATTGAAAATATTTTAGGAATTGGATGTGAGCGTTGTCTTGACTCAAGAAATAGAATGTATTTTGCTGTAGGTTTCACAGTTTTACTTTCTACTCTGCGTATGTGGCTCTTTATTCCTAGTGCTACTTGAACTGCTGTGTAACTGCAAAAAATCTTCACTATAACATTCTCGGTAGGGATTGTAATTCTCCAAGTGCCACAGCACACACTTTGTTCGAATGCAGCTTTGTCCATGGATTGTGAATTTCGGTCTGAGATATAATTTAGAAGCTGCTGAATATTAATTGGAATCTAGTATGCTGTATAACAGTGTTATCATAAAATTGGCTGCCCTACTAGATAACTATGAATATAATTTGAGGAAGCTGATTGATATGTTAATATCAGTTGCACTTAAATAAGTAATGGGCTTCTGGAAAACTTTCTGACTGTGCCTTAACTCAGTGAGAACACAAATATGGAAAAAAAATTCAGAAAAGGAAGACTAATGCAGAAAAGATTTCTTTATACTTTTTTATATAGCTACAGGGTTTTGATTTCACAGAGCATCTTTCATACTGGCCCCATCCCTTCAGAACTGATAAAGTAAACAATGCAAATATTTTATTCATTGTGTCATTTCTGCATCCTTCTTTTATTATTTAAGGGTGATGGAAGAAGATGTGCATGGATACACCAATTCTGGGCTTAGATTGCTCTTTTTTCTAATGCAAGGCCAAAAGATCCCAATAAGTCAAAGTCCATAGGAGTGAAGGACGATTTCATTAGGTAGCCTGTTTCAGTGCTTAGTCAACCTAAAAGTCAGAAAGTTCCTTCTAATCTCCAACCTAAATTTTTCCTGCTAAAGCTTGGGGCCATTGCTCCTAAACCTCTCTGCTAGGGTCCTGAGTTTGAAATAAGGAAAAAGGAAAAAAATCAATTAGACAGCTCCTACATTCTACATCTGCTGCCAAGTTTCTTTCTCCCCTGCTCATTAAGCAACTACTTTTTATTCTCTTTTTCTATTAAGCAGTACAGAATATGTACGTACACAATATACTTTTTAATGCTCTACAGGTGAATATTGGCTCCGCTGAAATCTGAAGCAAAATTCCCCTAAGTTTCAGCTGGGGTTTCACTTGAATTGCTCTTTGTTCTGTCTACTCAGTAATCTGTCATTCTGGTTAGAGTTATACTAGCAAAATGTAACCACTTGTTTTTATTAATTTAAAAAGGTGTATATATGCAAGCGCATACACACACAGCTGTTCAGTTCATACCAGCTTAGGAGGTTTAGCATCCAGGAATAATTTTCTGCATAATCCTATTTCAATGCTATTTTTAATTTACCTAGCTTTAAATTAAAAAATTCAGGCATTGCTTTTTAAAAAAAAAAACATATTCCATGACAGTTCAATCTAACAGTAGTAGTGAGAATAGAATTTTCCATGCAACAGCTAAGTAGACTTATGACCTCTAGAGAGAAATTCAAACAGGACTGAAATTCTTTTTTAAATTAAATTTTGACTTTTGAAGATGTATTTTCATGTCAGACCTCAAAGGCCAAGCCAAGTAGAAGCTCTGGAGCTACCTTGTACATCATATTAATGAAAGTCCTGTGTATCCCCTCTATGCTAAAATGTGAACCACAACTGCTGTGTTTCACTAGGTGAAAAAGGTTTTAGTCTGTTGTACTCCACAGCATTTAAATAAATGTATGCGGTGTTATATTCTGTGATTTACTATGCCGGTTCATGTTTAATGGGGGCTTTCAGAGTTTTCTGAGCTGTTATCAGCAATGTTCTTGATATCATATCTGAGCAGGTATTTGTTTTGGGTTTTTTCTGGGCATTTTTTCCCCTTCCTCTGAGGATTTATTTTGGGCTGTATATTTGATGAGTGACAGTGTAGGAGATATCTAAATCCTGCATTATTTTGCAGGATTAAATCTTTTGATACTTGAGGAATCCTGTCTTTTTGTGGTTTTTTGCCATCACTGTGTTTATAAGGGGTCTACTTCTAGAAGTTTAGTATTGAGGCACAAGGCTCCTGAATCCTGCAAGTTACTTTATAGCTTATTTGTTGTACAAGGTCCTGGGAACAGATTACTGGTTCTGCCTTGGATGTAATTCAACTAGTAGTTTCTGCATTAGAGTGATAAAAGCAAGGTTTGAAATCCTCACCCTGCTCTGCCACAGTAGGTCACTTCCTTTTCCTCACATATATCCCTATAGAGGAAGATGCTGAGACCTGCTCCTTTGTGGTTTAGTAGCACTAGACACAAGCGAAATGGGGAATGGCACTGCTAAGGAGTTGGGAGTTTGCTTAGGATGGAGGTTTGTTCCATAGATCCGCTTTGCTGGTCATTCTTGTACAATATTTTAAACAGTAGAGTTGATTAAGAGCAGTTTCTTGATCCTTTTCTTCCTCTGTCTTTGTGTTCTTCAAATTAGTGTTTTATAAGCAAAAGCTAGTTACTCTTGTCTGACAATTTCTTTGTTTTCCCCTGTGGTTTTCAAGTCCCAGTAGACAAGAACAAATATTAGACTGAATTCTGTGCATTTGAGCATTCACTATTCTGATCCCAAGTCCTCGTGTGCGAGTCACCAGCTTTATTTATAAGAGGTTCCTAAATGCTGACAGAAATTGTGACTTAATTTTTTTTAATTCCCATACCAGAATTCTATCTTTTTAAAGTTTTAGTAAGTTATTACCTTCTGAAGAAGAAGAAACATATTGGACACTGTTTTTGGTTGTGATATTGTGTTTAGTTCTGTGTATGACTTCCTAGTATTTTTCTATCAAGCCCTATGGCTTTGCTATTGCATTTTATTGCGCAGTAGTATACCATACAATGATTTCTTTATTTTCTACTGTAGGAAAATTGTACTGTAGCCAAATTAATGAGTTAGCATTTTTCCCCTTCTCCCTGCTTCTTTCTCCTGAAAGGATCGTGTTACTCTTTTCCTCAGGCTTAGAGGAGAGAGCCTAATCTGGGGAAGACTGAATAAGTACAAATCCAACAGCCTCCAGAGGTGTTTGAATAGTAAGAATATTCCATAATAAAGCCATAAAGAATATTTTGACTCATGAGAACATCCTGTATGTAGCAATTTCACTTTAAATGACTTCCGGTTTTGAGATGTTAGTTGAACCCCCTCTTACATAATTGGAGGACTATTTTAGTTTAGGTAATCCCACTTTATTAGGCCAACTGAACACTAAGCACCTGGCATAATCCTATTCCAACCTATCCTATCATATTAGCTTGTGTGGGAGCAAGGGGGAGGGGTTGGGCTTTTTTGTTTTGTTTTTTAATTTATATGCTACAGGGTTTTTTTTGTCTGTTGCCTATTATCTGTGCCATATTAAATCTTTGAATACAATAGCATTTTTATCTACATGTCATCATTTCATATTGCAAATCTCTTTTTATGTGAAATGATTGCTATAGTTAGATAGGGTTACTATCCCCTATACCAGGCTCTCCTGTTTAGGCCTGACCTCATAACATTTCTACTTTCAGAAATATCTATTGAAGACAGTATTAGTTATGGAAGGATCGTACCCATGTTATGGATTTTACACTACTAAATATTGACCACCATGAAGCAGGATTATGAGCTTAGTCTCACTTATTAAAGCTGTACTACAATGAGTTGAGTTGTACTACAATGTCAACCAAGTGGAAGCTCGCTTTGAGGTGAAGTGTCTTGCCCTTGAAGCAGAGATGAAAGAGTGGAGAAAGGAAAAGGAGAGAAATCCCAGCCTACTGCCTATTCTCCCCTGTGGGAAGACCTGCAACTTCTGTGGTTGGATCTGTGGCTCAAGGACTGGACTCTTAAATCACCTCAAGACCCATCAGTGAGCTATGGTACAGATCTTCCTTGAATCAATGGATTCTTTTAGAGCAGTATTGGTTCCTGCACTTAGCTCTACATTGCTACAGCTAGACTGCTTGAGTCCCTGAGCTAGTTAGTTTAAATCTACTTAAGGTATCCCTATGTTATGCTGCAAACTGAAGTGTAGGTTTACCCTGCCACAAATCCATCTATGGAGTACCCCTAGAGCCACAAGTTTCTCCCTTTGTCCTGCCACTTGTCCCAAGAAACAGATCAAAGTATGCTCCTTATGTCTGGACGCCTCAGACCCACTGCCCTTATGTTGGACCTCCCAGATGCAGCAGAAGAATCTGTACCAGGACCAGGTGCCTTCCCCTTTGGGTTACAAAAGTAATTGTATACCCCCCTTTCCATAGAAAGGTCTTAACCCATAATATCACTTTCCCAGAGATCACTCTTTCCACAGGCAATTTGTAAGCAGACAAAACAACAAAAACATTATTACATAAGAGAAAAGAAAAACTGACCATAAGGCTTGAAGACAGAATAGAAAAACAAGTAAAGTTTCTTACCCTCTCATCTGTCTATACCCTAGCCCTCCTGAGAGACCTGCTGGTATCACTAGAAGTCAGCCTTCCCCCTGATTCTGCCACCTCTGGCTGCTGGGGATCTTGAGCCTCCAAAATCTGGGATCCAAAGACCACCGTTCAATCAAAGCTAGAGGTTAAAGGCCTTCCAGCCAGCTCCATCACACCAACACTATTGTAATTGATTGTGAGTCATGCAGTCCTCCAGAGCTTTCTTTCCTCGGGCACCTGGCATTCCTGTTCGGGCATTCCTCTCAGACACCTTCACTATTTGTTCTGGTTGTTTTCCCATTAGAAACACACGAGTGCCCATCCTACCAGTGCTCCCTTCCGTCCACTACTGGGAGTGGCAATTGTCTTTGCCCTAGTATCAGAATAGCAGGAGTTACTTAGGAGTTTTTCCTACTCTCTTTTTCTTCTGATCCAATCATTAAACCATAATCCAAATAATAAAGTTATACATAGACAGCATGACATAATATATATCATGATAAAGTGGCATAAATGGATTCCGAAAATTACTGGCTTTCCAGTGAGACTACACATGTTGTATCTGTACAACAAATTCAAGAAAATCTGCATGACAATCCCCAAACCCCCAAACCAGAGTGGCTTCATGACATACTCTTAAACTCTTTTTGACTAAATTACCTGAAATTTCATGAAAGCTGGAAAGAAGTTGAAGGAAGGGAGGATCTTCTTCAAGAGTGCTTATAGCTTCTAAAGGAATGCTGCCGTACATCAAAATGTATTCAATATTGTCATTTTACGTCTTCTGTTTGCACATCATCTAAGCAGGTATCCTAAGGGGACATACATTGCTGTAAAAATATTTTAAAATACATTCAGTTTTGAAATTTTCCCCACAGCTCCATTGAATCCTGAGACAAAAACACAGCCTTCTTTGCTCATTTCATGTGGTGCATACATTTTAGGGTCTTCCCTAAAATTTGATGTTGTTCTTGATCTGTGTGCTGTAGAATTCTACAATAAGCCATTTATAAATCTAATTTCTCTGGACGTGACCTGTCAAAGTTGTAGAACTAGTCCTTTCATAAACTGTATGCTGTTTTTAATTGGTTTCTGTGAAATAACATTTTTTCCATTTGTATTAAATCTTTTTTCTCTCTTATGTTACAGTGACATTGAAAATATGTTTCTTTTTATTTTTTTCCTAATTACAGAGAGATTTAGCTTTGCTAGAAAATGCATTCATATTAAAATATTCTCCAGATAAGGCTAAACATCTTTAACCTTCATAGTTTCTCTGTATCTTTCACTAGATTTCACCTTTGAAATGAATACAGATTTACATTACAACTTAGTTATATCTTCTTCTAAATAAACTGTCAGTTTTTGAAACCTGAAAATTTTTCACATAAGTTATTATGTTAGCAATTGCCAAGACCAAGAAAAGTTATAATTTAATGTATGCATGGACAAAGAACTCATAAGAAATTATCATTTGGATATGATATTTTAGAATAAGTCTAAGAGTAGGTTGCAACTATTTCTGTCTTCAATGCAAAACAAATGGGTTATGTATTTATACAGCATTCAATGTACATGCAAACTAATGGCTGGATTGTAATTCCCTTGTTCATGCTGAATAGTACTCTGTATCTCAAAGAGCCCCATTGATTTCACTGAGACTGATGATTGAGGTCTTCATGTGGCCCTGTGTTACAGGTGAGTCGGTTTCGTTTTTCTTTCTTTATAAAAGAGAGCAACTGAATGAAAAAAAAACAACTGAATTGACTATCTGAATTATTTAGGAATAGCACAGGATATGATAGATACTTAGTAACTTCAATGTGCAGATAATGCATCATAATCAATAAATGAATGCTGTCCTTAACTGAAAATCAAATTTAGGAATACATTATTAAAGAAGCATAAAATGGACTTGTTTCATTATTTCTGCATATGTTATGGTATAGATTATGTGTATGCCTTAGGAGGTCATATAGTACAAAGTACAAAAAATCTGGTTTCATGCTTTTTAACATTTGGTCTGATGACCAAACTTTTTTTTTACTCAGCGCTCCAACTCACTGCATCTTTTTTGGTCAGGAGTCAGTTTCTGTAATTCCACACAGTTCACCTATAGGTTTAATTAAAACTAAATGAGTCTTGGATTCAGTGACATAAATAAATATGGCCCAATTCATTATTCCTAGCTCCCAGAAGACTCTTCCTCCTTCCCCCTTCTCCTTTTCTTCCCTTCCCCTATATTTGTCCTATCATTCTCATACTCCTTTCCATCCCCCACACTGATAAGACATGGGTAGATTCTTGGGTTTGCTGCATACTGGTGTGTGCGTGTGTGTGTGTGATTTTCTTCATGCCACCGAGGCCAGATTCTATTGATTTTTAAAATGGCTTTGGTATCTTTCTATGTGTGACTTTTTAATGCTAGTTTCAGAATGATTTTTGTGTTATACTTCCAGCAATATATTTTAATATAATTTCTTTCATAATGTGTGATGCTTCTAGGTGTATCTCAAGTTTCAGATTTTGTGTCTCCTATATTCATTTTTGTCTTATAAAGTCCAAGAGGCCTCATATTTAGTGGGACACCATTTTGCCAGGTCAGGTATGCACACACAAGTGATGATGCTGGCCTTGACCTAAAGACCTTACAACCTAAGTATAAAAAATGTAGACAAAGAATGGAAGCAAGAAGGAATAATGTTGCAAATATCTCAGGTCTGCCTGTTTTGACATTTATTCACAGACTAGCAATTAGGCCTGTGCGAAGCTTTGGTTCGCGATTCAATACAGAGAAGATTTGGCCCAATTTGGAGGCCAAATCTCTGAATCCAGCCTAATCTCTGAATTGAATCGCTAAAAGCTTAAAACTTTCTGAATCAATTCGGAGCCTCCAAATCGATTCGGAAAAGATTCGGCAGTTCAGACATTGGGAAGGTGGTCTTTCTGAGAAAACAGAAACTTAGAAGAAGGAGGGGGGGAAGGGGGTGCAGGTGGGGAAGGACTGACATCAAGTCCCAAAGCCAAGGTTTTATAACAGCCACAACTCCAGATTTTCTTGGCATTTCCTCCAGATTTCCTCTGGCCACTGTTCAGCAAAACATCTACTAATAAGCACTGCTGCATTAGTAAGGTTCAGTGGGAAATGAGAATTCTCTCCAGCAATCTCCCTACACTCCCTCCCTCCCTCCATCCCTTCTCCTAAAGACTTGGAGAAACCTCATTCCTCTGGGCCTGGATGCTTGGGTTCTCAGCCCACCGAGCTCCCGCAGCATGGAGATGGAACCCAAGTATCCAGATTTTCCCAGCTGGGAGATGGAACGTAGTCATTTCATAGAGTGGTCAGTTCCGGGTTGTGAGCAGCTTCATAGCTTCAGAACCCAGGCAGAAAAAAAAGGTTCAGGCAGGCACCATATGTCCCTCAGTATCTCCTTTATCTGCAAACTCCACAGTTCTACACGGGAGCCCAGTCTTGGAGTCTGTGATGCTGTATCTAGGATGGTCAGCCAAAGACAAGTGAATAGATGTCATCAGAGAAATGAGGACCAAATACAGCCCTCAATGTTGGGCATTGCAATGGACAGGTTGGCAACTGCTTGCACCTGGCTATGCTGTGGCACTTGACTGAGCTATCCAGGTCCAGGAATGTGCTTTGAAGGTCCAAGAACAAGGTCTACAGGTGGCCACCCACTGTCTGAGGAAGGCCAACCTTGCTGCTACAGAGTTGAGAGTCATAGTTACAGTATGAGGAGTTTATGTACAGGGTCAAAGACCACTTGGGATCCAGCTATGAGACCTTTGTGCTATGAGTGGTGTCAGCACTGTCTCCCACATGGAGACCATTGCCGCCTTAGGCAGGAGTGGTAGATCAGGTTGCTGCCCATCCCTTCAGCTTGGAGAACCCAGCTCTAGGGACTCCATCCTGGGGAAACATGCCTGAGCACCACAGGGGGAACCTTGGCTGGTGAGCATGGGGTAACACTTCACATGGTACATGGATTAGATGCTGGAGTGCAGGGGAGCCCCAGAACAGGAGATCAGATGTGTGGGAACCCCCATGGCTCATGATCCAAGAAGCCAGGAAGATTTCCAGTGGGACCTGCTCTGGGGAGCAGCGCTGGGGGAAAAGAGGAGAACCAGGCTGCCTGAGGCACATCAGCCCACTGGGCCACACCACTCTGGGCCCAGGTCCCACTGCGGGGGAATGACACAGTCTGTGTAAGGATAAGCAGCTACCTGGCCTTGGGTACAAGTTCCAGAGCAGGCAACATTCCACAATTTTTCTTTATTATGCACACAAAAAAATTGGCAGCTTCAATATTTAATAAAGCTGAGGTGCGGCAGGTTTACGTGTGGTATTTACCTTGCTGTCCCAAGGTTTTGTGTTTAAGTTGAATCCCCATGCCTGCTATCAACTGCTGTGCAGAGCTGAGGCCACCAACATTGGCAGGAGGGGAGGAAATACAGGCATCAAATCCAGGTGTGCAGCCATGATATTCCCACCAGCCAACCAGCAGTGACTTAGCTATTTGGCTCCACTTGGGAGCCTTGAGCAGGGGAGCCCATAGGGATGCTGGGAGGCATGTGATAGCACCCCCTACCAGCCAAACTCAGTCTGTGCAGGCAGAGTTAATGTGTGCACTTCATGTTCCACTAGAATGTTAGAGCACTTCCATTTCAAGCTGGTTGAATGCCTGCACTTAGCCCTAAAGTCCAAATTTCCATTGCCCTGACATTTTGTCAACATTTATATCAGTTTCTCAGGAAGCATTCTGCACATGCTTTGTGTGTGTGTAACCACACTAGTGCAAGTACATTTCTTTCTTTCTTTTAAAGATGTTTTCAGACGTTTAAAATCAGCAGCAAGATTAATTTACTATTTACCTCAGACTTTCATTGTTTTCACAAACTACAGAATAAGACATAGGAGAGCTCTAGCTACTGACATACGAATTTCAAAGAAGTATCTTGAAGTTCAAATACCTCTCTGCAAGCACCTGAACTTCGTTCTGGAAATAGACAGACAAGGTTCTTTGGGTAGATGGGATATCTTTTATTAGACCAACTGAATACTTGGAAAAATTCTTCTTTTGAAGTTTTTGGGCACAAAACACCCTTCTTCAGACATAGGGAGATTCATTGTGCCCAAAAGCCTGCAAAGAACAATTTTTTCCAACTATTTAGTTGGTCTATGTAACAGGGGGC
>NW_017728995.1:12998078-12999323 GCF_001723915.1 Gavialis gangeticus
ATACTTGGAAAAATTCTTCTTTTGAAGTTTTTGGGCACAAAACACCCTTCTTCAGACATAGGGAGATTCATTGTGCCCAAAAGCCTGCAAAGAACAATTTTTTCCAACTATTTAGTTGGTCTATGTAACAGGGGGCCTTCTCAGGGCCCATCTACCAACAGCCCTACCCACCTGTTCTGGGCCAACAACCTGCCTTCTTTCCTGCCATGCCTTTTTGTTATTTCATTAATATGTTAATTAGGTAGAAGGCTGCCCATTTCTTGCCTTGATGCAAGGGGGGCACTATCTACAGCTCAGTTCTTCCCCTACACTGCAGCCCAAGCCTCACAGATGGCATCCACAGGTCTTAATGTCACTGGCCCCACTCTGGGCTCCAGAATCCTTCAGTCAGGACCCCTCTAAGATCCCTCCATTCAGGCAGCCTACTTCTCCTTCATTCTAAGCTATGTAGCTCCCTGAGCTGCTCTCCCTTATGGGTGTGGATCCCCTGGGACTTTTGGCTATACTGGCCCTGGCCTCACCTCCAGGCCAGTTGGAACCCCAGGCCCTCAGCTCTGGTCGCTCCTAGTGGTGGGCTCCTGACCCTTTGACCCTTCCGGTCCTGGCCCCAGCATTGACCAGTCACGGAATTACAAGTCAGGCTTTGAGTCTAGAGCCCTCTCTCTCTCTTGGGTCCACCTTCCTGACCCTTCTATGGGGTAATCCACCTGGTTGTGGGAGCTAGGGTTATTAAGGCACCCTAATCCACCTTTCACAAGGGTGGTAACTGGCCTGGCATTTCCTGGAGGCTCCCTCACCACTGGGAGCTCCACCAGGCCACACGCTCCTGGCAGAGTGTAGTTTTAGGTCACACCCAGGCCCAGGAGCCTCTTAGCCATCCCCTACAGCTCCTGCCCTTACCCTCAGGATGATACATGAAGCCTTGCAGCCAGGCAATGTTACTGCCTCAGCCTGCCAGTAGCAAAACACTCTGTTTATATAGGTGGCCAAAGATCTAAAATGGCCACCGCAATCAAGCATCTGCTGGCTGCTTGGCTCAGTTTTTAAAGTGGCAGGCACCCACAGTGCCCTGCCACAGTCTAATAAAAGATATCACATCTACCCAAAGAACTGTGTCTGCCTATGTCGTTAAACCAACACAGCTACAACCAACAACCCTGTTCTGGAAATGTTCTTTTATATATATCTTGCTAAACATCTCATTCGGGAGGCATTCGGAGCCTGGAAGGTGGGCGGGCGCAGGGA
>NW_017728995.1:12999883-13007316 GCF_001723915.1 Gavialis gangeticus
TGTGTTCCTGAGGTGGGATCTCTGCACCCGCCACAGGCCTATCACTAGAAGCCTTGTGGAAAGCACTGACCAGATTTGGATGTCCTGAAAAGTACTTGAAGATCCTGAGGATTCTTCATGACCAGATGACTGTGACCATTCTATGTAGCAGATTGGAGATGGATCCATTTGTCATGCAAACTGGGGTCAAGCAAGGATGTATCATCACGCAACTCTGTTCTCCATTTTTTTGACAGTCATCCTGGTTCTTATAAAGGACCACCTTCCTTCTGGAATTCACATATGGATGAAGGGTTCTTCAGTCTGGGATGTTTTGGTCAAAGGCCAAAGTACTCAAAACAATCACTTTCAGTATGTCAACAACTGGTCCATTCTTGTCCACACTGAGGAAAACCCCAGATCATGCTGAGAAGCCTACTGAATTTTGGGTCTCTTTCTCAATAATGAGAAGACTAAAGTGCTCTATTAGTCTTCCCCAGGTCATTAATGTGACCCCCCCCCCCCCATCACCATTCAAGGAAGGACTTTGGAGGTAGTTGAGTACTTCCCCTACCTCTGTAGTCATCTCCCTGAGAGAGTGAATATTGAGGAGATCCAACATACGGTTTGTTGCACAAGTGCCTCCTCTGGAAAATTGTGTGGTGTGTCTTTATTCATTATCCAGAAAGACACCATGATCTAGGTCTATGATGCAGTCATCATCCCCACTCTCCTATGTGGATGTGAAACATTGGTGACCTACCATTGTCATCTCAGGGGCCTGGACACATATCTCTAACAATGCCTCTAGAAAGCCAGTATTATCATCATTGAGTTGGTGATCCTCAATCACCAACTTCCCTGGATCAGACATTGTATTCAGATGTCCAACTCTTGACTCCTATAACAAGTGCTATACTCCCAGCTTAGTAAAAGCCTGAGATCTCTCCGTGGCCAGTGAAAATGCTATAAGGACAGAATGAAGGCATATCTCAGGATATGGATGCTGACTATCAAGAGCTGGGAGGAACTGGCTGTCGACTGGTTCCAGTGGTGCCACAACCTCAACCAAGTGGCAGCCCGTTTTGAAGTAAAGCACTTTGCCGTCGAAGCAGAGAAGAGAGAATGGAGGAAGGCTTACTCTCCCCTGTGGAAAGGTGTGCAACATCTGCAGATAAGTCTATGGCTCAAAGATTGGACTCTTAAATCACCTCAAGACCCGTCAATGACCCATGGTAGAGGTCATCCTTGAATTGCAAGCTATTGTCGACAACAACTAGTCTGCTCCCAAAATGACCTTCCATGTTGGTTCCAAACTAGCTTGTAGAGAGACCAGTTGATTGGTCATTATAGGCTCCTTGTATGTCTGATAAACTGTCCCATGTTAAGGCCTATGTGGTGCTGAAGGATCTAAACTATCCCTGCACCAGAAAGTCAAGTTCAATAGAAAGCAAGGACTTGAACCTTTGTGCTCCACACCCTCTAAGGCTCCTGTTGGCTTCCTTTCCTCCTAGAAACAAACTCTGGGTCACCACTGCTGCCAGTTTAGCAAATCCCTTCCCCACAAGTTGGCACCTAGAGATGGTGCCCTGCTCATCATCATCATCATAACTTTTAGTTATGCTACTGCCATTAGGTCTGCTAGGCCCAGATCCTACAAATACACACATTTAACACTGTGTACATGAGTAGTCCCTTGACATCAATTGGACTAATTGCATAAATTAATCTTTGGTAAATGGGAAGATGGGAATTATGTCCTTTGTCTTATTTGCCTCAAGAGCTCATGATAAATATTATGTGTAGTAAAAGGGGAACATTTAAAAAAAATTAGTCCAATTTATCTCCTTAAGCTCCCATTGACCCTAAAAGTAGTTGAGGTTGGGCAATTCTGATGGCTCTTGAAAATCCCACCAAAAAAGTTGTAAGTTCATAACAAGTTTCATTAATATTTTTATATTGTACATAAAAACAACTACATTTTTCGCTCTTGTTTTTCAGAATGTAATTGTATTATGAACACTTCATTTAATACCCATGAGCTTGGGTAGTGAATGAAGGCAGGCTTGTAATAATTAAGGTATTATAAATATATATTCCAACTGTAGTGATCACTGGATCACTGGATGCCTACACACAGGTATATAGTGAATGAGAACTCAACAGTAAACTTTAATGGAGTAGCAGTAGGCAACCTCTGCAGCTCCTTTGTCTGTCTCTGACTTGCTACCTACCTGCTCTGTCAGGAACACCTGCCAATTCCCAAATCCTTTGGCCTAAGGAGTCTCTCTAATTTATAACTTCTACAACAAAAAGGGTAGAAATAAAGGAAAAAAGATTTTTCTTACATAAATTTGATTTCCTCCGAAATACTCCCAGCTACTCATTACATTTGCAAAAGTCATTGCTATCAATTTAGTTGAATGTGAATAAAAATAAAACTGGGGAAATTTACTTGCCTATATCACTTTATTTTGTGTGTTGGGGGGTGGGTTATAGTTAAGCATTCTACTTTTTATTTTGCATGTATTATTCACACTGAGAAGCCATCACTAAACATGTGGCTGAAAACCAAATTTCAAATGTGATGGATAAAACTGATTAAGTATTCTTACCAGAGATAATAGATTCCAAGGTCTCTGGATTTTTCAAGGCCACAACCTCGGCTCAAAATAGAATGCAGCCATAAATTAAGGAAACTGATGACTCAACCTTAAACCTCTCAGAAATCCTGAAAAGTAACATACCTGCAATACTGCTATTGACATTTGCAGTGTTAGTATGTGCACATGGATTTTTGAAGATAGGTCAAAAGGGCCAGAGCATATCTTGTGCTGACCACAACTGTGGAGTCAGCAGACTCCTATGTACAAAACAGAGACAAAATACTCCCCCTTCTCAACAGACAGTTGTGTGTAACAGCTATTGCTCTAAAAGTCAAGTAGCCTTTTTTATTCAATAGAAAAATGTCTGATCCTGAACATCTTGCTCATTCAATTTACACTGAAAATAATGCAAAGAATGTAGGTCAGTCCTCAGATGGCTGCTTTGGTTTGAAATTGTGCATCCCTCCTCCTTCCATGCTCTGCTTCTCTACACACGCTCGGTTTCCTGAACTGTACTGTAAGGTTTGAGTGTCAAAAAGCTGAGTTGGCAACTACTAAAAATATGTTTTAAGTAGGGATCCTGGTTTTCTCTGATTAAAAAAAAAATCCTCAATTTTTTAATGAAAAAACCTAAATCCACATTTTTCCGTGATTCAGATGAAACACCAATACATATATATCTGTATATATAGACCAACCAGGGTTAGTCAGAAAAAAGATTTTTTCATTAGAAAATGGTAATTTTCCATCAGAAAATATATATCTATATATTAGTTGTGTTTCATTTGAATCACAAAAAATGTAGATTTGGGGTTACTTTTTTAATACAAAAATTGGGGATATTTTTTTTTTAAATCAGAGAAAACCAAGATCCCTGGTTAAAAGAACCTAAGTAAAATAAGAGAACAGTCTCTCCATGTAGGAGTAAGTCTAGGATATCAGGGCACATATTAAAAGTAGCACCACACTAGAGACTGGCAATAGCAATTGGCAGCACATGAAAACTTGAGAGACTTGAGGGAAGTTCCTCATTCTTTTTTCCTGTCTTAATTGACAAGCTCATAGCTCTGTTGTCTAATTTCCTCACTAATTGTGCCAGCTACCTCAAGTGATTTATACTGCTTGATTATACTGTTGCCTTTGGAAGTGTGTGTCATATTATAATCAACCTTTGTGTAAAGCCTGACTTTTTAATTTGTGTAAGGGTTGGTACCTACAGCATCCATCCTTGACCCCTTGGCATATCTGGTTTTAATTAGGTGCTCTCATGGACATCTTATTGGCACCAGGATTTCATATCTATATTAGCAAAATTCTCTCTTAGATTCCATTGGTTTAAGGTGTAGAGGCCAAGTCTGGTTAGTCTGTCCTCATAACTCAAATTCCCCCCAAATCCTGAGTGAATTGATTGCTCTGAGCTGCACCTGCTTGATCTGTGCAATGTCTTTATGTGGTAATCAAAACTGCACATAATTTTCCAGATGAGCCTTCAACAGCATCTTATATATTGCCAGAATAACTTCCATGATTTATGTTCTCCTCTCGTGTTTGCCCAATGTACTGCTTCCTACTATTGCACAGATGGCTTTATTATTTACAATCACCAGAAGACTTCCCTTCTGGTCTCTGTATCTGACAATGATCCCGATGTTTATTTTTGGTTCCCAGCTTCATTACCTTAGTTTTGCCAGCACAGGATTGCCCCTGACCTCCCATAAACTGAATTATTGAAGTCATTATGAATCTGGTTGTTCCGTTCTACTTTGCTAAGAGGCTAATATTTTTGTATTATCATAAAAACCAACCATTTTGAAAATTGAACACTCCCCCAGTCAAACAAACAACAAATATCCTAATGTGCTACATCTAGCAATGCCTTCTTTGTCATCCCTTTCCACTTTCACATGTTGCCATCTACTAACACTTTGGTTCTTTTCAGCAGCAGGAAAATATTTTAACTCCTGCCTGTAACATGGGATCCTTGTTGCTGTCTTTTAGTTCAGGCATTCAGCACTGTACACACAGCTTCATCTGAAATCTGAATCAACCTTTTCTGACTTAGTGCTTTCTTCTGGACCTTTAAAACACTAAATCAAGCAGATTATTTCCCACATACCTTCATTGTTAAATCCATATGGACTGCCAGATTATTTGTTTCTATTATGTACCCATAATGGCAACATGAAAAATTCTGGAAAATGATGTCTTAAGATTGGGGGGGTCCTAAAATACAAGTTGGAAGTCTTTTGAAACAGCTTACCCGGATAGACAGAATCCTGTGGAGAGATACCATCTTAACTGTGCCCCGAAGCCAGTGGTTCTCAACTTTTTTAGATTCAAAGAACCCCTCAGTAGTCTCAAGTCCCTCCTCAGAAAATGTCACCTTAGTTTTTGCTTATGTTTTTATTAAAAACAACACAAAACAACAGGGCAAGTATTTCTGTTGCAAAAAAACTCAAAAAAGACCATCACAGGTCAGAATGTTTTTAACACAATAAATTCCTGTTTGTGATCTCTGGGTTTATCTTGCAAATCACATTTGCACACCTAACAGTGCTAGCATTTCATGACCAGGTTTTCATGGCACCCTGATTGAGGATTGCTACATTAAACCAAACTGCACCTTCAGATGCAATAGGGATGGTTAGAAGACATAGTTAAAATATGCTTCCAGTTCTTTGTGTACTGCAAAACCATACATATTTACACAGTGTGGAGGATACCTCCTGACAAAGATAGGGAACTTGTATAATAGATTTCATTTTATTAACTACCGGCTATCAGACATATTTATCAGTACAGTAATTTGCCAGTTTCTCCTATTCCTTATCTAGGAATTCAGGAGTTGATAAATAGCATAAAATATCAGAGTTGGTGGCTAATTAGATTTTCAAATTCTTTTTTCACTCAGATATAAATGCCTTATTATTACCTAGTGCTAGCTTCTGGGAGGACAACGGGAAAGATTTAGATATTTTAATGGGTAGGAATATACCCTACTTTCCTAAGTTAGTTTGGGGGGTAAAACCCTGAATAGCCATTTTCTCTAACTGCAGTAGGATGCCTCCATTTCTCTTGGGATTTACAGTTCTGCCTTACCATTTGGTCAAAGATTTAAAAAAAACATTGATAGTGCAAACTTAAAATCATATGTTTGTTCATCTTTTTAATCTATCACTGAAGATATATCTAAGTTTGCTATCAATAAAAAAAGTTAAAGAAAGGAATATATTTACCATATATATTTATTTTTGTTATTGTAAGATATATAGGAGGGTAATGGTTAAATGATGATATTTCATTATTGACTTAAGTGCTACAGTATGAGTAGAGAGAGGCTAGTGCTGATTGCTTTTGAAAAAAAGTAATCGGTGTGTGTACATGTGCGTGCTTATTATTTGTGGTAAAACAAGGTGAGAAAGCATTTTAAAATATATAGTCATACTATAGGCGAAAACCACATTTCCTTAATCAGGGCCATATCAATGAACCCCTCATTCAGCCTAATTTTTTAAGCAAATCATTCTAATGACCCAGTTGATACTTGCATAGTAAGCTGTGATTCAAAGTGAATCAGATCTTCACAGTCTGTTCCAGCATTTGATTTGGGCTCAGAGAAAACCAGAGTGGCATAGCACATCCATTCTCCAGACTTCTAGTGCATACAGTGTTGCACATGTAGAAGTAGGATCCCATCTCCTTGCCAATGAGCATTCTCCAGTGTCCATAAAGTACTGTGTCAGTATTTATCAGTACACTTCTCAGGAAACTGACAGGAAACACTGAGCAATTGCCTTGAAATTGATTTGATAAATATGGTATACTAATTAGAGCTTATAATAGGCCGTATTAAAAATGTTAAAGTCTCTATCAATTCAAATTACAGGAAGCTGATGTCCATTTCTGAGAAATATTCGAATCCAGTCTCAAGTTTCTCTGCATGATTATAACCTTGGCCATTACGCATTATTATGGTTTGTACTGCTTTGCAAACCCATTTTGAGAGGGGTTGGGGGGAAGCAGCAATTAAATTATCATAAACCCAGCAGGCTAGACTGTTGTTTGATAGTCTACCCTTAGCAAGGGAGGCTGCCCCAGAAATATGCTGAGGAGCAGATTGTGACTCAGCAGCAAATCTCCCTCCTGCTCTGGTAAGAAAGTAAGCTCAGCCAGGCTACCTTGGTATAGCATATAACACCTTGCCACAGTAATGGGGCCATGCTGGTTGAGGAGCCACAGGATACCATCTATTTCCACACCCTGCTATGTATCAAAGTGGGTTGGGAAACCACTCTGAGAATTCTTCTTATCTTCCTATATTGCAATACATAGTTTAGGTAGCTTGTCCAAGAGAGAAAGGAGGGGACTTGGGTTCCATTAATATAATAGCATTGTGCAAGGGATTAATGATCTAGCCTAGCATGATATAGGAATTATAAATATATGAACGTGTGACTTGAGCTGCTTCTATTAGGAAGTGCAAATCATGCCCTAGCCTTCAAATATATTATAGATTTTCATATCTAAGGATCAGTTTGGTAAAGGTGTTTAGGTTTCCAGAGGTATTTTTAAAAACATTTGAGGACCTATCTCTGAGAGCCATGAAGTACTGTTTTGGAATGTATTTAATAGAGTTTATTAAACTGAGAGTTAAACGTGGTGTCACACATAATTTAAATGAGTCACACTCTAAACTATTGGAAAAAAAAAAGTTAGATCTTTATACCAAGGCTAAGTACAAGTAGTCAAAAAGCCTGAGGCTGAATTGATTCAATCTTTGCAGGTTAGCCTAAGCTGCATAGATTGAACTGATAAGCAAGTGACCAGACATTCTTTTTTGATTATGAA
>NW_017728995.1:13012316-13019169 GCF_001723915.1 Gavialis gangeticus
AAAAAAAAAGTTAGATCTTTATACCAAGGCTAAGTACAAGTAGTCAAAAAGCCTGAGGCTGAATTGATTCAATCTTTGCAGGTTAGCCTAAGCTGCATAGATTGAACTGATAAGCAAGTGACCAGACATTCTTTTTTGATTATGAAAATGCAGCCACATGCTGGAAGTGGCCCAGGCCAGAAGCTGGAGGAATGCCAGAGCACACCTCTCTGCTTGGTAGGAGCAGACAGCTTCACCCAAGGCTAGCCCACCCACTCTCTGAGGGTGTGGGGGAGGTGCAAAGCATCGTGGGATGCTGGGGGACTGTAAGTTAACTTGAATCTGGGACAGAAATTTAATTAACTGATTTAACCTAAATCAGTTCTGTCTGATACTACATCCATCCAAATTTACCTTAAACCAGTTTCATCCATTTTGAAAGCAGTTTATGTGCACTTAGCTTCTGTTGTGCTACTGATTTGAACTGATCACTTATACCGGTTTCTACATCATTTCTGTCCCTAGTCCAAATGCATGCAAGGGGGGAAAAATAAAGCAAAAGCAATATGGTAATTGAGGAAGGAAAATGGTTGGAGATTTCAGGAGTTAGATAAGTCTTCAGATGATTGCTCATCTGGAAATAATGTTTATGTGGACAGAAATTTGTACCCCAAATAGATAATCCATGGAGTCTTAGAGCAACACTGGTTTTGGTTTTTGGTATCTTGCCAGTTTCATCAAGCTTAGTTGTACACCTGTGTTTCATTAACAGTAAGTGATGTAGCGGTCAATTAGAGCTGTAAGTACAAATGCTTTAATAAACATATTGAAGAACAAAATACCACGTTTAGTCTTCTGTTTCTCTCGGCCACTCTACCAGACTGAGTTACTAGCTGAACACCAGTACCTATTCCTCTTGCCATCTGAAGTGTTTTTCTAACTCTATGTATGATATGTCACATTTGACTAGTTCCACATGATTTTCTTCAGCAAAAGTGGCTACTGCATGAAAATTCAGTGTCTGGCCCTATTGTCCAGACTAGTTCCTGAGTGCTCTGCTGCCTCCTCTGGTTCCATTATCCTTTTTCCCTGCAATAGGGCATGTGTAGATGAAATGGGGGCCCTAAATTGAAGTGGTGGGTTTTTAAAAACACCTCTTCAATTTAGGGCCAATTAAGCTCCTGTGTCGTATACATACCCAACTTACCTGCGTCTCTGGCAGCGGGGAGGAGGGACAGCAAGCTGCCAGTGGGTGGAGCAGTCCCTGGGCTGTAGGGGGGACTGGTGCTTCTCTCCAAGGCAGTGGTGCCCCCCCCCAGGGTGGCACCTGCCTGCAGGCACCTGGGTTGGGTGGTCCCAGGGGGCACCGCAGGCATGGAGGGAAGCACTGGGCCCCTGTGCAGCTCAGGCAGGCAGGCTCTGAGATAAACTACAAAAAGATCAGGCTCGCCACTTTTCCTAGATGGAGCCTGCCTTCCTGGGCTACTGCCAGGCTTCCTACAGGGCTTCCTGCAAAGCCCATGAGCTGCATGGAGCCCGGTGCTTTGCTCCACAGCTGGTAGGACAGCAAACTAAAACTCCTTGGAGGAGTTTTAGTTTACTGTGCCCCAAGTCATTTAAGGCGCATTACACCACTGAATTTGCTACAGCGGCTGTAATTAATGTGCAATACACTGCTGACGTACGCAAACACTGTCACCATTAAAGCAGTAAAAAACCATTTAGCCCACTTCAAAGTGTGCACACATGCCTATCCTTTCATCCACACACACAGCCATAATCTTCCCTAAACCAATCCTATGACTGAGCTCTTTGTTAGAGCTGGGTTTAGGAATGTGGAAGAGAAAGGGAATGAAGAAGGAAGCAGTAGTAGAATTAGCCTGAGTGTTTAGGTCAGGAAGGGTAGGACTATCAGAGATGAAAATGTCAAATGCATGAATTTTGAGACTGTGCTGTTAGAATTACTGTACCTAGAAATATGGTAGACTTCCCCATCATAAATCACACCCTTCACAGTTCTTCTGTGCCACCATTCTTCCCCTGATTCAGTCCTTTTACTTTTCTTGTATTCATCCAATTCCATTTCCAAGCTCCAGTCTACAAAGTGTCATAGATTATTCCAGTGAGCAGCTAAAAGTGCCAAAGAGCTAGCTATTTTACAGAAAAAGAAATATATATGTATATAAATAAAATAAAACCTAATCTGAACTTCAATGTGCTTACAAATAGACCCCAACATTAGGAGAAAACCAGGCACTGAGGCAGGGATTAGAAGATTTGGAGAGCACAGTATTGTAATTTGGCAAGGCTTAGTGCATGATGCGACATAGAAAAAGGGTGCTGGGTATGGGCATAATGATAAGTGGACTTCTTATCTGGCTAATGCTGCAGTTACATACCTGAACTTATTGAAATTATCTGTATACTAATTTAAACAATTCAAATGCAATGTATGAGTCTGGACTGTGCATGGATGATGCTTACGAGCATACTCCCGCACCCCCACATCAAAAACAGTGTTTTACTTTAAACTTCATGTGTCCCAACACCAAGCCCAGCACATGCCCAGAAGAGGCACTGTGTCAGTTGGGCCCAGCTCATCCAATGACTGTATAGCTCAGGTGCTTTAGTGGGACTTTTGTGGTGCTTTCGTCTAATAGCTGAATGAATCAGATTTAGATAGTAGCACCAAAAAGCCCTGTTGAAGTAGCCAATCTATACAGACGCTGCAGAGCCAGGTCAAACTAAAGCACCATTTCTTTCAGCAAAGCACTTTTTTTTTTAATGTTTGTCAGCAGCCTAATACAATACACACGTAATGTAACTGAGCAAAGATACTATGCTTAAATATTCATGCCTTAATGCAGTTTCTATTTTTCAATCAAACATGTTTAAATATTTCACATGAGCAATTCCACCCTGCTCAATGGACATGAACAATAAAGCCTGACCTTATCCTAATGAGGAAGTTTCTAGAAGTTTAACAATTACCCTTTTTGAGTGTACCATCCCACCCAGAACCTTGACTTTTCATACTTTTATTTTTATGGTAGAATGAAAATAAACTTTTAGAATATACCTTAACCATGGAAAAGTATGGCTGCCACAAATGTGCTGGTATAGAAAGTCAATGCTCCAAGTTCTTTTCTCTTTTGGGTATCCTGTGCTAGAAACAGATTTCTGAGAGGAGAAAGGGTCTGACCTATCTCTTATAGCATCTAAAGGACAGCATTAATTATAGATAAGCAAACCTTGAACCTTTCCTAAATGCATAGCAATCAGGGTTCCTGAGGAATATTATGAGGATGACAGTGATGCGTTAGTTAACTTGGATGCTTTATGTATGCTTCTGTCTTATGTAGGAGCAATTCTTCTAGTCGTGTATGTCAAAGTCATGTAATTCTCAGAACTAGAGTCATAACTGACTAGAAATATTACTAACAGACTAAGTGCTGGATGTCTTTAGTGAAGGAGCAAATTTTCCTATAGAGTGAAATAACACATTTTAAATTTTCTTACCATCTACAATATTAGTTCATGGTGAGCTGTCCCAATTTCTTTCACAGCTGACAACACAATAACTTTGATTGCACATATACCCATCTAGTGAACTTAGAGTTAAGACTGTTCAGGTGCATCTTATGTTAATCAGTAATCAAAAATAGGGAAAATACTCATTAAGAGGAAGGTTTGTCTTTTGGTAAAGACAGAGTATTGGAACTTAAGATCTAGTCACAGGTCCTATTTCCCCCAGACTTCTTGAGTGACCTTCAATGAGTTGCAATCTTTCCATGTTCCACATATTTTAAATAGGAGAAATACCTCTAATCTCTTTCTTTTGGTTGGTCTTTTCCAATAAAACTGAAACATTTTCAAGCGATAGTCTGCCACCTAAGTGTCCAAATATCCCTCACGGAGTTGACCACATATGGCAAAATCTTAGTAACATGTATTGCATGATAACGTAATTATATTATACAATAATAATGCTCCTGTACTGTAGGACTTGCAAATAAAAGATTTATTGAGCACTTACAAATAATTCACTTCAGCAATATAACAGACTACATCTTAAGATAGATATGTCTATGGTTAACATTGTATATGTGCCAATTTACTCTGCTGTTAGTACTCTCTACTATCATGACTAGACTTTTTTAAATACCTGAGCGAGCTAAACTGATTCAAACACACAGCACTGAAGTGCAATGTAGCTACAGTCTGAATTTTCCCCTTAGGTTGTGGTTTTTTTGTTTGTTTGTTTTTGTTTTGTATTCCTATGTGTAACCATATGTAAATAATCTCTTTTTTTTTTCTTGATTTATTTTTTTCTGGTCTGATCAATTTCCAGCTCCTGAACACTTTAAATTACTGTCTTTCAATTGAGAAACCCAGTTAACCTTTCCATGCCATTGGATTTACCTATTTGATGTCATATTTTGGTTTTCTAAACAGAAAGATTAGATTGCTGTTGGAGTGAACTCCAGGTCTGTGCTGCATTTGACAGTTTGCAATAACCTTACACTTCTGATTCATGTATACCATACCATAGCAATAAAATTTGGCGCAGAGTAATTTCCATAGCAATAAACAAAATGAAAACTCAGAAGTCAAAAAGGCATATGTAGACAAAGGATGTTACACTTCATGCTCTTACTACTTATTTTCTTTCTCTGTTATAAAAACATTTTAGGAGCTCAGCTGGTCTGTTACATTAAACTGCCTACCAATTTCATCTATGTCTGGAAAATACTTTTTCATTTATTCAACCATGGCACTATTGTTAAACATTACATTTTTTTTTCTATGTAAGTTACCAGAAGTTGTCAGTAATGGATCACATCAGAATGATTTATTTAGAAAGGTAACTATTATAATACTGTTTACCCTTTATTTCATTTCTTCCTTGATCTACTAAGTGCCTCTATCAAGAGTCCTACAAAATCTACAAATCAATGCACCTTAAGCATGTTTATCCCAAATCTACCTACCATCTCTGCTCTTTTCCTCTGCCTGGTCTATATCTTCACCTGCCTCTGATCACTTTTTTATCACTTTTCATTCCTTCCATTTCTGTGTGGCAGGTTTCACTCTCCTTCTTGGGCCCACATTTTCTACCATAATTTCATTTTTAAGTTTAAAGTCCCACTCCATAAGTACTTCCTTTGCAACACCGTTTCAATCTCTGATGCCAAATTATGACTCACATACTTGTATACATTTGCTTAGTATATTTGCTTCTCAGGGGTCCACTTTGCTCCTCTTCTAGCCAGTATCTTCCTTGCCCAGCTCTCTTTGTCTAACTCTGGCTACCTGCAATTTTCCACAACTTTTCTCTAGACTCTTCTCATCCTACTGACCCTTAACTCCCTTCACTTCATCTGCGTATTCTTGGATACCAATTTTCTCTCTCTCGGAAATGCAATGTAATCTAAATGTTATAAAATCTATCAATGTGCCCCTGCTAAAATGCCATCATTTCACCTTCAAAATGAAGTGTGGTATCTGGAACGAGGCCCTTAGTTTTGTGCTGCCCACTCATTCAAATGATCTTAACATTTCTAACTACAGGAGAAAGAGAAGGACTTTTATACAAGTATTCATTATGTGGAGAATTACAGAATTAAGTGAATTGTTTGATATAAATATTATTTCAGGCTTAATTTCCCTTTTTGATATTGTCCTCCCTGACTGAATACAGTTAGAGAAGGCCATTAAGGAGTAACCAACAGGAAAGGGGAGAGGAGAGACCTATAGACTCCAATGTGACTTCCTAAAGGAAAATAGGTTAGACTGTTAGAGAAGGCTCCTGCTTGGCTCCAACCAGACTAACAAAATGTAATGTACTTTTTCCAGGACTGAGACTAGGATCAAAGGAGATAAAGACCTTGCCATTAAAAAGATCTAGAGAACTAAGGAGGTTTGAATAGGATAGCAGCAGCTGCCCGTTGTGAGGTGGAGTCGTTTCCAGTGAAGGAAGGAGAGTGAACATGAGCGAGTAAGCACCTGAACTAATGTAAAGGATGTTTTCACCCTGTGTGCTATGTACATTTGGATGAACAAATAATGCTTTTATTTGAAGCAGAACATTTCTGTTCTTTTTCTTCCAGTACTTTATTACAGAAGCTGAATAAAGGGATTATATATGACAAACACAGTTAGGCCTCTCATGTTATGCTAGTTGGTAAATAGGGGAGCTGCAGCTCAGGGATCCTAATCTAAGTAAGGTAAAACTGTAGGATAAAAGTAACAAAACTGCTCCCAGACAAGAGTAGAAAGCATCTAAACACAGCTAGGTAATCAGATCAATGGCTGCAGATATCAGGACAGCACAGGGATGATTGATACTTGTTGCTATGTTTAGGATGCAAGGTATTCAAAAGTAATTTTAAATGTACAAGAGTACCAGCTGAAAGCACAATATACAGATTTCTAGAAACTATTGGAGGGCTGTCAAATAAACCATACTCTTCTAAATTAAGATACTAGCATGTTGCCAATTTCCATTAAGAAAATACAATTTATTTCTGGTATATCAATACATTTTCACAACCTAACTGGTAACATTCATTCCTCCTTATATTTAACTGAGTAAATTAAGCAAACACAATAAAACTTACATCATCAGATTCACTAGATGTTCCTGCCAGCTGCTACCATGTTATTGGGTAATACATCATCAGGATAGTAGTGTATTGTACTGATGATGTATTGTACTGATACATCATTAGAGGAATCGCATTCTTATGATGTATTAGTCAATAACAGCCCCAGCTAGAAAGAAAATATTTTGACTAGTCAAACTCCAAAACCTTATTTTAAAAGTTATGGGTCCCTACTCTGTAAGTGGTAAGCACCCCCCACCCTCCCCGCC
>NW_017728995.1:13019361-13068862 GCF_001723915.1 Gavialis gangeticus
CTCCTACTCTTTCTCTTCAATTTACCCACATCCTTTCCTCCAGATATTAAAGTGTAAGCTCCATTGAAAATGTTGAATGCAGGGGAGTTCCACAAGTTCCATGGAGTTCCAGCATGGAATTAAGAACTAGGAGTGAGAATCTTGCAACATAAAATCTTCACTGAAGAAGCAGTACTTTCTTTAGCACTTCTTTGTGTTCCTTTAGAGATAATCTGCCAACAAAATTATAAAGCTGCTCGAGATACACAGTAAATCATATTCTAGAATAGCAGCTTTACATAATAGGAAGTATTCACATAATTTGTTAACATTTTACTAAGCTATTTTCTTCTCTTATCTAGGTGCATTTAACGAACACCCTTGTGTTGGAAGAAGAGTATAACAGTTTTATACTGTGAATGTACAAACGTCCAACCCCAAAAGAGGAGGAATTTGCACTTTATGTAAAAGATCCATATGATTGCTGAGAGCTCCAGTATGAAGATGGAGATAGGCCTTTTGAGAGCCTCTGGGTCAGGGTCAAAGGGGAGAGCAATAAGGGTGATGTTGTGGTGGGGGTCTGCTATAGACCACCAGACCAGGAGGAAGAGAAGTGGTGGATGAGGCTTTCTTCAAAAAGCTAGTAAAAGTTTCTCAATCACAGTCCCTGGTTCTCATGGGGAACTTCAATCATCCTGATATCTGCTGGGAGGGCAATACAGGCAATCCAGGAAGTTTTTGGAAAGTGTTGGGGAAAACTTCCTTGTGCAAGTGCTGGAACAGCCAACTAGGGGCCATGCTCTTCTTGACCTGCTGCTCACAAACAGGGAAGAATTGGTGGGGAATGTAGTGGCCACTTGGGCAACAGTAACCGTGAGATGATTAAGTTCAGGATCCTGAGGAAAGGAAGGATGTAAAGCAGCAGAGTAAGACTTCAGAAAAGTGAACTTTGACTCACTCAGGAAACTCATGGGCAGGATCCCCTTGGAAGCCAGAATGAGGGGAAAAGGAGTCTAGGAGAGCTGGCTGTACTTCAAAGAAGCCTTACTGAGAGTGCAGGAACAAACCATCCCAATGTGCAGGAAGACTAGCAAGTATGGCAGAAGACCAGCTTGGCTTAGCAGGGAAATCTTCAGTAAACTAAATCATAAAAAGGAAAATTATAAGAAATGGAAACTTGGATAAATAATTAGGGAAGACTATAAGAGTATTGTTCAGGCATGCAGGGGTGAATTCAGGAAGGCCAAAGCGCTATTCAAGTTGCAGCTAGCAAGGAAGGTAAGGGTAAAGAGAAGGGTTTTTACAAGTATGTAACAGATTCACAGATTGGAAGGGCCCTTGTGAGATCATTGGGTCCAGCTGCCCTGATCTGAGAAGGAAAGACTGCTGGGGTCAAATAATGCCAGCAAGGTGTGTGCCCAGTCTCCTTTGGAAGATGTCCAGGGTAGGTACCTGCACAACCCCCACTGGGAGTCTATTCCAGAGTCTGGTCACACTAACCATGAATAGGTTTTTGTCAGTAGCAAGAGGAGAATGAGGAAAAGTGCCAGACCCTTACTGAATGTGAGAGGCAACCTTGTGACAAGGATGGAGAAAAGACTGAAGTGCTCAATGCCTTGTTTGCCTCAGCCTTCACAGGCAGGGTCAGCTCCCAAACTACTGCACCTGGCAGCACAGTTTGGAGAGGAGGTAATCAGCCCACAGTGGTAAAAGAACAGGTTAGGGACTACTTAGAAAGGCTGGATGTGTACAAGTCCATGGGGCCGGATGGAATGCACCCAAGGGTTCTCAGGGAGTTGGCTTATGTGATTGCAGAACCATTGGCCATCATCTTTGAAAACTCATGGTAATCAGGAGAAATCCTGGATGATTGGAAAAGGGTAAACATAGTGCCCATATTTAAGAAAGGGAAGAAGGAGGATTCAAGGATCTACAGATGACTCACCCTCACCTCAGTCCCTGGAAAAATCATGGAGCAGATCCTCAGGGATTCCACCTTGATTTTAGCAAGGCTTTTGATACAGTCTCCCACAGGATTCTCTCAGGCAAGCAAAGAAAGCTATTGCCTAGAGGAATGGACTGTGATGTTAGTAGAAAATTGGCTGGAGCATCAGATTCAGAAAATAGTAATCGATGGCTCCTTGTCTAGTTGGCAGCAGGTATCAAGTGGAGTACCCCAGGGATTGGTCCTGGGGGCTGGTTTTGTTCAATGTCTTCATCAATGACCTGGAAGATGGCATAGAGTGCACACTCAGCAAGTTTGCTGGTGACACCAAGCTGGGGGGAGTAGTAGATACACTGGAGGGTAGGCCTAGGATTCAGGGTGACCTAGACAAATTGGAGGATTGGGCCAAAAGATATCTCATGAGGTTCAACAAGAATAAGTGCAAAGTCCTGCACTTAGGGATGGAACAGTCCCATGTACCAGTAGAGGCTGGGGGCTGACTGGCTGGGCAGCAACTCTGCAGAAAAGGACCTGGGGGTTACAGTGAACAATAAGCTGAATATAAGTGTGCCCTGGTTGCCAAGAAAGCTAACAGTATATTGGGCTGCATTGGTAGGTGTGTTGCCAGTATCTCAAAGGAAGTGATTATTTCCCTCTATTCAGCACTGGTGAGGCCACATCTGGAGTACTGTGTTCAGTTTTGGGCCCCCGCTACAGAAAGGATGTGGAAAATTGGAGAGAGTCCAATGGCGGGCAACAGAAATGGTGAGGGGGCTGGGGGACATGATTTATGAAGAAAGACTGAGGAAACTGGTCTTATTTAGTCTAGAGAAAAGACTCAAGGGGGATTTAATAGCAGCCTTCAACTACCTGAAGCAGGGTAAAAAAGAGGATGGATCTAGACTCTTCTCAGTGGTGGCAGATGACACAACAAGGAGCAATGGTCTCAAGTTGCAGCAAGGGAAGTTTAGGTTACATATTACAAAGAATTTTCTCACTAGGAGAGTAGTAAAACACTGGAGCAGTTAGCCAGAGAGGTGGTAGAAGCTCCATCCTTGGAGGTTTTCAAAACTTGGCTAGACAAAGCTTTGGCTGGGATGATCTAGTTGGGGCTGGTCCTGCTTTGAGCAGGGGGATGGACTATATGACCTTCTGAGGTCCCTCCCAACCCTAACTTTCTATGATTCTATGAAATGACCTTCATTTACACCTGTACATCATTAAGGGATGTAAAATTATAAATTGTTCAAAATTAACCTAGATTGTGGGATATGGTATAAATTATGGGTAGCTCTGTCGTTTGGCCTTCATAGGCACATCCAAATGAGTGAGGATGTTTGTTTCCCTGGGGACAAGTAGCAGTGGCACACCTTGTGCTGCTGCTGTTTATCCCTGGGGAATGCTTGTATCGTGCACGTTCCGGTGTGTGGCAGGTTACCCAGGGTGGGGTAGGGGAGGCTGAGGCCAGCAACTGTGCTGGCCCCCTCATCCTTATTTGGGGTCCTGGGGCCCTCCTGGGGCTGCATCCATGGCAGGAAGTGTGGCTGGCAACCAGAGTGTGACTCCAGCTGGTCAGGCTCTGGTTTTGGGCCGTGCACACTGCTGCCACATGTGCCACCCTATACCCTCCTTTTTTTTTAATGTGAGTTTTTTTTGACACCCCCCCTTCCAACACCATGCTGCAAGGTAGAGACATGGGGAACACCTGTGTGTGCAATATGTGGCAATGTAGATGGCTCTGCCACACCACGTGCCACACATCCACACACAGCCATTTATGAAATGAACAGCCATAATGGCCATAGCAGAAACACTTACTTTGTGGCCCTGTCAGACTCTAATGAATCTGTGGATTCTGTTAAATACCTGTCATAAACAATCTCAGATAGGCCACAAGAAAAAGACAAATGAAATGAAAATATGATACAATGGGACTGATGCAGTATTTTTTTTTCTATTTCTGTCTACTAACATAATACTAACATAAATAATTTGGTCACAGGCCAAGTAGGAATATGAATGGTGACCTATAAGTACAAGGGAGATAATGAGAAAGTAAAAGAAAATGAGTGTGCATTAACTTAACTGTAGTGAGAAAGAGAATATGAACCAAGGGTCCACTTTTGCTGTCCCTTATTCAAGACTAATGAGATCCTGCTTGATGAGCTGGACCGTTTGCCTCTCTAAGGGGAAGACATAGCCTACTTATTTTCCTGTATTAAAAGATTTTTGTTGAAGAAGAATATCCTTAACCTACTATGATATACTGCTGCCCTCCTCTCTGATTAACATACTTGGCTGATGGTTACATTCTAGGTTGTAGCAGCACTCCATTATTTGTCTAACTATACATATAGACACATCTTGTAGAATCAAATTAAAAAGCTAAATGGAGCTTAATGTAAGTATCCATTGCCTTATCTTCTGAGGATGTGAACACAAAGTATGAGTAAATAATTACAGATGTAAAGGGATATACATAAATTTTAGGATTTTTTCTGTTTATTAGTCACACACACACACACACACACACACACACACACACACACAGTGACACTGTTATTTTACATTAAAAAAAACTGTTTGGGTCTAAGACTTTAACTTTCTGTGTGTAAATTTAGCAAAGTATTATAACCTGATTAAAGCAAACTGTTTTTTCTCCATTCCAGCTTCTAAGAGTGCATTTCAAATCTGGCCTCATGACAATAAAATTATTATTCTTGTAAGATGGGGGAGAGGGGAAAAATGGTGACATGTTTGTTTCCTCATTTTCTTTCTCTTTCAGAACTCTTTCAGGGAGTAATTAATTCAGTAGAACAAATGATCAGATGTTCATACATTTTTACTGAATTGTAAATATGTTTCTTTGGCTAAGTTTCATGGGGTTTTTTGACAAATGAATGGGAAAATATGAATTAAACACTCAAGAAAGGCCTTGTTCTTAAAAAAATAAATAAAGTTGAACTGATTATGAATTTAGGCCAGAATTTTCAAATACTTCTAAGTTTTTTTTTTTGTTGTCCATTGATAAGAAATGTAAATAATTATTGCTTGTTAATAGTAACTTCATAGTTCAGCCCTTTACCATTCAAATTCTTTCTACAGCTAACAGCAAGCTGCCACACAAGTTATTTAAAATTCAGGTTTGTTTCTGATAAGAAATTGAATATTTAGGGTGAATTTACATGTTGCACTTAGACCTTACTAAATCTGTGGAATGTTACGTGGTTCTAGAGTTAGAATGTGCTGTGAGCAGTCACACATTAAGGGTTAATGCTGCTTTTTGCTGGAACTATTTTGATTTATCACTAGAGGGCTGGTGACTAGGGACATAGCTAGGAGCCAGGACACCTAGGCTATATCCATGCTCTGGGTTAGGAGGGGGGGAGAGGTGCATCCTGGGATGCTGGAGAACTGAAAATTGCTCACTTTATCTCCATCAAGCAGACTGAAGATATCCTAACATGAGCTAGACCCAGAATTAACCCTCACCTGAAGCAGTGTAACTTTGAGATGCTCAGAGGGCACTTAGCAAGAGTTAACGAGCGTTAATGTTCAGATCCTCATATTTTAAGTGCTCTTACTTTGTTCTAAGTGTAACATGTAACTTCATCCATAGATACTTATATAAGGTTAAAAAGTGTACAACTTTGTTTGTTTGTTTGTTTTGTGACAGTACCTGTTTGATCCACAATATGACCTTACTGGGAAACAGATTTTAAATTTGAATATCTATGCTAACTTATTATATAGCATCACTTTTTGTGGTGGCTTGATTATGGTGTAGGTATTTGAGTTTCATAGTTTCATAGTTTCTAGGGTCAGAAGGGACCTGAGCAGATCATCAAGTCCGACCCCCTGACATGGCAGGAAAGAGTACTGGGGTCAAACTACCCCAGCAAGATGATTGTCTAGCTTCATCTTAAAGACCCCCAGGGTAGGAGCCAGCACCACTTTGCTTGGAAGTTAGTTCCAGATCCTAGCCACCCTGACAGTGAAGTAGCGCCTCCTGATATCTAGTCTGAATCTCCCCTCTGCCAGCTTGTGACCGTTATTCCTAGTCACTCCTGGGAGTGCTTGGGGGAACAGGTACTCCCCCAGTGCCTGCTGGTCCCCTCTGACTAGTTTGTAACAGGCCACCAGATCCCCACTCAGGCTTCTCTTGTGAAGGCTGAACAGGTTCAGGTCCCATAGCCTTTCCTCGTAGGGCCTGCCCTGTTGCCCCCTGAGTTAAAGGACTTTTCTTTTCAAACCAGTCTGAGCATGCCTAAACTGAGCATGACACACTAAGTTTAACTAACCACCTTCCTAATGAATTTTGAATTAAGATTCTGAATGACTCTAAACAGAATTAAAATGTATATTCAAGTGGCCCATGGCAGCTGACTACTTTTTTTAATCATATGAGGCTCAATCAATTACCATCATAGACAACATCCTAGGGAAAATCCTAGGAAAGTTCATCAAGGAGTCTATCTGCATTAAAGTTGCAGAAGGTAAGATTCTGAATGACAGCCAGTATGGCTTCATCGTAGGCAGGTCTTGTCTTACCAAACTCATCTCCTTCTATGACCAGGTAACTCACCACCTGGACGTGAGAGAGCAGGTTGACACTGTATACCTAGACTTCCAAAAGGCCTTTGTTCTAGTATCCCATGATGTCCTCACAAGAAAATTGGAGGATTGTGGGCTTAACTCCGAGACTGTCAGGTGGGTGAAAAACTGGCTGCAGGATAGGACCCAGAGAGTTGTAGTGAACGGATCTGTCATCCTGGCAAGAAGTGGGCAGCAGTGTCCCACAGGGGTTGGTGCTCAGTCCAGTACTTTTCTACATCTTTATTAACAGTTTGGACATGGGGGTGAAGAGCTCATT
The DNA here is from genome assembly GCF_001723915.1 of Gavialis gangeticus. Taxonomy (NCBI): domain Eukaryota; kingdom Metazoa; phylum Chordata; order Crocodylia; family Gavialidae; genus Gavialis; species Gavialis gangeticus. The sequence goes on from NW_017728995.1 coordinate 13,026,159, forward strand.
GACCAAGTTTGTGGATGGCACCAACTTATGGGAGAGTGTGGTCATTCTTGAAGATAGGCTACAGATACAGGTGGACCTAGACAGGATGGCAAGTTGGGTGGACTGGAACCTGATGATGTTCAGCATCAAGAAATATAAAGTGCTCCACCTGGGGAACAGCACCCCCAACATACCAACAGACTTGACGGCACCACACTGACTAGTACCACGAATGAAAGGGACCTAGGGGTAATAACAGACTACAGTATGAATATGAGCCAGCAGTGAGATGCTGTAGCCAGCAGGGCAAATAATACTCTGGCATGCATCAATCGATGCACCTCTAGCAAAACCAAGGAGGTGATTCTTCTGCTCTACTCAGCACTGGCGAGACCACAGCTAGAGTACTGTGTCTAGTTCTGGGCACCACACTTTAACAAGGACATGGACAAGCTTAAAAGAGTCCAAAGAAGAGCCACCCATATGATCAGAGTCTTACACAGCAAGGCAGACGAGGAAGGGTGGGGGGATCTGGGCCTCTTCAGCCTGAAGAAAAGAAGGCTGAGGGGGGACCTGGTAGCAGTTTACCGCTACACTAAGGGAGTACATCAAGGACTCAGTGAGCAGCTGTTCACCAGGGCACCTAAGGGGAAAACCAGGAGTAATGGCCACAAACTCCTGGAAGACCGTTTCAGGCTAAACATTAGGAAAAACTTCTTCACAGTCAGGGTGTCCAGACTGTGGAATAAGCTTCCTCCAGAGGTGGTGTAATCACCTACCCTGGCAATCTTCAAGAGGGGACTGGACGGTCACCTTGCTGGAGTCACCTGTCTCTCAGTTGTCTTTCCTGCTTGGTGCAGGGGCTGGATCTGATAATCTTCTGAGGACCCTTCCGGCCTTAAAATGTGTGAATCTATGTTGGATTAGATCCACTCTGTGCAGCAGACCCACATTATCCCTTTGCCTGTGCACTATGCTTTAAGTTATATTACCTTTGTTTTGTTTTGTTTTTTGTTACAGTTTCCTGACTAATATGGTATATAGCTGGGCAATCCCCAAAATAGAAATATTTGTTGCTGTCAGATAATGCTGCTGATGTTTAGCTAATCATTTTATTCCAATCTTACATGGCTTCATTTCCTATTAAAAAAACAACAACAAAAGAAGTTCTGTAGTATACGCTGATGGCTGATCTTTAGAAGCTAATTCCAAATTTAGCTGCAGGCTGTACATAGAAGATTTCATGATCTTGTGTCCTGGAGCTTAGAGTAATTTCATACCTATTCTATGCAACTGACACTGTTCCCAAATTACAACATAAGACGACTGGCTATTTGGAATGTGGAAACCCCTGGGTGAAGATTGAGCATCCCACAAAAAAACGGAGGATAAAAATACAAATATGCTTAGTTCATTATCATCTTGCCCATTACACTCTTCTGACATGCCAAAGCTGCTTTGTGTATTAGATACGGTAAGCAGAATTCCACAGCCTATAAATTCATGGACCTGATTTCTTAATGTGGATAATACAGTTTAGCAGGCATCTGGACGAAGTTACAGAACTGTATTGTCTGGACTCTAGATTTAATCCACAGAGGGCAGCCTATTGGAATACAGGCTTCTTTTTAAATAAGCCTCCCCCTTTCCCTGTATATTCTTTGTTGATTTGCTTTTTCCAGTAACTGGCATTTCCTCCTACGTTTCTTTTCCTTCCTCTCCCCCTCAACCCCCCATTAGAACTACATAGCATGTACAGGACTGAGTAGGAATAAGAAGTCTGTTTCTACCTCAGGGCAGACTCTGTGGGCCTTTGCTGAATACACAAAGAAAACAGTGCTCACTGCATGGACTTTACCCACTACAAACCCTTGCTCTAATCAAGACATCAAAGGGGGTGCATCTACATGTATGCTTTACTGTGGAGTAGACTAATCATCTCTGCAGTAGTGTCATTATCTACACATGCACTGGTATTAGGGCACAGTAAATGAATAAGTCTGCAATAAGACAGTACTGTTGCAGACAGTGCTATCTTATGGGGGAGTACTTACAGTGCTGAAATGCATGTGTAGATGGTGACAGGGGCTGGCTGGGGTATGAGAGTGCTGAAGTGCAGGGGCTACCTGCCACTTAACCCCACACTTTAGCACACCTTTGTGCTTCAGCCAGCCCCTCTGCCACCCAGTACCACTACCCAGAGCCTGGGGCTGATTCCCTGGACTTCCTGCCAGCCCAGGGCTGCTCTGCCCAGGCTCAAAGTGCTGTGGTGTAGTGCATGTGTAGACACTGTGCCTGGGAACAGTTGACTCTGTGCCAGGGTTTATTGCTCTGCTTTAATTGTACATGTAGATGCACCCTGGGAGGCGTAATAAATAAATTGAAATCATTTCATCAAGCCGGACAGAAAGCAGTCTTGTGTTCTCTGGAAAAAATCCAAGATTTAAAAAAAAGAATCCTACCCCAAATCAGAATAAGAAATCCATTTCATTGTTTCCATAAATCGAAAATAAAGGAAACAAATGCGGTTTGGCCAAATTAAGTGTGTTTTGTTCCAAAATGTTTCCAATTTCAAAATGTTTTGTTTGCAGGGGTCTGCACCTGGTGGCTTTTCCCCTGCCCACAGCCCAGTGAGCTGGGCTGGGAAAGCCCCAGCCCCAGCCCTTCAACAGCCGTCGGCTTCTCTGAAAGGTTGGGCAGGGGGGAGGGCACATACCTCCTTGGCCCTGCACTGAGGCACAGGGGAACTGAGGCACTGGTGTATTAAATTACTGGGGTCAAAATCAAGAGGTAGTCTGTGGCAGAGCTGGCTGGATCTCCTGCTTCTCATTCCAATAGCAGTACCAAGAAACTATCTTCCTATCATCTGTTTTAGAAACAGAAACTCATTCATCCTGGCCCTCCTCCTTACTGAAAGGAGTTTGCTCCCTAATTTTAACAGACACAGGATCTAATAATTTATGGCCATGTCCCTTAATATTGTTTTAATTATGCCTTCTTGGCTTATCAGATTGATGTTTACTGGTAGGGATGACAATCCACTGCCCAATGAGAGTAACTTCTTCAAGTACTATTAATGCTCTGTTGCCAAAATAACACATTACCCTCTGTTCACGTTGTCAAATGCATGTTAACACAGATAAGTATTGAATCAATGCACACAATGCCAGTGTTTATATACAGTTGACAAAGGCTATGTCTACATTGTCACTGAGGAGTATGATTGCAAGATACACAGACATACTTGAACTAGCTTTAATTTAGCTCTCTCGAGTACCATTTACAATGAAAACACAGCAGCAGAGGCTTTTTAGCATGGGCTTGAGTACTGATGGGCATCAGCCTCTGGTCTTCAGTGCAAGAGGCTGCCCAATACTCCACTGAACCCTGAGTATGTACATGGTAACTGAAATATATACTGCTTCCGTATCTCTACTCTGAGTAGTGCCTGAGTAGCTTGAGTACAGTTAGATTGAATAACACACTGCAATTGTGCTTAGATTTGCAATGTAGACATATACACACAGTAAATGAATGTGGAGGCAGAGGAAAAGCAAGCTTCAGGTTAAGTCCTTCTCTAATGGTTACTAAATGCCTCTTTCTCTCTTTCACTTTAAAAATAATTGTATTCATGGTAGAACGGAAGGGATTCTTAGTTTTCAAAATTCCTTACAGAAATGCAGCTTACTCTTGGTGCAACTCAATCCATGGCATCAGGTAAGTATTAATGAGCATCATAGGATGGAAACATTACACTACTATTATCATTACATCAGAATATTTTCCATAAATGTTTGCACAGCCCGTTCCTACGCTAGAAATTTCACTTTTGTTCCCTCTTTTTATTATCAGAATTGTGTATATTAAATATTCTGTTTGTTTGTTTTGTTTTTAATGGATTCCTAAGTTTCTCTCATGAACTATGTGGGGACTGACAGTCACCTGTTCCACATGCTCACCTACATTATTTGCACAGGTAGTACAATTCATTTTGCAGTCTAATGGCAGCCTGTATCTACTTATTTGCAGCATCAGCATAGGGTGGTTTTGAAATCTTTGAATAATCCATTTGGTATCTTTAGAAGAGAGTTCTTACATGCTATGTGGTACTTGCTAGTGCATATTTGCAATGAAATTACATTGGATTGAGCAGAGACCTGAAAACATTTCCTGTGTATATTTGCAGAAAACAAATTTTTCACTTGTAAATATAAATACGAACAATGAATTCATTTGAGAAAATCCTTAGCTAAGCATGGGTTCATTGTGACTACAAAAGAGATGTTTTGCGTTTAGCAACTAAGCAACTATCGCTTAGCTCTAGGATAGTGCAGAGAACAAAAGAACTGGGACACTGAACATGTGTTAAGTAATGTCAGTCCTCGCTACCGCCATTCTGGGGAAGGAAGATTTGTTCTGAGATAATGGGTGTTCTGGAAGAATCCAAATAGAGGAGAATAATTCCTTTGCAAGGTGCATGCCATTTTACAGCTATTTATACTTCATCCTATTAAAAAAAATTAACAGACTATCTTTAAAAAAAATCTCATTCTTCCAAGTTTCTTTTTAGAAAAGGCACTAAATGTAGCGCGATTGCTTAGCAACAAGAAACCAAACTTAGCATGCTCTCTCTTTCTATCCCTCTCTCTCTCCCTTTTAAAAAGGAATACCTGTTTTTACTTTGTCATGCCTTGAACCAATCTTCAGGGAGAATTAATATATTAGATATACCCAGCCAGCTCATTTTTCTACTGTCAGTTTTGCCATGATTAATGATAGCAAAGGGCTGTTTAACTCCTTTTCAAATGGCACTTCTGGTATCACTCAGTGCTTGGATTTTTTGGTTCTGTTATCATTAACTAAAAATAAATTGAAGTTAAACTGCAAAGGCAGATAAAACTATTTTTGTTTATTTCAAGTATATTTTTGTTTTGTCCTTTTGGAATGACTTCCTTTACCTCTTCATGCATTTTGAAAATCAGCTGCAACCTTAGCGATTATGCAGTTAAACAGCATTTGAACTGACCGTACTTTATTATGTAGGTTGGATATATCGATATCCTTTTAAGTAGACAGTTTCTTGCTTTTATAATTATTAATGTACTGAGGGAACCCTGAGTCTTAAGTTTACTTGAAAATGAAAATCTGGCTCCCATCTCATAAACCAACTTTAAAAGAATCAATACAATCCATTGCAAGCTTTTGTAAAAAATATATGCTGTCCTATAACACAGGATAAAAAAAGTCAGAAAACTATTAAAGACAGGAAACATTTCCAACCAAGTTTATTGTAATCTTGAAGGAGATGGGGGAAGGAATGGAAATGGAAATGATTCCACAAAAAGAATCATAATGCTTAGAGTGCCCTTGAATTTAAGTGCTTATGTAAATTCACCCTAGACCAAGGGGCTATGTAAGATCTTTCACACCACTTAAGTCAAAGGTAAGTCTCCTGCCTACCAGGCTATCAGACTGGCATGGCTTCTGTGGCCAAAAGCAAAGGCGGACGCACTGTTTAAGCCCCAAGACTCTACGGTTGCAGCTGAAACTGAGGTTTCTATAGAATGAAATCTTTACGTCAAGCTTTGAGACTGTTCCTAATGCTTTATTTTAATGAATCATTCCAATATGCAGCAAAACTCTAAATTAAAAACCCATTCATCTCTTTAAAACATCTTATCTTGAAACAACGGACAAGAAAGAGTGAAAAAAAGATTTTTTTTCTGACACTTTTTTCTGTACACTCTCTTTCATTTTAAGGTGCTAAAAGAACCTTGAATATTCAATTTAATATTTCCACCAGTAGGTGGTGCTAGTAATTTCTAAAGCTTGCTGTTTGCAATAGGCATTTTGAATATTCAGGTTCAGGCTATTGTAGAATAGCTTTTGAATTGGTGTTTGCATTCAGTGCTCCTCATAATATGTCCATAATTGGCATGCATATTATTCTTGGTGCATATTTACAGCACACAGTGAGTCTTTCACCTACTGCTTCTGAACCCACAGACCAAGCTAAACTACCTATTATTAAAATGTATTGTTTCATAAGCAAACTGCCCATCAACACACTATGAAGACAAAAAATGCATTATTAATGCATATTGTTAATACTATGAAAACTGCTCATCCACCAACAGGCAAAGAGAAAATGTGAATTATTAATGTGTATTATTAATTCTACCAAAAATCCCTTAAAGGGAAACGAAAGGTTTCAGCATTCTTTTTGAAGGGATTTTAGAGTGGAGAGACTAGGGCATGCATAGCAGTCTTCTAGAGCACATTAGAAAAAAATAAATTATGAATGAGTTATGGAGCATCAATCCACAAGAAAGGAAAATATGCATTGTTAATGTATATTATTTATATATGGTGAAATCTAAAGAAGGGACATTTTTATGAACTTCCAAGTGACTGTCTTTTGCAAAATTATTCAGTAATCAACAAGGAAAATAAACCATATATCGTAAATAATCATTATATAGCTTAACAACAGCTTCAGCGAGAAAACTTCAAAGCAAACCTGAAAATTGATTTGACCCATAGAAGTTATTGTGTTATATCAGAGAGAGAAGAAAGTGAAATTACATGTTCTCCTCCTCTCAAACAGAATGCTTTTCATCTAATCAGAGGTATGTGGATTATGGCAAAAAAATTATTGCAGTTACTATTCTCATACCAAACACATCTACCAGTAAGCCCTCCAAACCTGGGGTTCATGTCGTAATTGGGAAAACTTTTTTTCTTCACTGAAATAGAAGTAGGCATACACTGTGCTCTAATGATGCCAAAATGGCTACCACTTGTCTCTGTCCAAAGCAAGCAGAATGGGAAAGAGTACCCTGTTAACCCTCTCTGAGCCATATCTGTTGGCTAAGCACTGTTGCACATCGTACAAGATATATATCTAGAGGTTGAGAAGCATATTTACGTGTGTGTGTGTGTGTGTAATAATATATATTACACACACATACGCACACACATATGCATGTAAGTATGCCTCCCAATCCCTATATCTGTCTGTCTATCTATAGATAGAGAGATGTCTATATCTACATTATCTATATCTAGCTATATCTATATGTATATATCTATGTTTTTATTGGGACCATGCAATCGTGACTATAGTTTCAGGCACACACTGCAGTGCTCAGCCTATGTGTACACAAGTGTACACACACATATACACACACACACACACACACCCTATAATTGTTATAATTGTTGGGGAGTTATCCTGTTTTTTGTTAGGACAACTGGGATACATAAGCATACCTGACTAGATGTTTCATAGTTTGGCTCAGAGTGATCTTTTTAATAAAACAATGAAACCACATCAGGTACTACTTGGTGCAAAGGTATCATGCTTGGTCCCTAGTAACTCTTGTTCTATGGTTTGTATATGCATATGCATGAATGAATGTGTATGTGTATATGTGTACACACACATATGGTATGCATATGTGGTACAGATACATATGGTGCTTATCTGTACCTCATCCTCATAGTATTTAACTGCCTTGAAGCTACTCTGTAGTTATCCTTATTTTCTATATGGGAAAGGGGGACAAGAAAACTAGATGACTTGAACAGTCTCAAAGGAAGTCTGGTGCAAAAAAAAAATGGACAAAAGTTTCTCAAATCCAAAACTACTTCCCAATCACTAGATGGTCATTCCTCTTTGGCAGGAAGTACTTCTGTGAGTGCTTCCTAAGTATGAGTTAGAGTGAAACGATTTAAACATGTTCTCAAAGACAGAATTAGATGCTATTGGGCACCAGGAATTATTATGGGTTAAAGGGTAAGGGCAGACAGAATTCTCAGTCTTCAAATGACTGGGAATTTCACAGCTGCATTTTTCCATGTCTATCTTCACAGCAGTTTTTGGACTGGAGTCACAGGATTCCTGCTGAAGAATGTTACTGTCAATTGTAGTGCCTGTTTAAATTCTGGCTGGACCTCCTCTGCTGATGCTGTACATCACATCTTGTATAAAATTTATAAATGGCAGGGAAAAATCTGGCTTCCCTTGAAGCTGTTTCATTATTATACTTTGTTCAACTTATGTTTTACCTTCACCTTTATACTTGCAACACAGTTCAATTTGGGTCACTTTGTTCAACTCCAGTCATTATTGTTTTTAATAAAGAGCCTTGTTTGCCCAGCAGGTTGTCTCCACTCTGAGAAACAAAACACATTTCACTTTTTATACACTTTATTTTGCAAAAATAAATAAATATGGAACAGACGGTTCAGCAAGTAATGGAGATTAAGAGCTTTATTCATAAAACATTTGTGGCCACTTCTCTCTGATTTCTGTAGACTCTTGGCTCTCAGCCTTATATTTACACCATGGCTTATCATTTGAAATTAAAAAAAATTACAAAAATGATCAACCTGTTCGAAAAAAAACCCTCCTCATTTTAATTAATTGTGATCTATTCTCTGAGAAAAGCCAGACAACTCTTGGAGTGAACAGTGACAGCCAAAAATAGAGAGAATATAACATAATATATTCTTGCTTGTAATGCTAATGAGCTGTGGATTTAGGCTCAGGCTTTCCTTGTCCTGTTATAATAACCTGTTCTGATTAGATTGGCTGTTCTACTTTAAACTGGAACTAGGACAGTAATCACAGAAGTACTTATGGCAGTGACTCCGTTTCCTTTGTGTTCTGTACCAAGCAAATCTAGATACAAGAAAGAGAATCAGGTCTTCATTTTTCTACAGATTTTATAGTATCAAATGTTCGTTAGGTCAAAGGTAGCTTGAATACTTACTAACTTGTCCACTTTCAAAGGAAATGCTATATCATTGATATTCACTGGGATAATTTTAGTTGCTATTATTGTTAGACTTCAAGTTAGATCTGGAATAATACAGTTGCTGAGGACATATAATGTAATTCCTGGAAGGATTTACTCCAGAAGTTGGCTATGTTAATAGATAGATTATTATTAAATGTGCATGAGAGATGGATATTGCATAGGCCTAGTATCACTATATTCCAAGAATCGGATTTACAAAAATGCTCTGGATGCCTGCCTTGTCTCCAGTTTGGGAGAACAGCTGTAAATCTGGCTTAAGTGGCTGGTTAAGATGGGTTTATGGCTTACATCATTAGAGCAGGATATAGCAGCTAGTACAGCCTGATGAATCTGGCCTTAAAATAATTACTTGACTATCCTTCTGCCTCTGGGCAAGGTGTTCCAAGGGTTATGCTGAACCAGTTTTTTGTCAAGTTCTCTAAAATGTTTGGCATTTTTCTTTCTAAATTTCCTTACAATACATCAGAGCTATAGATGAGGCACCTTCTGATGAGTGTGAACTGTGACCTGTTGTTCCTATTTTAAAAGAAGTCTCAGTAATAAACCTCACTATTTAGAATGAAAAGGACTTTTCTTACGTAATAACAATTTGTGGTGACCAGATCAAATAGGCTTAAATTTGTGTGGCAGGGCTTGCCAGGCATTGCCCAGCTCTCCAGACTTAGGAAACCGCAAATGCGATTGGTGGGGCAAAACCCACCAACCAAAGACAAGCAGGGGAAGAGCCAGGAGGAGAGTCTGCTCTCCCTCTACTCCAAAGGGGCAGGGCATAGGACCAGACTTAATTAGGAGCTGCAGTTGCAGCCCCCCCTAATTCATTCATTTTCAATCTCGGGATGAAGCCCCAGAGGGAATATAAGCAGCTGCATGCCAAGCACATGGCACAATCAGCAAGTCACACCACCCCCCCTGAGGCCTGGAACTGAGCTCTCTCTTGGGGAAACATTAGTTAGGCCAGGGAGCTTATGAACACTGCTCCACCTGGCTCCTTGGGACACGTGAGTTAGTGGGGCAATGGGTCTCTCACTGGGGAATGACACTCAGAGAAAGGCGGTCTCAGTAAAGAGGCAAGAGGAAAAGACCACCTCTAGAGGAGGAGAACTAGTAGAGAGCTCTTGCATCTTATATTTTGCAGTGTTTATTGTTGTTTGATACCTGCAGTGCATTTTTGGAGTGTTTATTAATTATTAACTGTATGCCTTGTATTTTATGAGTGACATCTATTCTTGTACTTATCTGTTCATAGCATTTGGGACCATTATGCTTACCTGTTTGTATTTAGGTATGTATATAGTTATAGTTATGTGTAACCGGTAAATACTCACTTTAGTTCACTACCTTTTATGTACGTATATTACATTTGTACCTGTTTAAGACATTGCTTTCGGTTCTTCCTCTACCGAGACACAATAGGTGAGAGGGATCTGCTAGTAGACTGCAGTTTCCACCCTCAGCACATGTGCCCTGTTGGTTTTCCCCTTCTACTAGTAAGAGGGGACACTCACTTTGGGAACACCTGGGTTACACGTGTAAAGATGAAATATCTTCATCTGATAGGTGAAATATGTTTTCTCTTAGGTTATAGTAATTTATAATTGCTAGGTCAAGTTTTGGGCTTAATGATTTGACAATATCATTTGCAATAATGCATTAATATATTTGATATTTCTAAGAATGGCATTTCAGTACTGCAAGATACTGGATATTAATGATTGCAGTTGGCCAGATAATAATAAATCTATTTCCTGAAAAATGTCAGGGTTCTGAAATTTGTTTTCACTTTGAGGTGGAGCAACATAAAACCCTATCAAATATATATATTTTTTAATGTTGGGGAGGGTGGAAGAGAGAAAGAATTGCTAATTACTCATAGGACCTCTACTGAATAAGCAGAAGCAATCAGTGACAGAGAGGGGGGACAAGGCTGAGCTCTTCAGTGAGTTTTTTGCTTTAGTGTTCTTGAACAAGGGTCAAGATAAGTCTCCTAACATGTTGTTAGTTGAGCATCAGAGGGACGCCAGCCCACCAACTGTTGATGCTGACTTGGTGCAATCACTTAGATGGACTGAATGTGTTTAAGTCAGCAGGCCTGGATGCGCTTCGTCCAAAGGTACTGAAGGATCCGGCCAGTAGAGCTACTGGCACAGCTGTTCAAGCACTCAGAGCAGGTCCCAGAGAACTGGAGAAGAACCAATATGGTCCCTATTTTCAAGAAGGGGAGGAAGGAGGATCCGAGTAATTATAGGCCAGTCAGTCTCACCTCCATCCTTGGAAAAGTCTTTGAAAAGGACTTGAGAAGGAAGCAGAGATTTAGGTGGTAGTTTTTAAGGAGTGGTCACACCTAACTGACTATACAGAAATCGGAGTTACTGCACAGTAGCATTGCCGAATGGCTTTTTTGTGATGCTGACTGCTCAATTGCTCAGTACCACTGTTTAGCAGTGCTGCATCACACTTCCTGCTACACAATGCTACTGCACATTAGGCACAGGCTACTGCACCATCAGCATCTTGTGTAGACATGGCTAGTGAGTTGGATGTATGAGGAGAGAGTATTCCAAACATAGAAACATTATAAAAGGAAAATGAGCTAGAAGGATCAACACAGTAAGAGATGTGAGGACTGATTTTGGCCAAAGAGGGAGAAATAAGAGCAGAGATCATATGTAAGAAAAATCAAGGACCTTAGATTTTTATATAGGCAGGAACCCAAAGTAAGTACTTCAGAGGGAGTAAGAGGATTGAGGCTATTAGAGCGCTGGAAAGAGTTGTTGGGTTTGAGCATATGTTTTATATGTAATAAGTAGAAGAGGAGGTTAGAATTGGTGAACTCAGATGCAAAACGTTACTATATGTAAATACAAAAGATGACCAGCTCATTTGCAACTGTTTCAGCACTATGGAAATTAGAAAAAAAACTATTTAATTTGAAATATCAGAAATAATTCTTTATCCAATTTTGATTCTCCATCCAAAATTTTGTGGTCCCTTTTTCTTCTGATTCTTCTGTGCAAATACTGGATTACTTTTATTTTTTGAAGCTCAGTAGAGGATTATTTAAACATAGTCAAATAATGCCAGATCCTGTAAGCCTTGCAGATATCTGAGAATCTGTAATAGGTAGCTGCCAGGAAGAGAGTACAAGCAACACTAAATCAAATGAATCACCAACTTCTCACAACAGTATAATCTTTTCTAAGTAGGCATACCTCCCATGCTCCATAGGATCTCGGCACTTACAGAGTCCCTATGACTCAGCTAATGTTAGGTTGGAGATTCAATCTGCTCATTCACCAAACACTGATAGCATCATTCCCTTGCCAAAGAGAGTGGGAGATGCCATCAATATATATAACCATAAAGTTTGCAAGAGGCTTCACTGCCACTTTTACAGGCACCGATTATATTATAATTTACAAAATTCATAGATATAGGCAAGTTTTTGTCTTAGCAATAGCTGGAGGCCAACATAGCAAAAATGTATGTGTAGAATAATTTAGTGTTTTGCTTTGCAGAATAAAAAAAATAATTTGGACCCTTAGTGTCAGGAAAGGAATTTTTAATTGCTGAACCTTTTAAAGTACAATTTACAGAAAATCCTATACTGATTTTAACTATAAAACCCTCCGCTTAATATTTGGGTTAATTAATTTTAGTTGACCCAATAATGGTCAGTGTCAGCTATCCATTAGGATTCCTTGCATATTTCTTTAAAATGTATGCAATGTACTGTATGCAATGTACTAGAAAGATGAACCTGAAGAGCAATGTACATGTTCATATAGATATCACTATATTTAAATGACTCAATAGAGATTTCAGGTACTGAGATCCCAGGACCAGGAGAATTTAGAAGGTGCAATAGATTGAAGACTTATTTTATTAAACATTTCCTTTGCCCATTTTTTCTCGCTTTTAAAATAAGCTTGTGTTGGATACATTGAAGGTTCACCCTTGCTGGAATACTGTGTTCCATAAATTATGTCAGTGGAGGGAGAAAAGAGTGAGAGAAGAGAACCCAGATCCCATTTAGTGTATAATCCCAGCATGCATTGTATAGATGATAGTATATCTTGAGTATTCTGGGGCAGGACTAGGATACATTCATTTCCCAAGTCTTATTCTTCTATATCCTTTGCCAAAGTGATAAAACTCTTAAAAAGAATCTTTTGTCTAGAAATAGCATGAAAGTTACTCCAAGCTCTTTATATTGCTGTCTTCACTGAAATGGCTATTCAATTGTGAGCATCAGTCATGAACGTGCAGTTTAGTTTTCCTGGATAATATGGCTTAATTTCTGCACTGGAAACATCTTAAGCCTTCTTTTCTTTGCAAAATACATTATGTGTGACATTACAAGATAATGTTAATGTCAAACACTTAACCTGCTCCCACGCACAATGCTGTTAGATTTTCCATTATTAAAACTGTGTCACTTGTGAAGCCAGCTATATATATACTACATGTCAGTTAATTATCAGGGGAAAAATCTATATCACATATATCTTTATAAAGCACATTTGGTTGCATCTTTTGTAACTTGTTGACATATGAGACCTTCATAAAAAGTGCTGGTCTCTTTAAACTTCCATATTTAGCTTGTGGTATATTAATTGTAAACAGATGATAACTATGATAATGTTAAGGTAATCATTTATTAAAGAACAGTACAGCTCTTTGAGCTCAATCTGAGAAGGCATTTATGTGTTAGTCCTATTAACTTCCTGCAGGTGGATAGGCTCATTGAAGTCATTGGAAGTATTCAAATACTTGAAGTTCAGCACATACTTAAGTGTTTTTTAAATGATGGTACAAATATTTGAGAGGTAGTCAGGAATGTCTCTGGCTTGCCATCTGGCAAACCATGAAGTACTGTTCTGCATGATAAAAAGTATCACAATCTCCAAATAAGGGGTTTGCCAAATCAATATAAGTTTTGAAAACTGTACTAATCTTTTGGATTCCTTAAATGCTTCTTTATGTGTAGACTGGGGTATTAATTTTCTCTGTGTAATCATTGTATTAATGCCAGACACATAGATAAATTTGGCAGCAGTTTGATGGAATGATTGATTGCACCAAATATGTTGCTTTATTAAGTTCCATACAAATTTGGTTTAAAAAAAGCTTACAAAAAACTTTTTCGCTCAGAGGAGATCTATAGCTGTCAGATTCTTCCTTTTGATTATTTATCCAGAAGGAGTGGTGTTTACACATGCAATTAGTGCACATAAATAAACTCCAGGGTTGAACCATCCAATCCTAGGCTAACACATGAATGTAAGATAGTATTTCTTTCTCTTGCCTATCAGTGCATTACCATTTCAGTCTACCTTCTCCATTCTTTGACTATCTGTAATCTCTCCAAATCACATCAGAACCCTTTGAATTGATTCAGAGAGATTCAGAACGATTCTGGGATTCAGACATAGACACAGTTTTAAATGTTTTTTCTGCACACCTCAAGGCACCAGGGGGATGGGTTTGTGAATGCTGCAATGCTGGGGTGCATGGAGCATCCCACAGAAGTGCAGGGGGCTCCCCAGTGTGCTCAGCAGCAGATGCAGAAGTGGACCAGAAGCATCTCCGGTTCACTTCCAGGTTCACTGCCGGGTTCACCAGGGAGTGCACACACCCCCCCCACACACACACACACCTCCTTGGCTCAGTGACTGGTGCCTCCTGGGTCTGGGGGAGGCACCCGGGGTCCTCCCACAGCTGATCACCAAGTGGGAGAGCATGGGGGGGGCAGTCCTGCATGTTCCCCGGTGGACCCAGAAGTGGACCAGAAGTACTTCCAGTCCACTTCTGGGTTCGCTTCTGAGCATGTGCCCCCCCCCACCATGCTCCTGTGGGATGCTCCATCCGTCCCAGCATCACAGCATCCTGGTACCTCAACATATGTAGAAAAAACATTTAAGGCTGTGTCTATGTCCGAAGCACTATTCTCTGAATCAGCGTCAAATCTTCAGATTTGGATTCAGCCAAATCGAATCAGGAACAGTGATCCGAATCAACCCTGATTCGGGCCAAATCTAGAATAGGGCCCATTTCATAGAGCCCTAATAACCACTTAACTCTTTGAAAACTCCCATTCCTTTCAGAATATATACCACAACTTTTGTTACATTTCCATTATGAGCCTGAGGGTTATCAAACAACCTTGAGACAGCCCACAACTAAGATTCCATTCACTGGATATTATTCTAAGTGTATGTAGGTTGAGGAGCTCCATTAATGGCACAGACAGAAGTGACAATTTTTGCCTGATCTGGCCCCAGGAAGCAATCTATAGCCATGACCAAACACCAGTCCATGGCTGCAGACAGCTTCAAAAATGGTTGATGTGGTGAAAATTGCATGAGGGGTCAGATAAAGACATTTCAAAACAGAGCTTCTTCTTTTACCTATGCCTGGACTGCCTCCAAGCCTGTCATTCAGAATAGGGAGGAGGAAAGGGAGAGGAGGAAGTTTGGTCTGGGAGGTATTCAGCCACTGCCGGAGGCTGGGACAGGTGTATTGGAGCCCCCCAAAATGGGGGTGGGGCTTTGATTCACCCACACCATCCTCCAACACTGGCTGGGGAACCCCTAAAATGAGCTCCCTCTGCTCCCTTTCCCCCCTCCCATTCTGAAAACTTTGCAGTCTCCCAGGCAGGAGGGGCCATTCCCAGGGGAGGTGGCTGCAGGCTGGCAGCCAGCAGCTAGATTCCTCTCTCCCCCGGAACCAGCAATGAACTCCTGTTTGTTCCCGGGGATTGTTGTAATTCCGGACGCTTCCTACAAATGTTCTCAGTTAAAACTGGGAGCTACACTTCTGTCTGCACCCTAAGTGCAAAGAGGACATCACGATTACATAAGGATTCAATAGCATCCTTATAGGAGGCTAGAATTCACAAGATGGAGAGAGCTTCTTTGTGGAGAGAAGCATATGCTAGATCTTTTCAAAAGATAAGCATGCTTCCTCAGAAAGCTGGAAGGCAGCTTCTAATTTGCCTTCAGATTCTGCCATGCACGTTAAAACTCCTTCATCCCTCCATCACAAAGGTGCTTGCACTTCTATGTGTGTTTCTTTTCTACATTATCTAATGGTATATCAGGCTATAACATTTAAAAAAAATCAATATGGAATCCAGAGGGACAGCATTCAAGAAATCCGAACACTTAAAAGCTCCTTAGCTTAATTGAGTGTTTATCAGAGTGATTAAAAATTCTTGAGAGTTCTCTTATAGAAAAACCTTGAGGTACTCATTAAAATTAATGGAAATAGTTTGTTTATCCACCAGAAAAGAAAAACAAACAAGAACATTCTCAAGTCTCCGGCTAATGTACAAGAGGTGAGACTATATGATGCAACTGTGACAGGTGCTGTGGAATTATGGCTATTCAAAAGTAGTTGTAATTTATACATAAAAGTTTCATGCATCTTTGTGGACTTTGGTAGTGATTGAATTTTCAGGTAAATAGCTATGATAAGTATTTAAGAGAAATGGGCAAATCCCCTGTATAAAAACCATGAAGTTAATCATGAACTTAACAAGTCTCTACAAGTTTTGCCTACTTCCCTAAAGCTAACATAGGAAACAAGCACAAAGATTCATTTGATCTGGTTCATGAAGCCTTAAAAAACCAAACAAATTGAAACTCTGTTAAATTACAACCCTGATCTGAAAGAGGTAGGACACTATTGAAGAAGCAACAGTAATCAGACTGAGCCTAACACAGATTTGTCCTGTGAGAGTATTTTTGACCTGTCCAGGATCCCAACTGGGAGAACGCTGACCACCAGGAAAGGTAGGGAGACAGGTAAATTATTTATTGTTTTAAGCTATATTTTCTTTTAAATCTCTTTGTTCTGAATAAAGAATTCTTTGTTTTCTGAGTGCTTCATGGTAACTGGTATCCTTGTCATTACCTCATAATGTTTAGAACTACAACTAATGTTGTGGAATAAGGCAATCACAATGAATTGTGGGGACTTTCAGCTTAATGCCTTGACCTAAAGGGAGTGAATGTGAGAATTGCACCACCGAAAATGGATTGAGGAAGCTTAGCATCACCAACCTTTTTCAAGTCAGTACCTTGACTTGTGGCTGTGTTTTTGGGAATGCTGAATTCCCTGTATTTGGTTCCTAGGATAAAAATAGGAAGACAGTTATTCTATAATCTTTTTTTAAAAATCAACACAGACTAATGTAATGATGAAGATGTTGAAATGAAGATGTAACGTAAGTGCCAAATCCTCAGCTGAATCAGTGAATTCCATCCATCTCAGTAGAATGGACCCTTTCACTTTGGCTGTAGATGCGGACCATACATATGAAAACATATTTTATTTGTTTTTAAAGTAATGATAAGTATTATGTTCCAGGGTTTAGCTAGTAATTGAATACTATCAAAATATAGCAAGGTCCCTACTTTTGCATTAAAGAAAATGAATGTCTTTAATTTTGATAATTATACAGATGATAAACAGCATTTTCTCCATGGTTAAAAGCAAAACTAAGTTGTTGATCATATTCTTCAAATAAGTGATGGCTAGAGAATGGTATTTAGAAATTTACTTCTAGAAAGTGGCTTGTAGGAAGAATAACTGTTGTGTCAGAACAGTGGCCTGGGGAAAACAGCAAGGAAATCCACGTTCTCAGCATTTTATCATCCAGGGGTCTAAGATAAACATACAAGCAGGCACATACAACCCGGGAAATTGGAAATATGCAGCAGTAAAACAACCACAATGTCCCCATAAGACCCAAAAATGGGATCCCTGATCTTGGGGGAGTGGTCAAATTAGGAAACTGGGAATGACCCAACCTACGTGGCTGCCGACATCCTTGTTGGGCAACCCAAGAGATTAATTCAAGCAAGAATTGCAAGGCAGCATTCACATACTGGCCAGATGTACCATTTCCTTGAAAAATTCCAGGACTGGTAAATAATTTGGACTGTGTAGGTATTTTGCTGACTTTACTCACACAAATCTTATTTGCTATCACTGTTTGTCAATAAAATTCTCTTATTATGGAGCAAAGGTTTTGGGGTTGGTTTCAAAGATGGTGTGGTTGGTTTCACTCAAAAAGTTTGTGTCTGCCTGTCTCAATGTGTTGGAACTGGTTTGTAAAGCCAAAAATAACAATAAAGAGATATTATTTACATAATAAATATGCCACTCAATAATGAATGACAAGAAATATTCAAATGAGAGAAAAATATATGCTCTCAGGATTTAAAAATTCAGCCTACAAAGAAAAAACAAATGCCATTTCTATTTCAGGGAATCAAACCACTCAAGATACAGTTTATATGCTTCTTCCCTTTTGATATTGTGGATTGCCAGACTACTAAGCAAAAACATGGTTATTTAGACAGTGTAAATGGTTATACATATACTGTACATTTTTTTTACCCTGTAGTCAAGTGGTGGCTGAAGTATGTGTAAGCTTGCTTAAGCTAGGTCAAGAACTAATAACGGTGTAGTTGAGGCAGCCTGGAACTCAACATGGTCTGTAAAATACTTTTATTGTGAACCTGGTCTGACTTTTTGGTTGTCACAGATACACTGTTACCACTACATTGGCTAATGGGTTTAAAGCTAGTGTAGGTCTTTCTGTGCAAGCTGCAATTGCATTTTTGATTGTGATGTAGACATTCTACCTAAAGCAAAATACTGTCTTCCAGATTTTTCAGAATAGTTTTTGCATTGATAACTTGAAAGATAATAGTCTTTCAGTTATTACAAACTTCACAGTTAAGAAGACAAAGTAGGTTTTGAGGGGAGGTGATGAGAGAGAGAGGAAGGGGTTAGTTTTTGGCTTTTACCTGGCCAACTAAACTTTCATACTGACTTGGTATGGCTGATGTATCATTCTCTTTCATGTTTTCATATAGCAGACTCCCAAGGGTTAAAATGTAATGGTAAAGATTTTTAATGTAGCAGTCTAAGATATGATTATAGTTGGCATGTATCAGTATTAGACAGAATGTTATTACTTATCCCCAGCTGAGCTGTCGTCATGTTATTCTGACATCTAAATCTAAGTGGAACGTTTTAAATAGACAGCAATTTGCTAAATCTCAAAACAGAGATGATAACAGTCTCTCAAGGAACTGTACAGAGAAAAAAATATTCAAAATTGGCTTATAGTGTTTATAATGTACTAGACTGTCTGGGTTCAAGGGTACTTTTTGAAGGAGCAATGTAATTATTACCAGCATTGATGAAACTGATAACAAGGCTGATTCTAGAATGATAGCTGAGGACAAAGGAAATTTGACTGTCATTTGAATAATTGGATTGAGATGTACAAAACAGGAAACCAACAATTGAGAAAGAAAGGAATAATTCCAGATTACAAGTTGTGGGTTTGGAGATTTTCATTAGTCAGAATGGAAAAGAAAGAATCAAAGGTTTAAAAGGTTAATTATTATAAAAATGCATTTAATGGACTAAAAGACAAATGGAACAGAGGGAAAATTATTAGATAAAATATTAACTTTACAAAATGATTTTACAATGGCTAGATTGTTTGAGTTACCTATTAAAATGCCAGTTAATGTATTTCTTAGGATTTTCATATGAGAATAACCTTATTAAAGCTGGGATGTATAATGGATTCTTAAAAAATATGGACAGCAGGATTACTTGAGAATTATAATATAAATGCAGAAATAAGAAGTAGAAAATACAGTGCTACAAAAATAGGAACATCCATATTTCCAAGACACATTTACATAAAAAAATTAATTTTCACAATCTGAAAATATCATTGCACCATAAATATCTGGAATGATTACCTACTGATTTCAGCAATGCTGATATGGGCCATGTCCACATGGACGTTTGGTTCCCGAGGGACAACTAGCAATGGTGCATTTTATGCCAGTGCTAGTTGTCCCTGAGTAATCCCTGTGCCACATGCCCTCTGGATATCCAGAGGTCAACCCCCCACCCCGGCGCGCCGCTCAATTGCAGCACAGAGAACAACTGAACATACTGCATAGCCTCACTCATCTGGATGAGGCCATTTTGTGCCTGAGGAGTATTTGCTAAGAAGGGATTAACAGAAGGTTATTTTCACATCATTAATGCCAACAAGATCTAGTTGTATAACTTATATTCATAATGAGCAGTACTAACCATTAGGAGTGTGCGAAATGGGCTGTATTTGATTCAGAGTCAGCCCAAATTGGAGACAGTGATTCGATGCGTTGATTCGGATCACTGTTCCCAATTCAATTTGGCCGAATCCAGATCTAAAGATTCGATGTTGATTCAGAGAATCGGCGATTTGGCCATAGACACAGCTTTAAATGTTTATTTTACATACCTTGAGGTACCAGGCACAGCTCATGAACGCTGTGAGGCTGGGGCTGACAGAGTGTCTCAGCATTCACGTGCCGCCGGGTACCTTGAGGTACGTAGAAAAATCTTTTAAAGCTGTGTCTGTTGGAATCACCGAATCTTTCTGAATCTCTCTGAATCGATTTGGAGAGATTAAAGGGTCTCCTGATTTGATTCAGATTCAGAGATTCAGCCACCGAATCGGGCCAAATCTCCACTGAATTGAATCAGGGACCGAAGCTTCTCACATTCCTACTAACCATCAAGTTAGCTAATGCTTGAAGCCAAGCGGCACAAAAACAGGTCTGGAGGGAGATGGGTTGTATTTAGAAGTTATCCTGTGTCCACTAGCATCATTGACAAATTTTCTGTTGACTTCAGTGGTTGCAGAACTATGTTATTTTAAACAAATAATCCCATTAATAGATAAGCCGTTACTAGGTATAAGGGTGCCAGAATTAAGTCCTTTGGGCTCAGGAGTAGACCCAGTTTGTGGGTTGTGTATACCCTGGGTGATGATACTGTGAGTTGCACTGTTTTAGCTCCATTGCCTTTATTTTAACTACACCAATATACATTAATCTTTGATCTGGACCAGTGAAAATAAATCAGCTTGGAAAGCTGAAGAGCTAAAATCACATTATTGTCATGACTCTTTGATGCCTGGGAAACAGGGTATATCATTGTAATTGATATTAGATATGTTTTATATATTATAAATTTAAAACAGGTAAGAACAGTAAGGGATTAGAGCAATGAAAGTAATAAAACAATGTTTCCTAAATTTAATATGCTGTATGTTTGAAATGTCATCTGAATTCCCTATAGATTCCTAGTTTTCATTGCTAACAAGGAGTAGTACGTGTAGTGTATGTAAACTGAACTTGAATAAAATATTTTGATTTATTAAATAATATTGTGATCTTGCAGCAGCAAACAATGAGATAGATACTGCAGTGAACTTGGGATCATGGAGGGACAAAACAGTAGGGCAGAGTCCAGGGATAGTTTGTAATGCTTCATAATGGAGTGTTCGATTTGCTTTCTCTGCCCCACAAAAGGGTTCCTAAAAGGCTGTAGATGAGACAGATCTCATAGTTTTCATTATTCTCTGATACTACTACTATTTTCCTCCAGGAAACCCTGCTATTATACTCTAGATATTGGTTGGTGGAGAGAGGTTGGACTGTATTTGCGAGTACCCTCCCTAATCACATTTGGATAGTGAGATGGATTGAGAAGGATGGTACTTATGGCACCTTCCTAATTCCTGGAAATTTATAAATGAAAGACAGTGAAAAGAATAAAATAGGGAAAGGCCATTTCAATGGGTGGAGGGGGACCTCCTAATAGAAACCAGACACAGAATTCTGTTCTTTAGAGAATGTTTCTTATCATTGAAATGTTCGAAGAAGTGTACGTGTTGCAAAACCACTGATTTTAACGCTCACTGTTAAATACTGACCAGTAAATCTTGTTCTATTTTACTCATAAAAAATAAATACAAGTAACACTCTGAGTAAAATCATTAGGGGGAATTGCTATGTTAACTGGTACTGTCAAACAGGCTCTGGAGGATTTTTCAGTTCCAGTACAAAAATTTCAGAACTCAGAACTCAGTTTTGTGGCCTTCACACTGCCTTTTGTAAAGGCAGACCTGATAACATGGTCGTATGGTTTGTTCTGAATGTATCACATTCTTTGACACACAGCTGGCCTGGTTTTATCTTATTAACGTGAATGACAAATGGACCAATACAATTGTGCACTGCAGGCAGTGTCCATGTACAACCTGCCACTTTCAGAATTGCTTATCTTCCATCAATCAAAGAATGATCGAGATGCAAACCTTGACACTTTAGAATTGTGACAGCATATGCAAGATAAATGGAAAACTTTTGCTCACAGCACAGGCAGCTTTCATCAATTTAAATGTCACATTAGTGTCTTTAATATTCACTGGTTCACAATGTCAGACTTCTCAGCTCTCTCTTGTGTGACCTCACTATATGCAAACTTGAAGACAGTCTCAAAGCTCAGATTACCATTCACTGAACTATCATTGAAGGCAATTTTTTCTGCCTTAACATAACTCAGACATTCATACAGAAGTTCACAATACTCCCAACACCTGCAGTTTAAAGCAAATCATCAGCTAATTAATCCAGTTATCTATGGGCCAAGATAAAGTCCTCAGAAAACTAAGAATTTTAGTTTTATGAGGGCTCTTATCTTTATCAGTAATGACATATCTGAGTGAGTTCTTTATTATGAGACCAGTGCCAATTACTTATCTACACTAAACTGCACATCCAGTTTTCCTTTGAGGAGGAACAGCTGAAATGGATAGCAATTTTTAAAGCATCGATCCTAAATGCTACATGTTTTGTACTCCAGAATTATAAATTATGTTTCATAGACATGAACAAACCATTAATTTTGTCAGTCACTTTCTTTCTTGTACAACTAGGGTTTGATTTAGCAAGATATTTAAGCACGTGCCTTACTTTTAAGCATGGAAAGTAATCCTTGTAAAGCAAGGCATGTGCTGTTGTATTGATCTGTACATGTTTGTGAGTTGCCACCTTTGGTTGCTTTTCAGTTTCCTGAAAACAAATGTGTAAGTAGAGAGACTTACACCTATCTTTTTTAGTATCTTATATTCTGTTCCTTTTTTTGTTCCAAATCCATGCACCTTAGGCCAGGGTCTTTCCAGTGTATGTTGAAAATGCTTAGAATGTTTAGTAATTATGTACTAAATCAGAGACCAACTGGAGAAGATCAGAAGAGTCAGTATCCCAGTCATCTTGGTGACTCCAGAGTTATTCATGCTAAGAGAATGAACTACTTAGCTCAATAACCTTCAGAAATTGGTAAAGAAGGAAAGGTAAAACCAGTGTTAAGGAAAGATTCATTAGGCACTGCCTTTGTTTCTGATACATCAATAGATGCAATTAAATGTTTGGCAAGAACTGTGTACAGAAGCTTATTTTAGCTTGACCTAGACAAGTAAAACAACTATTGTCATCAAAAATGTACAGGAGGAAAGTTGTTTGTTGTGTAGTGAACCACTAGACAGGGAAGTGTTAGAAACTCAGTAGCCTGCATCACAGTAGTCATCTTCTAAGAAAAAGCAAGGCAGAAGAGATCATGCCTATGATTGGGAATAAAGGCTGCCCTAGGGAGGAGACAAACTGCAAGAGATAATGTGTACATCTCATGATTCTGATTATGTTGGATTGAACACCCTGGGGAAAAGGAAAGGAGACTGTGGCAGCAGGACCCACCCTGCTGAATCCAAGATGCAAGGGAAGCTCCCAGAGATGCCCCTGCCTAGCCTGGAGCACAGGAAGGGAAGGAATGGGGCTTCTTGCAGCGACAGCACTTACCAAATGAGACCCTGGTGGCATAGTCTGGGGAAACCCCAGAGCCACAGCCAGCGTGCTTTACCAGCTTGTGCCAGCTGCCGCTGGGCTAACACATGCAAAACATGTCATAAAAACCTGCCCCATCTCAGCTAGGGATGGGGAATCCCAGAGAAGGGAGTACAGCTGCCGAAAAGCTGGCTCCCACCAGAACTTGCCCCGGCAGGGGCTTACAGAGGAAAACAGTGGCTGTTCCTTTGGTGCAAGACTCGGAGGAGTCTCTTTACCTTCCAAAATCTGATGAATGGGAAATGAAGGCTTAAAGAAAACAGCAAGATTGTAAGTTAGTCACAACAGGAGGGAATATTCCCTATCACCCATGGATAAGGATGTACCCTAGGACTTGCTTATTTTTGCTATTATAGTAAAGGTGCTCACAGGGACTAAAAGGTCCAATGGACTGAATTATAACTGGGCTATAAGACAGTGCCAAAGGCTTACCAATTTGGGAGAATAGGAATACTGACTGTTCCTTAGACAAATGATCTGAAAAGGGCCAATAACATTGGGTTGCCGCAAGGACAGGGTGCAAGGGGAGGTGGAGCCATGAGGAACTAGGATAAGAGCTAATGGCACGTTAAAACAAGGAGCCTTCCCTCTTTCTTCATATTTACATCGAAGTGTGGTGGGGGACATGAGGGGTGCATGCTGTTATTAAGTGGTCACTAAGTCAAGCTGTCAGGTCCTAAAGGTCAGCAAGTAAAAGATTGCCCCCCCAAAGTGTAAGCAGTCAACACTGACTATGCATGGTCACTTACAGAGACTCAGTTTAGTACATATACTTCATGGATAAATACAAGCATTCAAAATGCCTGAGGCAGAATTGATCTAAGTAATACCATTTTCTGTAAGTAGCGTAGTTTAGATCAGTAGTGACCAGAACACACATCCCCCCTTTTATTCGGGGGGAAGGAAACTTAGACTGGGTTCTGCCATTTTTAAACTAGTCTATGTATGACAAACTTCTGTTTTGTTATGGGTATAGACCAGATTCTTATCACTTACACCAGTAAAAGTGTAATGCCTGTACCTGACCTATGATTTGTCTCAATTTCCTAGATTTCACTGGGAAATATCCTGGGTAATTAGATGATATATAAATTGTGTGAACTGTCTTATTGAAGATACTGTTTTTTGCTAAATTTGTGAGTTTTAAAGAAACTTTATTGAAATAATATTGTACCTGATGGAAGGTGCATTGAACTCAAAAGAAAAAAAATCCCAATTAGTTAAAGGGATTCAGATGAAAAAGATCATATTCAATTTAATATATTTTTGTCAGATGTTATCAGAGATAAGACTATACTTTAATAGTAATATGCAGGTAAGGAGACAGAAAAAAAAAAAAAAAAGACAAGGTCAACCAGAGGAGCTGTGAAGTGTTCACTATTTGGAAAACCAAGTCACTTCTATTTTAGCCCTTTAAAAAAATGTTCCCGGACTGATTGTAAATGTACATAAGTATCCACAAAATCAGGACCAAATTTCTTTGGGTAGATGCGATATCTTCTATTAGATCAGCTAAATAGTTGGAAACATTTTTCTTTGAAAGCTTTCAGATTGGAGGGGAAGGGAGGTAGGAAGGACCTGGTGATAGAATGTAGCTGGTAAAATGTAGACAGGTTACCCAGTGTTATCAGATGGCAAATGGGTTATAATGTGCCACAAATCCAGTGTCTTGTTGAGTGAAAGCCCATTTGAGATTTGTGAGCTGACAGTCACAGGTATTCTCCTCAGTGCAAATTCAGTGGTATCAGAGGGCTTGGCTATATATTACAGCTTTCTTGGTGTGTATAGGGTGATTTCTGGTTCTGTGTAGATTTGTATGTTGGGCCATGGGTTTCTTGCATATGGTGGTTTGTATTTTACCATTATAGATATTGAATATAGTGTCTAAAAAGGAAATGTTGGTGCTGGAATATTCTAGAGAGAGCCTGGTAGAGGGGTAATGTTTATAGAATTTGTGATGGAAATTAATCAGAGACTGAAGGTTTTTTGTCCAAATGATCTTTTTTAGGATCATTTCTTGGAAGCTGAATTGTTATATACAATGAAATATGTCAAAAGACAAAGAATTGAACAGGTTTTGAAAATAAAGCTATTAGGATTGCAAATATCTTGGTCAAAGTTTGCACTTACTGATCTTAAGAACGTTCCCTTAGATGGGAAATAAGAAACTTTTATTTTCCACTGTATTTGAATAAACAAATGCTAACCTCATTTCCAAAATTATGTAATATGTCAGGGCCTCACAAGGGGGAAAAGCAGTGTCCCCCTAACATGAGAATTCTTTGATACTCATATTCTCTCCCTCTTCATCTCTGCAAGTCATTTATCTTCTAAGTGTGTTGTTGTTCACCGCCACTGCATGTGTCAGCCATTTACCTTATAACAATTAAAATATTACAATTGACATCCACTTTTAAGTTTTAATATTTTATCTCCCTCAAGCATAAATTCCATGCATTACTTTCACCATTCCTTTTATATTATCAATGACTTATTTCACACCTTTTACTCTTAATTGTTCGCTTTTTCTTCTCTCTGAATTCCCCATAGAGCATCCCAGACTACAACTGAATGCAACAGATTCTGTACCAGGAATGGTTTAGATATCCACTTATAACATTTATAACAAACATGACATGTTAAAGTATAAATATTGCCACTTATTTAAAAATGGATTCACCTGTTCAGGGTTCACTGAGAGAAATGTAATGTCTGCTTTATACATTTATTTTTCCCTCTTCCAAGGAAGAGAGAAAATCTACTTTAGAAAAATTGAAGCTAATAAAACAGGATAGGTCTGCTCCTAGAAACACTAGGAATATGTATAACCTCATTCACTGAATTCATTGGTAGTACTCAGGTAAACATCTACTTAAAGAGCAATGTGTTTGCAGAACTGGGCATCAGGTGTTTAAATTCAGCAATTCTCATTAAATATTTGGCAATTTCCAGGTTAAATAAATGTAATCTGGCATACCCAGAAGTCCTGTGCATATGGATATGCAATATCACAATAATTATTCAGAATTAATGATGGCCACTATGAGTTCACAAATCATTAGTATGCTGGGGGTTGCAATCAATAAAGTTCTCACTGGTAGGATTGTAAAATGTGACTCTTGTTTATTTTTTATTATGGGAGTGATTGCGTTTTGTCCTTGAGGTAGAACCTAAATTTGGAAATTATTTATTAAGGCTTAATATCTTTGTTTCTCTTTTTTAAAGTGGTAAACTGAGTTTCTGTTTATAATACCAGTTGTTCAAAATAGGAATGATAGTTTATGATGTGTATGTGACTATAATTAGAAAATCATGTAATCATGTCAAATTATAAGTGGTTCTAATCATGTCAAACCACAAGTAGTTTATATGTGTTATAGGTTATGTTACTGCAGTGTTTCAAACCTGCAAGAATTTGAGGTCCAAATCCTTAACGCAACAGATATAGGGACAAAAATAAAGTAAGCTGGGAGAAAAGGAAGAAAAACTACCAGATAGCTACAGTAAAGTATCTGTGATAAATCCATAAATTAACATGAATTTGGCAGGGCACCTTTGGTGCCTGCCACTTTAAGGGCCAGAACAGGCAGCAGAGCAGCCTGCAGGGGGCTGCCTGATTGGAAAGTGGGACCAGCTGCTTAAGATAAGAGCAGCCCTGAGTGTTAGGGCCAGCAGTTTGCTGCAAGCAGCAAGAGGGGAAACAGCGCCTGGCCTGAGCTGCTGCTCACATAACATCTTGGAGGTAAAGGGAAGGAACTATGGGGATGGCAGGAAGTTTCTGGTCCTGGGGCATGACCTAAAACTACACCCTGCTGGGGTAGGATGATGTGGTGGTGCTGCTTGGGGTGGAGTGGTCCCTAGAAAATGAAATGCCACTTGCCTCCCTAGTAATAGACAAGTATGGGGAGCCTCATAGCCATATCCTCCACAACCTGGTGGGTAACTCCATAGTACAGACAGGTTAAGGGTCCAGGCACATCTACGGACACCTGAGTCCCACAGATTGTAAAAACCCAAGGCCACAGTGAGGGAGAACCGAGTAGTTGCCCCAGTGAGGGGGAATAGAGTAGATGGTAGGCCACAGTAACATGTAAGACTGTGGATGATAGTGCAGAGTAAGGTAAGCGTAGGTGGGTTTGAAGGGCTGTATGGGGGCATGTAGAATATGGTCTGTGTGACCGGAAGGACTGTGCAGAGGCCAGCCCCAAGAGTTCAGTGATGTAAGCCCTAGTGAAAGGGGATGTACGTTGGAGGCCCTAGTGAACAGGCATGATTGGAGGCCCTCGCAAGAGTGCAGGAAGCCCAGGTATATATGAGGAGGCCTGAGGCATAGTTTTTACTTTGGATGCCATCTGCAAGGCATGGGACATGGTATAGGGAAGGTTGGAGCAGTGTATAATGCCCTTGGCATCAGGACATAAAATGGGCAGTCTCCCGCATTATTACATCCTTTTTTAAACATCAAGTCATGGCAGGTGAGAAAGGGCAGACTGCCTTAGACAGGTGGGCAGGCCAACATTAGAACTGGCCTCGGGACATCCCCCGTTACAATTCACATGAGCACAAATACATTATGGAAATCCAAATATGGAATAGTTTGTGGAAGTTGTTATAGAGAATCATCAAGCAAAAAGAGAGACTGAGCATGTAGGGTAAATATTTCTTAAATCAATGAGTTATAACAGAGGTGGACAAAATACAGCTCACAGGCCAAATCCAGCCTACCAAGTGATTCTATCCAGCCCATGAGAGGTCCTTTGGCCCCACCCGGCCCATGTGCATGAGGGCAGTCAGGGCCATGTTCCATGTAGCTGGTCCTGCTGTCTCCAGGTGCGGTGGTACTGCCTGGAGTAGGCATACCAGTAAATGTAGTCTGTGGGGCCAGGAGGTGAGGCATTGGGGTGTAGTGGCTGGACTTGGCCAAGGGACCAGAATCCATCACAGGGATGTGCAGCTATCCTATCTGCTGGCCAACCACTGTCTGCCTGTGGGGGTCCCAGGCCAGTGTACCTACAGATGCCACCTGCCCACTTAATCTGATGCCCAAGTGGTGGGTGTGGGGTGGATGAGCCCAGGGCTGAATAGGATCAACTGGAAGATCCCTGATCCCTACCTTCGCCATGCTTGGTAATGTAAACAGTAATGCTAGGGGGCCAAGACTGGGCCAGCTTCCCTCTCCTCAGCCCTCAGCAGCTCACCAGAACTCCTTAACTGGCCCTCCAGCCCATATAACTGCCCACCCCTGGTTTATAATCTTGTAAAGGATTCATCCTAACACAACAGAAAATGAAAGGCTACAATTCTTATTTAATTCTATATTACCCACTGAAATGGGCACTATTCTACTAAAGCTCTTCAGATGAAGGGAGATGGGCCAGACATAAGTTTTATCTTAAAGGAAAGAAAAGACTTCTTGGAAAGGCCATCTCTGTTGAAGTATTGATTTGGTGTTGGTACTATTAAAATATTAATATGAAAAAGGTCAGATAAAAACTGTTTCCATATGAATACTAAACAAATTCCTAATGTACCCAGAGCTGCATAAGCAACTAGACAAGTCTGTAGTTTGTAACAAAGCATCTTAGAAGTTCGTTGTTCTTTTTTTGTTATCGCCCCTCCCCTGGCCCCACCTTCTTCTCAACTTTGACACAGTTTTCTCCTGATTATGAAACCAAACTTATGAACTTGAAAAGCACAGATGTTCTTTAGTAACCATAGATCACAGATTTAAACCCACCATTGGTGCTAAAGAAAACAGTACATCAGCAGATACAGAGCATGAATTTCACTATACCATTCTGTTAACAAACACAAGGATTACTGCCTCAGTGGATACTCAAAAGCAGATGAAACCCATTAAAATAGGAATCCCCTGCACAAACAACCAATAGATAGAGGATGCTCAGTTTTTCCTACTTCCTTTTCTTGTCTCTGCTCTTAATTGCTTTTTATGTTAGTCTGAATTTTTCTCAGAATTAATTGCTTTAATTGAGGCAAGCAGCTTAAATGGCTTCTGTGAAAACATTGGACAGCTTAATGTAGAGAAGAGCTATTAAGAGGGCACATGATAGAGGTAAACAAATAATGGATATTTTACACAGGAAGTCAATCTGGCTCTATTCCTTATTGTTTCTATTAATACAAGAACCAAGGGACTTTTAATGAAACTGAAAGGCAGCAAAATGAAAACCATTAAAGAAAATAAGTATTTACACAAATGCATAATTAACCTGTGGAATTAATTCCCACAAGGGATCACTGGAGCCAAGAGCTTAGCAGGATTCAGAAAAGGATTAGACATGTATATGGATAATGAAAACCTCCATAATTATAGAGGACTGGGTAAAAATATAAAAGGGAAATAGGGTTGATCCTACTTGCATTAAAGCCAACAGGTATATGAACCATCATTCTTCGGGGTACCAACCATCAGCTGAAGAAGTTGGGAAGAATAACCTTTAAGGGTATGTTATCCCATGGTTTTTCAGCACAGAGTTTATTTTACCTTCCTGCTAAGGACAAGATGCCAGATTAGATGGCCAGTTGTCTATTGTAGTTTCTATGCCCTTATGAACAGAAGTCTGCACTAATTAAATGGTGCAGGAATTATATGCTTGGGCTTTTGTCCTTCCTTAGCAGCAAAAGAATTGAGGTTTTAACATCAGAATAAGATGAATACATAGTTAACCAATTATCTCTACCATTATTATTAAAATAGTTCTAAAATAAAGTAATAAAAAGATATACTGCCTCCTGGAAAATATAAAACAGCATTACTTCACTATCCTGTTCTACATATTCATAATATTGAACATTTGTAATACTACATATTGAATAAGATTGTTTTGCTTCAGGCATCTGTTAGAGCTGCATTTTTCCCTCTGCTATCTGTTCACATTCAGTACATTTCATGTACAAAGGAAAAAGGAGTAAAACACTGAAATTTAAACATATTTGCAAGTATGTGTTTAAAATTCAAAATATAATGGAATTGGAAATATCTCTTGTCTTTACTGTAAGCTAAATTGTCACCACAGCGTATTAAATCTAATTTAATACTACCACTCAGGAGCTCGTTAATGTAATGGTTAGTGCAGGGTTTTTTTTAACTCTTGTTACCATAGATCCATTACAGAACGTACTCAACTGTTGTAACTTTGAGAAACATCACCTTAGATTAGAGGAATGTATACTCTGTGTGATCTTTCAAGCTGTAAGAATCAGATTAGCTTCCAAATTCAGATACATTTAAACTTGTCTGATTACAATTTATTAACAACACTGCCATAGCCTTGTCCTACCAAGCATGCTGCTCTGCTCAATCTGGCATTTTAAATTATTGCATTTTTCTGAGGCAGCAATATTTTGAATTCTGTAATAATAGAATTTCTTCAGGCATAAGTTGCCCCCACTTTGTTGGCTTGCTTAAAATAAAATGTCTCAGCTTTAGTTGTCAGGGATCTCTGCCAATACAATGAATACCAAAAGCAATCTGATGACCTTGATGGCATTATTATTGGGCCTATTTCCCCTTTAGTAGTAATAACACTATCTAAACTAGGTTCTTGAAATCTCTGTATACAATACACATGGGGAATTGTTCTCTACAAACACAGATGCTGCTGAAGAACAAAAATGTAGCAGACATATGGTAGGTTGAAGGTGGATTTCCATTGCCATTTTTCTTATTAACTTTTTCAGGCTGTCTGCCAACTGAAGCCAGGATTTTTTGATACATGGCCTAGACAGTAATCATTAGTGCAGTTTTTGTTGTTTGCGGGGGTGTTGTTGCTGTTTTAGCATTCTGATATTAAACCAACCCATGAATTTCATTTACCACTGGTAAAAACAGATGTAGTGACAGACTCCTCATTAGTACTCACTTTATTTTGCAGCATTATTTAAGTCTTCTAAATCATTTACTTATGACCTGTTCCATTCTGCATGATATTTATAAAGCTTTGAAAATATGAGATGATCACTATCTTTATTACTCCAAAGCTACATATTAAAATATATCAAATTCAAATGCAACATAACTAATAGCACAGTTTCTTTCATGGACTTATTTACTTAGAAATTTCAAAGAGAACAGTTGAAAAATAAGTAAATAAATGAACAAAATTCCTTATTTAGCTTAAAGGGCATACTGGGAACTCTTTGGATTGATGGGTCTGTAAACCATATGTGTAGCTGACAAGGTTTTTTGGGTAAAATGTGATATCTTTTATTAAACCAACTACATAGTTGGAAAAATTGTTCTTTGCAAGCTTTTGGATACAAACACCCTTTTCACGCGTAGGGAGAATCTGCTGGTGTTTTGTGTTCTCTTGGATGGAACACAAGCTGACATGAAAAATGCAGATCTATGAAAATGCAAATGTGTGCCAGTGAGGATCAGAAGCCATGGGACACAACAGGTATGAGAAGGGTAGGTGTGGGTGAGAATGGAAGGAATGTTGACCTGATGATAGAATGTAGCTGATAAAATGTAGAGAGGTTGCTGGGGTTATCTGATGTTAGGCAGGTTATAATGTGCCATAAATCCAATGTCTATATTTAGTCCATGATTTTTGCATCAAGGAGCTTTGTGATGTGAAGTTCATAGGCTTGTCTACAAAAGGTGATTTGTAAATTCTCTTCAAGGGTTTGAACTGAGAGACTGTAGTGAGAGTGGTTGTCCTGTGAGAAGTGTGCCCCCACAGGTAATTGGGTATTTTTGTTTTTGATAGATTTTCGGTGTGTGCCCATTCTGGTACACAGTTGTTGTTTGGTTTCTCCTACGTATTTTCCATCATGCCATTTAATGTACTGGATGAGATATATTACATTTCTGGAGGTGCAGGTGTAAGATCCAGGAATGGTGATGGTCAGGGATCCTGGTTTTCTCTGATTAAAAAAAAAAAATCCCCTATTTTCAGATTAAAAATGTGACCCAAAATCCACATTTTTCTGTGATTAAAATGAAACACCACTAATATATAGATATATGTATAGCGATGTTTCATTCTAATCATGGAAAAAATGTGGATTTCAGGTGACTTGTTTTAATCCAGACATTGGTTTGTTTGGTTTTTTTATCAGAGAAAACCAGGATCCCTGTTGATGGTTCTGTTGTGGGGTATAGTTTTTGTGGGGGTGGTGGAGATGTGTTGGCAGGTTCTAAATTTTTTGTCCCGCACGGTCTGGATCCATTCAGTGCACTTTGAGCCATAGGAAGTTTGCTTCTGGTGATGAGGTTGGTGAAGTTTGGTGCTTGTTTAAAGGCTAGGACGGGTGATTCTGGAAAGATCTCTTTAAGAATTGGGTCTTCTTCTAGTGTGGGTTGCAATTGTTTGACGATTTTTCATCTAGGTTCCAGTAAAGGATGGTATGTCGTAACAAATGGTGTGCGATTCGTGGGGATGTTCTTTTCGTACTGCAAAAATTCTTCATGTGGTATCCAGGTTGCTGTTTCATAAATGTAATCTATCTCTCTGGAGGAGTGTCCCTGTTGAGTGAAATCCCTTTTGAGATTTGTGAGGTGATTTATAGATTTATAGATTATAGAGTCGGAAGGGACCCAATGGATCATCATGTCTGACCCCCTGCCCCTGGTAGAAAAGAGGACCAAGATCAGATGACCCTAGCCAGGTGACTGTCAAGCCTCCTCTTGAAGACCTCCAAGTTAAGTGATAGCACCACCTCTCTTGAAAACCCATTCCAGACTCTGGCCACCCTTACTGTAAAAAATGTCTTCTTAATGTCTAACTTAAATCTACTCTCCACTAGTTTGCTCCCATTATTCCTAGTTACTCCCTGGGGCACTCTGGTAAACAGCACATCCCCAATTCCCTGTTGTCCTCCCCTGATAAACTTATACGCGATTACAAGGTCACCCCTTAGCCATCTTTTGTAGAGGCCAAAGAGATCCAGATCTCTCAGCCTCTCTTCGTAGGGTGATGATCTATGTATAGGTGGCAGTTATCAAAGATAGGCTGCAGTAGATTATTCTTCTTAAGAGTAAGTGTTTTTTTCCACAGATAGAAATTTTTTTGGAAAGTAGATCCGTGGAACATGCTTGAATGCTTGTTACCTCATATATAATTAGGATATTTGGGTTTTGAATACTTGCAGAATGTCCCACTTGGTTGCCAACACATTGTTCACTGAAATGCATTAAAAATACTATTTTTTGGCATATACATGATTTACTTAGTAGTAGGATGACCATACATCCTGGTTTAGCCAGGACAGTCTTGGATTTTGGAGCCTGGTCCTGACCTGTTGGTGTAAATTAAAATGAGTGTCCCAGAAATGCAGAGGCATGTGGCACAGTCCAGTGGGGAGGCGGAGTGGCTCAGACCAGTGTGGCATGGTGTGCCAGGCAGGGGGGCGGGCAGGCACTGGTACTCACCCACCTGCCAGACGCACCACACCACCTTGTCCCCACCTCTGCCAGCTGCAGCACTGATGACTTGGGGAGCAGGGGATGGAACAGTGTCCCAGATGTCCTGGATTTCCTTATGGTCACCTAACTAATGATATCCCATTATTTTATGTGACATGGATGATGGGGAAAGTATATATAAAAGAGAAGTATATATGAAAGAGAAGTGTTGCCAATAAGTGAAGATATAGTAGTTTGGATTAGACAACTTTTTCCTGTCTACATTAACATGCAACAGAAGGAAATGATGAGCCTCTATACAATACACAGGTAATGTCTGTCTTCGCATCCTACATTATGTTAAAGAATCTTCATGTCTTTGCCAGAAATCATTACTTATTATTATTGCATCATTTATAATATGGTAGCACCTATAACCTTCAAACTAGAATTGGGCCTATTGTGTTGTGTATTTATAATGTATAGCAATGCTATTCATCTGCCCCAATGAGTTTATAGGATGGTTTAAGATAAGAACAGCAAGTGAATATGACAAATAATAAGAGGTATAGTATATGTGGTTTTTGGGGGAGAGGGGATAATGATATGAGTGATAATAAGATTGTACAGTTAAATAAGTGGTTACTGCTGCTAAATCCCTGACTAAGATAGGGCTGTACTAAAAATTGCAATGTATTATAGAATTATTCAATCTAGATTTAAACTGGCTAGCCTGGATTCCAGATGCTGGCTGGTCAGCATAGAGAAGCACAGAGCTCAGCATAGGTCAGTTTGTCCTCTTTCTCATTTAAAACAGGCTTTATCTCCACATTGCACATGCCTGCAGTATAGCCATACATAATTTACACGCCATCCAAACTGACATTGGTTCACTGATTTCTCTTAGGTGTTGTGAAGGAAGTGGATCTTGAGAACAGATGTGACAGGGGAGCTAGAGCATCGATGCATAATATGTAGTGTGGAAAAAAGCATGGGGATGGTTGAAGGAAGAGTCCAACATAGGGTGTGTGGGACTGGCACTTTTGTTCAAGTAAAGTTGGGTGGAGTGATGTGAGAAGAGAAAAATGAAGACAATCTGGGTAGTGTAGTGGAGAACAGCCTTGATGGATTTTCCCCCAATTTAAAGTGAATTATTATAGTAGAAACCTATTTCCCATTACCAGATAGTTGCATTTCTCATGCTACCGTGAGCCCTAGTCCAGCATTGGTTTTGCACTCAGAAATTCTATGGTATTTCTGTAATGCAGAATAGGGCACATAAACTAATTCCTGATGAGGTGAAACATTTAACACTGACCATTGCAACAGTATTAGGAACAACTATTTACATTGTAATTCATCATGGGGCTCTTATATTTAAAATTAGCATATGCATCTGATTTACCTAGAGAGAAGGCTCTGGCTTCAGAATGTTTTGCAGGGGGAAGGAAAGCAATATATATATTGATGGCCAAAGCAAATATTTTATTTTGTAATGGGAGAAACATGTAATTTTTGTCACAGTGGGCACATCTACAGGAGATGGTACTGTAGTCATACTTCCCAGTACAAGTACTAAATAAATGCCCAGTAACCAGAGTTAGTGTGCGCAGTGCTGGCAAACATCTTTTAAGTGATGCTACTGCTCAGTAGCCTAATAATACTGTGCAGTAGCATACTGGCATTGTCTGTGCTGTGATGTGCTACTGTGCACAGTGTGCAGTATTATTAGACTACTGCAGAGTCAGAGTCTCATGTTGATGTGTTCAGTATGCTTTAAAGCAGGGGTCAAACTCAACCTTTGCCCTGGGCCAGATCCAGATCTGGTGGTGGTACAGAGGATGGCACTGCAGTGGTTGCTGGCAGCAGGGTAAATGCTAGCAGTTTAAGTAGCAGCAAGGCAAGGGGTGCCGTATTGGCCCAGTCAGCGCTCAGACCCCTCTGCTGCCAAAGGCTGTCCCTTTAGGTCCTATAGCCTCAAATTGTGTGGCAGGCCCCACACCCCCACTCATCCAGCCCCAACTCCCAGCCCCTGTGGGAGCTCTATGGGCCAGAGAATACTCACAGGCTGTATATTTGAGATTCTTGTTTTAAAAATACTGGCAGTAAAACAACCTTCTTGGCTTGCAATTTTAGATGTTAAACCAAGTGAGTTTTTTTGCCCTTACTGCTACTTTGAAATTGAAATTGAAATTTGAAATTGTTCAAGTTTATGAAACTGCACCTGTAAAGCTCCTCACCATTCCTTGGGCAAGGATAACTTAAAATATAATTACCAAACACAAAGTAAAACAAACTTTATAAACAAAATCTTCTTCTAGATATCTTGCAATGTAACCTTATGATTTCTAACGTTCAACTAGCTAGAGTGAGAGACCTTTCAGCATCAAACTTTACATCTGTATTTGCTAGCCTGAGGCTATGAAACTAAGTTCAGCTGCAATTATGGTTACAGCTCTATCTCTGTATATCATTCATAAGCTCTATAGTCCACATTTCAGAATCAGAGTTACATAGCTATAATAGTGGTTCGAGACAGGGATTTTTAAGTTCTAAGGGCACCCATCTTCCTACTGTATAAAAATATAATAGCTAAAAACTTAGTGTACCTTAAGATGACAGACAAACTGGGTGCATCTACATGTGCAATTAGTGTACCTCAATAAACTCCAGCGTAGTTCATGCCAGCATCAACTGCTCTTTGGCATAGTGTTTTCACGTGAGCCTGGGACTTCAGCAGTTTGAGCTGGGGAGGAACAGCCCAGGGCTGGAAGCAAGCTCAGGTGGTCATCCCCTGGATCCAGGTCACAGTGTCAGGTGGTGAAGGGGCTGGCTGAGGCATGAGAGTGCTCAAAGAGTTGGGCCGTGTGGCTAGCAGCAGGCAGCGGTCTGGCCCCTGGCTGCCTGGGGTGACCTGGCACAATTTATGCCCAGGTCAGTGTTTACATGTGTGTTTAGGTACAGTTATTTGTGCTGTGCAGTTATTTTTGCTTCCATAAGATAGTATCAGCCCCGACAAGATAAGTACTATCTTACGGCAATGAAAATTAGCTTGCTGCAATCTAATATCATCACACATGTAGATTGTGATGCATTATACTTCAGCAAATTAGTCTACTGTGCAGTTAAGTGCACGTTTAGATGCATCCACTGAGACCTAGCTGAGACAACCTGCATTACTGGAATTTTCCTATAATACCCTGTATATTTTAAATTTAACATTAGCATATTCACTTGCCTAAATGTCTTCCCTTGTTATTAACTTGATTTTGCCTTATGAAAGGGGTCCCTTGATCTATGGCAAATGAGCCATTGTCTCACTAGAAATAAAACAAACAATCCATATTGTCATAGTGTAAAATTCTGATTTTCCTGTGTTTTCGTCCTTTATCATCTAACGGCTCGGTTGGTTGATATATTGTACTGCTGTTTTTTTCCCCCCCGTAAAACTAACAGGTGTTTTTGGATTTGCTTCATCTGTTGCAAATCATGAGTGAATCCAGCTGGAAATTTTCCATCTAGTACATGGACAATATTCTACTCAGTGGTATTCTGCACCTGTTCATACAGTACCCTATCCAAGCTTGGTCTCTTAGTTGAAACTGGCTGGTCATTCTTTGACAGCTGGTTCATCAAATCCACATTATTGTCAGCACAGTGTAGATTTATTGTACAAAACACGGGGCACCTGTATCACATTATCTAAATCTGTCGACTCCTACCCTATGCTGTTGTTGATAGTGCCAATATGACACAAAACAATTACCATTCCTGAATTGTTTTGTGTGATTTCCTTTAAAAACAATTCTAAATAATAAAGACAATCCTATGAACTTATTAAGAGGGACTTTTAATTTTTTGACACTGACTGAAAAAATATATTTCAGGAAGATTTAATCATTTGAATCTGTGTCTTCTTAAAAGTAAGACCAAGATAAAGACAGATGAATCAATTATTCAGAATGCAGCATATGTAGAAAAATTCTAATCAGTCTTTATTTTAGCAACCAGTGTATAACTACGTCTGACATCATATGGAGAGAAGATTTTTCCTTTTGCCACAAATTATCCAAAGAGCATCTGACAAACAGAAATTTGTTTTGATCTAATTGTAACACAGAATTTTATTAGCAAGATGCTCTGACTTAAAAAAAAAAAATCATTCTGGGTATATTAGAATATCTGGGAAAACACCAAACTACTTTAGCCTGTAATGCCCTATAGAAAGGATTGGCTGTTTTCTGTAGACTGTGTCTACTTTTCGGATTACAGCATAGAGTAGCTGGGACTATCCTATGAAATTTTCAGGCTGGAAGAAGTTCTTAAATTAGCCGCTCCCCCTAGTCCGGACCTGACATTCACATGACTTTGCAACTAGATTTAGGAACATGACGGATTTTAATCACGTTATTCTATTTTAAGCAGAGTAATATGGCCCTATGATGGTTTTTACTTAAGAAAAAATAGTTTCCATGGAAAAGCAATTTATTACCCATTAAAAATTAAGCCAGTCTGGTTCTCTCCCTGGCATGCCTTGACCCAGCATTAAATTCCTTCTTGTCCCCCCTACTATATGCTGTATAAACTACAGTGATAGCTAAGGTAGCTGCTAGCTTTAATAGGAAATGGGTTAAATTGCCCTGTTGTGAAGAGTATTCATAGCGAGGCAGGAATATTTCTGGTTTGTTCAAAGCCCGCAGTATGCTAATACCCTTTGTTTGTTCACCTGCAGCAGACCTGGACTCGGTCTTGATTGATGCCTTTGGGAACAATTAAAGAAGTAATAATATAATAACAATATTCACAAAATAAAACCTCCAAAGTATGAGAAAATGAAGATCCATATTTCTTGCCTGTTTTTTTTACCTATTTCGTAACACACACAAACACAGTCTCTCAAAAATATAAAACATACACTTAACATAATTTATTTTACTATAACAATATACCAATATTTTGTGAATATGAAAATATTGATGCATCTTTAACTATTGTTTACAAACTTTCTGGCATAATAATAAGTACTGTAAATAATTAATTAGATCCTTTTCCCTTAAACTTTTTGTGAGTAGAGGAAAAAAAATATCCTGACTTTAGACCTTCTTCATGAAAGAGTATTATATTAAAATAATCAAATTCTCAAAATATAGACATCTTGTAAATGTCATTTGAATGAACTATATGTAGAGAAGTTCTATTTCACCATTTATCTTTTATGTACAAATAAGCACTTTGTTAGTGGTCTAATGGAGGATTTATCAATTTAACCAATCATTTAAGTGATTTAAAATATGTTATTCAGAGCTATTACTCTTTTCCCTAATAGCACTAGAAAGTAGGCAAGTTAAAAGACATAGGATAAAGCATCATCTTGGAGACTTTCAACATGCTTCTCTTTCAAGATATCTGCAGGAGATGTCTGCACTTCCTTATTTTGTAAATCAGGAAGGAAATGTTTTGTTGTTGCTGTTGCTAGAATTCTTCTTTTCAACTAAACAAAGGGAAGAAATCATTGTGCTTCGAGTGTTATGGGTATGCTATAATCATTTTGCTATTGGTGCTAGAGAGGCCACTGTGCTCATGGCAGAGACAGAAAAATAATAGTTTTCTCTTGGGCTGAGGAATCTTGAACCATGGTTTATGACATGATTACTCAATTGTTTGGGTTAAATGTTTACCTTGTATGTAATTTGCCAACAAACCTACTACTAGCATACTGTTGAATTTTAGGAATTAAAAAAAATGAAAAAAATGGCTTATTTTTCTGTTACACTTGGTAATGCAGAGCCTGATCCTGAAACCTATAATCATCGAAATAGGTAGGTTTACAGATACTGCTTTTTTTTTTCAAAGCTAATCAGTGGCAGAATCAACTGCAAACTGTCATATGTCACAAGTATTTAAAATACTGTGACTCAAATAAGGATGCAGTCCGAAATACTTCTGAAGGCTTTTAAATGCCCCACTATAACTGCACCCCACAACAGAACCATCACCATTCCTGGATCTTACACCTGCACCTCCAGAAATGTTATATATCCCATCCAGTGCACCAAATGCCCTAGGGAAAATATATCGGAGAAACCAAGCAACATCGGCACACCAGAATGAACACACACCGAAAATCTAGCAAAGACAAAAACACCCAACTACCTGTGTGTGCACACTTCTCACAGGACAATCACTCCCTCTCCAGTCTCTCAGTTCTAATCCTCAGAGGGAACTTACAAGACATCTTCTGGAGACAGGCCTACGAACTTCACTTCATAAATCTACCGGACACAAAAACTCATGGACTCAATATAGACAATGGTTTTATGACACATTACAACCTGCCTGACATCTGATTCACCAGGTACCTGCCTGACAGCCCCTTTTCTACCTTGTACTCTATCACCGCACTGCCTTCCTTCAGCCTCTTTCTCCCTGCTCTCTTCCCCCTCTCCCCTCTGCTCCACCTCTCTGCCTCAACTTTTTTCTTTCTAATTCTACCTATTTACATTTTCACTGACATCCTGCCACGCTTTTGGCTTCTTTCATTTCTTGGAGTCTCAGAACAGCAGAGACTCCCTATGCCTGAAGAAGGATGACTGTGCCTGAAGGGTTGCCAAGAACATTTTCCCAGCTACTCAGTTGGTCTAATAAAAGGTATCACATCTACTCAAAGAACCTGGCCTGCCTTATCCTTAGACCAACACAGCTACAACCAAAAACCCAGTTTACTGATTATGGACTGTTGATGATTATTACAATTGAATATTGAAATTTAATGCCATATAAATAAGACTATATTGGCCTTATGCTATCTGTATGTTCCATTAGATCTCAAACTAGCAAAACACATGCATTTGCTTAATTTTAACCACTTTAACTAACTAGATTTAAAATTAAGCATATGTTCAACTAGACTAGGGCATTATTCCCAGATTCTAACTATCCTGTATACGTGCTATTTATGTCACTGTACATAATAATCAATATGAAATGTATTTTAATATTTATAACATTGGATCATCAACTATTAATATTAATATATATTCATACGTGTTACCAAATGACACTTTCAAAAAATTAGAAAATGCACTATTTATAAATACACATTTAATCTTGTCCTGTTTTAGATAGATAAGCTTATCTATCATGCATTTCTGCTGATTGTGTATAAAGTTTTCTTAAACCCATTTTCCTTGTAATAAATATGTTAAAATATTAATGTACACTTTCCATAATCCATCAGGCAAATCACATCCCTTATCCTCTTTACATCCTCTTCACATATTCCTTTTTTATTTTTTATTTTTGCTTTGCAGCATTTTTGCACATATTTTATTTATTCCCTTTTGATTTGCAGACATTTAAAAATGTCATCAATAAGGCATATATAAATATTCAGGTAATAGATATGATAAAGATATGAGTTAGTGCAGATAACATCTTTGGCCAATTACAATTTCTGCAACTCACTGCCCTGCTCCTGACTCCACTGAAATCAGTGGCTGAATTCCCAATAACTTTATTGAAAAGTAGGATTAGCATTAGTTCTTATACGACTAAAAGCCCAACCCTGCAAATATTTGGAGGCATGGTCCTAAATTGTTAAAATTGTTGGGAGCTGAATAGAAAGAGAAATACCTATAAAAGATTTAATGCTACCACATGGAAAAATGTTCCAAATTGAAGTGAAAGGTCAAGAACTATTTTTCCCAGGCTACCTAACAGAAATTGAAAATTTCCTGTGAAAAAACAACGATTCTTTGAAAGGAAAACATTCCTTTCCATTTCATGTGATTTAACACGAACGATGTAATTTACGTACATGACTGTAGAATGATGCCTTAAATGCAAAATCCTGCTTTAGTATTATATATCCTCCATATATATAATACCCCTAAACCATACTACTACTACTAACTACTAAGGCTACTTGTAGATGTAGAGGAGGAAGGGAAACTGTGCTTTACTTTAAACTTGGTGTGCTCCTGTGCTGAGCTCGGTGCATGTCCAGAAGAGGCAGTGCATTATTTGCACCCAGCTTTCCCAATGTCTGTAGAGATCAGGCACTTTAGTGGGGCTTTTTGGTGTTTTTATCTAATAGCTGATAGAATCAACTTAAGCTAAAAGTGGCAAAAAGCCCCGCTGAAGTGCTTGATCTATACAGATGCTGCGGAGCCAGGTCGAAGTAACATGTTGCTGCTTCTGGTAGAGCCCTTCCCTTCCCCCCGCCCCATGTTTGTCAGTGCCCAATCAGACCAGCTTAATTACTAGTTAGAGTAAATCCTTCAATTCCAGAATACCAGTAGTTACCAGCAGAGGTAGAGGGATCAAAGAAACCTTACTTCTTGGCTTTCTGTATGAGTTAAGCACACTTCCAGAGTGTCCCTGGCTTAGCAACAAGGTTTCTTCAATCTTGTTTTATGATTTCCTGGCATTTAAAAGCTTTTTAATTTACTTTGTATTTTTACAAACTATAATTTTCTCAAAACTATCTCTGCTGCATCTGTTTTTGTTGCTCTAATTTACAGTAATGTAATTTTATAAGGACAATTTACTCTAAATGTTATCTTCATTTTCCAAGCTCAGGAAAAATCTATTAGGGTGCGTACAAATATTCACCTTACCTGGTCTATGATCACATGGATTACTATAAACTGCAGAATTGTAGATTGGGAGCAGTGTGTGGAGACATTTATCGTTACTAGGAGATGCTCCTGGAACTTGGTTTAAGTAACTTCTGGTGGGGGGCAGGCAGATGGGATC